>NC_092767.1:36753380-37092474 GCF_047496795.1 Chiloscyllium punctatum
GTCTTATATGTATGAATGTCATTGTTACTGTTTGTAATGATTGAAACTGGGGTTTGAGGTTTGTCTTCATTTCCCTGAAAACCGGTTGAATGTCAGGGTTTGGGGCTTGGCTTTGTCATTCCCCTCCCTTGTAAAATTGCTGTTTCTCTGTATACAGCTGTAAATGTAATTGTTTGTATAAACTGTGAATTGTTTAATAAAATAGAAATAAACAGGACTGTCTGTTTCCTTTCTTCCTGGTGATGGAATATAAATTGTGAGGAGCAATTATAAATGTTGTCTGCGAAAATCACAAAGCTGAATCATGAAAGAGGAAGGGGAGTGTAGGTTAAGCTGGATATACTTGTACAAACAGTTATAAGCATCTGTTTCCCGCTTCTGCAAAAACAAAAACCACAATCAAGAGGTCATAAGGCTCAGTGTGGATGAAGAATGAGAGGAAATGTTGCTTTAGCAAGCAAGGAAGCAGATGGCACTGAAGGAAGATATACGCTAACAGTAGACTACAGAGGGATGTGGTGAAATGGCCAAGCAAAACCTGTACTGTTACGCACAAGGCCAGATAAGGCAAGAGATAAACAAGAGGAATGGGCACTGGGTTTAGAGTAGTGGGAGGAGGGAAAGGGAAATGAATTGTATCAAGGTTTTGTACTGTGTGCCTACCTTGTAGACATCACTCTTGCAAGAGTATATCAGATGATACTGCTGCTGCAGATCTTGTCTTGGACTGAAATTATTGAAGTGAGTGAGTTCTATTTCCCACATAAATTAAGATTCACACACTTGTCAGATGCAGTGAAAAACACCGACACACTTGACATGGGTACGAGGGAAAAATAAGCATGACTGCTGTCGGGTGGAAGTGGAAGAAAAATAAACAGGCATGTCAAGGGATCTGCTCACTGAGAGCTGGCTCTAGGGGAGCTGGATCAGCATATGAAGGACTCTTCAATCCTCTTGAGGAGACTGACTTCAAAACAGCCTCAGTGTGTCTTATGTGCTGCTGTTGGTGTCTACCTACTGAGGAGGAGTTTATTTTTAATTTTTTTTCATGGTTTGTTGTGATTGTTTTCTGGGGTTTCTTTCTGCTTATTTCTGTTAATTTGAAGCTGTGCTCAGCTGTACAGGCAGCTACTACCACCACTGCTGCTACAGTCTGGGCCTGCTCCTCCGACTGAAGCCTGGACCTCGCCTGCACCCCTGCTGCTGCTGCCTGGGCCTACCTACACCTGGGGACGACTTTGATTGCTACTCCTGAGGCTGCTTCTGAAAAAAAATAAACAAGACGATCAGATGTTCTGTTCACTCTGAGCTGGCTCTGAGGAAGCTGGATCCGTGTCAAGGACTCCATGTGTAAACAAAATGGTGAGTTGGTGACTGGACAATGGTCTCTGGGAAGTTATTCTTGATGTCGGGGTTTCCTGCTCCTCGGATGCTGCCTGACCTGCTATGCTCTTCCAACACTGTTCTAACCTTGACTGTAATCTCCAGCATCTGCAGTACCCACTAACAGTCATAGAGATGTACAGCATGGAAACAGATCCTTCGGTCTGACCAGATATCCTGACCCAATCCAGTTCCACCTGCCAGCACCCGGCCCATATCCCTCCAAACCCTTCCTCTTCATATACCCATCCAAATGCCTCTTAAATGTTGCAATTGTACCAGCCTCCACCACATCCTCTGGCAGCTCATTCCAAACGCGTACCACACTCTCCATGAAAATGTTGCCCCTCAGGTCTCTTTTATATCTTTTCCCTCTCACCCGAAACCTATGTCCTCTAGTTCTGTACTCCCCGACCCCAGGGAAAAGACTTTGTCTATTTATCCTATCCATGCCCCTCATAATTTTGTAAACGTCTATAAGGTTACCCCTCAGCCTCCAACATTCCAGGGACAACCACCTCAGCCTGTTCCACCTCTCCCTATAGCTCAAATCCTCCAACCCTGGCAACATCCTTGTAAATCATTTTGGAATCCTTTCAAGTTTCACAACATCTTTCCAATAGGAAAGAGACCAGAATTGCACGCAATATTACAACAGTGGCCTTACCAATGTCCTGTACAGCCGCAACATGACCTCCCAACTCCTGTACTCCATATTCTGATCAATAAAGGAGCGTATACCAAACATTGCCTTCACTAACCTATCTACCTGTGACTCTGCTTTCAAGGAGCTATGAACCTGCACTCCAAGGTCTCTGTTCAGCAACACTCCCAAGGACCTTACCATTAAGTGTATACGTCCTGCTAAGATTTGCTTTCCCAAAATGCAGCACCTCGCATTTATCTGAATTAAACTCCATCTGCCACTTCTCAGCCCATTGGCCCATCTGGTCCAGATCCTGTTGTAATCTGAGGTAACCCTCTTTGCTGTCCACTACACCTTCAATTTTGGTGTCAACTGCAAACTTACTAATTGTACCTCTTACGCTCGCATCCAAATCATTTATGTAAATGACAAAAAGTAGAGGGCCCAGCACCGATTCTTATGGCACTCCACTGGTCACCGGTCTCCAGTCTGAAAAACAATCCTCCATCACCACCCTCTGTCTTCTACCTTTTGAGCCAGTTCTGTATCCAAAAGGCTAGTTCTCCCTATATTCCATGAGATCCAACCTTGCTAATCAGTCTCCCATGGGGAACCTTGTCGAATACCTCACTGAAATCCATGTCGATCACATTTACCGCTCTGCCCTCATCAATCCTCTTTATTACTTCAAAAAACTCAATCAAGTTTGTGAGACTATTTCACTATCAACCTAAGAATAATCCTTTACATGCTCTGAACCAAACTTACATTCTTTTTTGTTCACTCTTATCTCTTCAGGGGTTGCCATAAGCACCCACATAGGCTCCAACTATGCCTGCCTCTTCATCCATCAGCACCATTCCCCACCTTTTCCTCCACTACATTGATGACTGGATTGGCACTACCTCGTATTTGCATGAGGTGGTTGAAAAGTTCATTAATTCTAATTCTACCATCACCTTCCAACCTGACCTCAAATTCACCCGGACAATCTCGGACACCTTTAGATTAGATTACCTACAGTGTAGAAACAGGCCCTTCGGCCCAACAAGTCTACACTGACCCTCCGAAGAGTAACCCACCCAGACCTATTTCCCTCTGACTCTTGTACCTAACACTATGGGCAATTTAGCATGGCCAATTCACCTGACCTGCACATCTTTGGACTGTGGGAGGAAACCGGAGCACTCGGAGGAAACCCACGCAGACACAGGGAGAATGTGCAAACTCCACACAGACAGTCATCCAAGGCTGGAATCGAACCTGGGACCCTGGTGCTGTGAGGCAGCAGTGCTTACCACTGAGCCACCTCCTTCCCCTTCCTGGACCTCTCCATCTCCATCTCTGGCAACCGACTAACCGCGGACATCTACGACGAACCCACCAACTCCCACAGCTACCTGGAATACACCTCCTCCCACCCTACCCCTGTAAAAACACTATCCCTTATTCCCAATTTCTCTGCCTCTGCTGCATCTGTTCCCAGGAGGACCAATTCCACCACAGAACATCCCAGATGGTGTCCTACCTCCAAAAACTACAATTTCCTCTCCCACATGGTTGACAATGCCCTCCAGTGCATCTGCTCCATTTTCTGTACCTTCACCCTTGAACCACACCCCTCCCAACGCAACAGGGACAGAACCCCTTGGTCCTCACCTTCTACCACACCAACATCCGGATACATTGCATTATCCTCCACCACTTCTGCCACTTACAAACAGACTGCACCATTAGGGACATATTTCCCTCTGCAGTCCATCTGCATTTCAGAGACTATTCCCTCTGCAACTCCCTTGTCAGATCCACACCCCTCAACAACCCACCTTCCCTGGCCTCTGAAAAGTGCAAAACCTGCACCCACACCTCCCCCCCTCACCTCCGTCCAAGGCTCCAAAGGATCCTTCCACATCTGACAAATATACTTGTACCTCCACCAATGTCATCTACTGCATCATTGCACCCAATGTGGTGTCCTCTACATCGGGGAGACAGAACTCTTACATGCGGATTGTTTCAGAGAACATCTCTGGGACACCCACACCAACCAACCCCACCACCCCGTGGCGGAACACTAACTCCCCCTCCCACCAAGGGAATGCAGGTCCTGATGCCTGGATATTCCACCTTGGAACCCTGATCCGTCTGGTTGCAATGTTGATTTCACTAGTTTCATCATTTCCCCACCCCACCTTATCACAGTCCCAAGCCTCCAACTTAGCACCACCCTCCTGACTGGGCCATCTTCCTTCCCACCTGTCCACTTGACCTTCCACAACCCCCCCCCACCCCACCCCCCACCCCACCGATACCTTCATCTATCACATTCCCAGCTACCTTCCACCCCCAGCCCCACACCCATCCCACTTATCTCTCGGCCCCCTGGTCCACAAACCTCATTCCTGATGAAGGGCTTATGTCCGAAACATTGATTCTTCAGATGCTGCCTGACCCGCTGTGCTTTTCCAGTGCCACACTCTTGACTCTGATCTCCAGTATCTGTAGTCCTCACTTTCTCCTACACTCTTAACCTACCTACATTCCTGTATACTCTTGTAATCAGTCTATATCCCTCCTTATCCCAGGCTCAGCCTCCTCTTTCTACCCCATCCCTTTCACCTGACAATGTTCGCTTCCACCCTTCTGCTCCACCCCACCCACTGTCCAATCACAGCCACCTTCTCCCTGCATCCACCAATCGCCATCCCACCTACCTTTCCCCAGCCCCACACCCCCATTCTGCAGCCCCTTCCTCGCCCCGGGTTCTGATGCAAGTTTCCGACCTGAAACGTCAATTGCCCTTCTATTCTGTTTGCAGCTCAACTCTCCAACTCCTCCTATATTCCTTTGTACATTCTGAACCTCCCTCCATGCAATTGAACTGTTCTAACAACGCTGTCTCTCTTTGTTACAGAGGGAGAGAGAGGAGTTACTGACGGAGAGGGATAAGTTATGGAGGAGAGGGATTTCAAAAGGGAGAGGGGTTATAGAGGGAGAGGGGTTACAAAGGGGTTACCCTTCGGTAACCCCTTTGTAACAGGCAGGAGTGAAGAACTGGAGGGGGGAGAGAGAGGGAGGGAGGATGGAAAACACTTGGATGGAGAGAGGCCCAGCAGACAGGAAGGCGGTTACCTTTTTGAACCCTGGTGCAGGATCCGACTCAATCACGTTGGAGCCGTTCAGAGCTCTGAGGCTGCGGACTATCTCCCGGTTGGTCTTCAGGGGGAAGTCTTGGCCACACACGTCGATGAAGTACCTCCAGGGGACAGGGCTCTCCAGCAGCTCCTTCATGCAGTTGAGATCTGCCTGAACTCTGCTCCAGCCAGCATAGGTGACCCACTCCAGCTTGGCTGCGACAAAGACATTGTGGAAACACGAAGCGATGGCCCGAACGGCCGCATGAAATTGACTCGGGGATTTGCGGTCAACGTGGATACAGTAGATATTCTGTGGGGTGTCAATGCTCCGTAGAAGCCTCTCGAACATCTCAATGCTCTGGTGGATGACCATGGAGTAAGCCAAGGGGAAGTCTTCCTCCTCAGGGCTCGGGGGACAGTGATATACTTGCGGGCCCTCACAAACGATCTGCAATTTCGGGTCATGTTCAGATTATCTACCTCAGTGATGGCTTGGTGCTTGAGGGAGACAGGAATGGAGTTGGGGAGGGCTCTTTCCACCTCCTGCCTGTCCCCCTGGATGCTCTGCCAGCAGGTGGAGTTCTCCTCGACCAGGAGGAGGGGTTCCTGCATTGGACTGGCGCCTGGTTTCACCAGCCTGAGGGTCAGCCGGCCCCCTCCTCTCTGGAGCAGCAGCCATTGGCACAACAAGACCACACTGAGCACACACAGCGCTGATCTGAGGCACGACCAGTGGGCATAACGCTGGCTCAGCTTGGGCATGGCACTTTCCAGAGGGCAGTGTCCCTAGCCTTCAGGCGATAGGCAAATGCAGAATGGATGCTCTCTGTGCTGGGCAGCACTGCCTCCACAAGGCTGTGGGGAAGGAGTGACTGCAATTTGCTGGAGAGGTCGCACCAGCCAGTCCCCTCTCCTTGTTAGACTCTTGTCTTTCCTTTTCCCCAAGATTCAACGAATGACTCCGACTTTCACTCCCTCTCTCCCTGGAACTGCTCTTCCTCTGGAATTCCTCTCCCACTTTAACACCTCTCCCTCTCTCCGTTAGCCCTTTGTAATCCCTTTCCCTCTATAACTCCTCTCCCTTTGTAATCCCTCTCCTCCACTAACTCATCCCTCTCCCTCAGTAACTCCTCTCGCTCCCTCTGTATCTCCTCTCTCCCTCTGTAACTCCTCTATCTCTTTCCTCTCTCTCTGTAACTCCTCTCTCACACACACACACATTAACTCCTCTCTCTCTTTCTCTGTCCCTCAGTAACTCCCCTCCTCCCTCTCTCGGTAACTCCTCTCTCTCACACACACACAGTAACTCCTCCCTCTCTGTCCCTCAGTAACTCCTCTCTCCCTCTCTCGGTAACTCCTCTCCCTCTCTCTGTCTCTCTCAGTAACTCCTCCCGCCCTCCTCTGGATGACACCCAGCCAATGTTCCGTTGTTTCTCTCTCGGAGTCCGGGCTCCCCTCGCTCCCGATTGCCTGCCTGGCTACAGGCGTTTCCTTCCCCGGTCTCTGCTTCTCTCCGGCCGTTCCTGGACTGGTGTCGCCCGGATGGAGTAAACGAGAGGATCGCGATGGTGTACAGTCTGGATCGGAGAACCTACAACCAGAGAGAACACAGAGCCAGCCAAGTCCAATAACCCACACCCCAGCCTGGGCTGAGATGCTCTTTCAGGAAGGAACCTGTGGGAGGGGTAACCCTTGGATGAAGAGAGGACCAGGAGACGGGAAGGACCTGTTTGTAGTGTGACTCTTAACTGCCCTCTGGGCTATTCGGGATGGCCAATAAACACTGGCCTGGCCAATGGTGCCACCATCCCATGAATTTATTTGAAGAAAAAGTGACAATAGTAAGTCAAATTAAATCAAACTTCACCACCCGTCATCTCTCTCTCTCTCTCTCTCTTTCTCTGATGCGAAATTGGAATTATGGTGATTTGACCGTTCATAATAAAGCTGTGAATCTGAGCACAGCAAGTTGATATGGATCCAAAAAAAAATCCCCTGGCCGAGAGTGGCTCAGAGGTTAGCATTGCTGGAGCACAGTGCCAGGAACCAGAGTTTGATTCCAGCCTTGGGTGGCTGTGTGGAGTTTTGCATGTTGTCTGCTTGGGTACCCTTCGGGTGCTCTGATTTCAAAAATGTTCAAGTTAGGTGGATTGGCCATGCTGAATTGCCCATAATGTCTGGGGATGTGCAGGCTAGGTGGGTTACCGTAGCCACACACACACACACACACACACACTCCTGCAGGTTTAGGCAATGCTCAATCTAATGCAACATCCTGGTGGTTCTCCTTTGCACCCCCTCCAGTACAATCACATCCTTCCTATCATGCGGTGACCAGAACTGCACACAGTATTCCAGCTGTGGTCTCACCAAAATCCTGTAAAGCTCCAACATGACACCTCCCTGCTCATGTATTCAGTGGCTTTGATCCTTCTTAATTCCCTTACCTGCCTATCCTGCTGCCTTCACGGATGGCTGGAACACACAAACCAGGATCCGTCTAATCTTCTGTGCTTGCCAGGGTCCTCCTATTTAACATGTACTCCCTTGCCATGTTAGTCCTCCAGAAATGCATGTCACAGAAATTTGGGCATTCAGTAGCACAGAATAGAGAAAAAAAAAACGACTGGCATCAAGAGATGGCATCTTTTAAACATTGTAACTGTGCCCACATACATTACTTCATCTGGAAGTTCATTCCATCACAAACCACTCTAGGGAAAAAAGAGTCGCTCCTCAATTTTTAAATCTTTTTCCTCTGACCTTCCAAACATGGCCCTGAGTCTGAACTCCCCCACACTAGGGAAAAGACCATTGTCATTCACCTTATCAATCACTGTCATGATTTTATAAACCTCAGCAAGGTCACCCCTCAATTTCCTATGCTGCAGTGAAAAACACATACAGTTCTGATGTGGATCCTTCAGAGAGGGGACAAAAAATGTTTACCAGGATGTTGTCTGGAATGGGGGATTTTACCTGTGAAGAAAGATTGGATAGACTGGGTTTGTGTTCACTGGAATGCAGGAGGTTGAGGGGTGACCTTATAGAAGTTTATAAGATTGTGAATGGCATGGATAGGGTGGAAAGTATGAGGCCTTTTCTCAGGGTGGAAGAGTCAGTTACTCAGGGACACAGGTTCAAGATGGAGGGGTCAGGGGGGTGTTTAAAAGAGATATGTGAGGCATGTTTATCATGGAAGGGGTGGTGAGTTCATGGAACACACTGCCAGAACAGACAATGGAAGCAGACACAATTGTAGTTTTCAAGAAGCATCCAGCAGCAGGCATGAATAGGAAGGGAACAGGGGAATACGGATCCTGTAAGTGAAGACAGTTTTAATATGGAAGGCAAAATGTGTCAGTGCAGGCTTGGAGGGTTGAAGGGCCTGTTCCTGTGCTGTAATGTTCTTTGTAAAATGTCACCAGCCTCCCCAGTCTATTTTTATATCTCAAACCCTGTACTCCTGGCAACATCCTGGTCAATCTTTTCTGAACCGTCTCCATTTTAATAATATCCTTCCTACAGCAGCGTGAGCAGAACAGGACACAGTCTTCCAGAACTGGTCTTACCAACTTCCTGTCCAACCTCAGCACACCATCCCAACTCCAATATTCAGAGAGCTGAACAATGAAGGTCATCACACTCCAGCAGGTATTGTTTCACCCTGACTCACCTTGTAACTGTCCACATCTCGCTGGGACACTGATGTGAAACATCTTGGCTCTTTGACTAATTCGACCAAGTCTCATTTCCTACTGTTCCTGTGTATCCCTCAGAACAGGAATGTAATGTGCATTCCCATGGAACATCACAATGATATACTTGTTTGTGGATTCACATGAAGTGGGCATCACTGGCTGGGACAGCCTTGTTACCCATCCCCCAATCTCTCCGGCATAAATGATAAGGAACTCTCCTCTTTAACTCCACTGTCCTTGTGTTTTAAGAATCCTGACTACAAATGCAAAGTCACATGGGAGAGAGCTCCAGGATTCTGTCCCAGAAAAACTGAAGGAAGGATGATTATTTTCAAAGTTGGGATTAAGGGTGAAGTGGAGAGTAACTGCAGAAGGAGTAGTGTTGCGTCATATTGCTGGCCTTGTCTTCAAGGTGATATTGATGTTGGGTTTACAAGGTGCTGTTGAGGGACCCTTCCTGAATTACTCTAGTAAATCTACAACAGGTATAACATTGTTTCCAGGAAAAAAATGGACAGGATTCATCAGAGAAGGGAAATACAAATTGCTCAAAGTCTTATGGGATGATAACATGGAGGGCCCAAGCAGCTGAAGGCTGGTGGAGTGATGGAATCAGGGGATGGTCAAGAGGCTGGAATTGCAGGAGGGCTGACATCATGGAGTGATAATGAGCATTGATGTTACAGCTAAGAGAGGGTTATTGGGACTGGAGGAGTTTTCAGAGATAGGGTGGGGTGTAGGGGGTGGAGGAGGTTCTGGAGATAGGGAAGGTGTCAGGGCTGGATGAGGTTAAAGAGATAGGGAGGAGTGAACTGGGTGGAGGGGGTTATAGAGATGTACAACACAGAAACAGACCCATCGATCCAACTTGTCCATGCCGACCAGTTCTCCTAACCTAATCTTGACTCAATTGCCTGCACTTGGCCCATATCCCTCTGCACCTTTCCTCATCAAATACCAATCCTGATGCCCTTTCAATGCTGTAATTGTAACAGCCTCCACCACTTCCTCTGGCAGCTCATTCCATACACACACCACTCCTCAGCCCATTGGCCCATCTCATCAAGGTCCTGTTGTACTCTGAGGTAACGTTCTTTGCCATCCACTACACCTCTAGTTTTGGTGTCATCTGCAAACTTACTAACTCTATCCCCTATGTTCACATCCAAATCATTATATAAATGATGAAAAGCAGTGGACCCAGCACCGATCCTTGTGGCACACCACTGTCGCAGGCCTCGAGTCTGAAAAGCAACTCTCCGCCACCGCCCTCTGTCTTTTACCTCAAAGTCAGTTCAGTATCCAAATGGCTAGTTCTGCTTGTACTCCATGAGATCTAACCTTGCTAACCAGTCAACCATGGGGATCCTTGTCGAACGCCTTACTGAAGTCCACATAGATTGCGTCTACTGCTCTGCCCTCATCAATCCTCTTTGTTACTTCTCTGTACAAACTTAGTCACGTTAGTGAGACATGAATTCCCACACACAAAGTCATGTTGACTATTCCTAATCAGTCCTTGCCTTTCCAAATACATGTAAATCCTGTCCGTCAGGATTCCCTCTAACAACTTGCCCGCCACCAATGTCAGGCTTACCAGTCTATAGCTTCTCTCAGCTTTAAAGCATCACCTTTTCATTCTGAGGCTATGTCCTCTGGTTCTAGTCTCTCCTACTCGTGGAAACACCTTTCCATATCCAGTCTACCCTGGGGTCTCAGTATTCTGTCAGTTTCAATCAGATCTCCCTCAATCTTCTGAACTCCATTGAGTCCAGACCCAGAGTCCTCAACCACTCCTCACGTGACAAACCTTTCATTCCTGGGATCGTTCTTATAAAATGTCTCAGGAATGCTCTTAACTTACTATTGTGAGAGTTGACATTACACTGAATTACATATTTTGACTGCAGGCTATAAAACTACCGAACTTTAGCAGCAAGCTATGTTCATGTCCCTTTCTCACTGACTGCTGCTATCTCCTCAACAGTTTGAAGGGTCTATGATGTGAAGATACTAAACAATACAAACTGAGTATACACATCTCTCTGTAATGAGAACAACCCATGGTCTACTCAGACTATGTGGACTTTACCTTCACCAAGCATACATTAATATGATTAAGAAAACATTTACTCAACAACAGGAATGTTGTATGATTACAAAAATAACTTGGTCCACATATATTTTGCCTGAACCATGGTTGTTACCATATAACCAAAAACAATTATACATGAGGAAGTCTAAACCCAATTTATTCATCCTAGACGTGTGTTGCAATTCAGTTCTTTCTGTTTTCTTGTCTTTGACAGTGCATTACCCTATAATGTAGGTATGCCTGCGCTCATGTATGTTCACCCTGTTCAATGTCCTTGTGTTTATCTTCATCTTCACTCTCAGAAGATTACTGCTGATCCCCTATTTCCTCCACCTACAGTCCACACCCTGTTTGTCAACTGCACTTGAGAAAGGCATAGTGCCCCATTTCTGATCTATACTGCAATGCCCCACTGGAGCTTCCAACTCATCTTGAAGTGGTTGAGTTATGATTGTTCAACTATGGCCCTGGTGGAAGCATGGGCTGTGTTGTATCTTCATTTTGCCATTGCCTCAGGGACGCACTAGCATCTTGATAACATTCATAGACCCTTATTTCAAGGAGATTGGAGTGTAAGAGTAGGGAAGACTTACTGGTGAGACCACATAGAGCCATACAACATGGAAACAGACCGTCCGGTCCAACAAAGCCTTGCCAAACATTATCCGAAATTAAACACGTTCCACCTGCCCGCTCCTGGCCCATAGCCCTCCAACCCTTTCCCACTCATGGACTTATCCAAATGTCTTTTAAACCTTATAATTGTACCCACATCCTCCCTTTTCTCAGAAAGTTCATTCCACATGCGAACCACCCAATGCATAAAGAAAGTTCCTCATCTTTTTAAAATGTCTTTTCTCTCACTCTAAAAATGTGCCCCCTCGTCTGGAAATGCCCACCCTTGGGAAAAGACAACTAGCATTAACTCTATCCATACCCATCATTCTTTAATAAACTTCTATCAGTCTCGAGTAATGTGGGCAGTTTTGGTCCCTTTGTTTGGGGAAATTTCATTGGAGGCAGTTGAGAGAAGGTCTACTAGGCTAATCCCCAGAGAGCAGGGATTGTCTAAATAGCAAATGCTAAACAGGTTGGGACTCTACTACTGGAACTTAGAAGAATGAACTAACTGAAAAATATGGGATTCTTAAGGGGTTTTATAGGGAAAATGCTGGGAGGAGGTTTCTCATCATGGGGGAGTCTAGGACCAGAAAGCATGGTCTCAGAATCAAGGGGTGTCAGTTTAAGACTGAAACGAGGAAGAATTTCTTCTCTTTGTGTCTTTGGAAGTCCTTGTCACAGTGCCCCCTGTGGGGGCAGAATCCTTGTGTATATTTAAAGCTGAGATGGATAGATTCTTGATCAGTCAGGGAATCAAGGCTTCCAGGGAAAGCACAGGAAGGTGAAAGTGAGGAATGTTGGATCAGTCACGATCCTATTGAATGGTGGAGCAGGATCAAGAGCTTAAGGGCCTACTCCTGTTCCTGTTTCTTATGGCATTATTGTCATGTGGTCATCCTGAGCACTAACCCACTGTTCTGGAAATCATGGTGTCGAATACTACCACAGCTGATGGTGAAATATGAAATCAATAAAATCTGGATTTAAAAACTAGCCTATGATGACCATATAATCAGTGTTGATTCTCAGATTACAGGTTTATTCGTGAAATTCCAGATCCATGGCAATTACGTTGGCTCTTAACTGACATCTGAAATAGTCAAGTCAGACACTCAGTTCAAAGGTAATAGTGGATGGAAAACAAATGGCAGCCTTACCAAAAAAGCCACATCCCAGGAAAGAATAACAAGAAAAGAAAAACATGTTATGAACCAAATTTAGAGAATTTTTCATTTAATTCCCTGCAACTCTTCTTCTGTGGCCCAAGGCATTTGGAAGGAGGCAGGATCTCAGGACTTGTCTTCTACATCAACATCACGGCAGCTCCAAGACGGTCTGAAACAATCCTCCAAACTCTGGCATCGATGGTTCCACACAAGTTAAACATTGTTGAAGTGATAAACCTTTCCACTCTCCAGCTCTGCAGATTGGTGATAGGGGGAGTCTGAAAGCAACATGGGTACAGGCTATGGCACCCTACAGCTGGGGGAAGGTAGTGATGGCAGAGAATCCCACTGCCCGGGTTGCTTGGCTCTTCTTGTTATGGGTGAATGATATAAACAAGTCTAATCTGGAGAAAGAGGCATCAGTGACAGCTTGGATGTATTTGCAGGTCGCCTCAACTGGGAGATGCTACAAAAGACCCGATGTAAAATATATGTGTGTGTAAAATGTATGGGATTTTGAACTAATGACAAATATGTTTTGTCCTAATTATTTGAAAGCACTCAATAATTATCTAGGTATGTCTTTCTGGAACCTTGACTTAAAGGTGGAATGTGCCTCCGGGAACATTAATGGTTATTTGTTATACTGTGCTCGTTTGTAAGAAAAATCATTGACAGATTTTGTTCTGAGCAAGGATCACTGGACCCAAAACATTAACTCCTGATTTCTCTCCACAGATGCTGCCAGACCTGCTGAGTTTTTTTTTTTGTTTTTGGAATGACTGCAGTTTTTGAATAGGAAATGGGGCTTTATTTTGTGTTTTGAAATATTCTTAATATATTGCAAATAGAAAGGAAAACAAAGAACTGCAGATGGAACTGGAGATCTGAAAGAACCAAATTCAAAACATGCCTGAGAAATTCAGAGGCTCTAGTAACATCTGTGGCAAGAGAAACACAGTTAACACTGAGTCTAGTGTGACTGTTCCTCAGAACTCTGTTTCTCTTTCCACGAATGCTGTCAGACCTGCTGAGTTTCTCCAGCATTTTCGATGTTCGTTTTGATTTCCAACATCCACAGTTTTTGCCTTTAGTCAGATCTGAAGATAAAGCCGTTCATATCTGTGTCTTAGGGCACACTGTTCGCAAGTAATCCATGGCTGATACATTAAACAATAAAGACATTTGAGAGTGCAGGTGGGAGACAATTTAAAACAAGGAAAAAGAGTAAGTGCTGAGGGAATGCTGCAAGTTTGCAGCGTCTGTGGAAAGAGAGACAGACAGACAGACACAGTTAACATTTTGAGTTCAATGTTCAGTTTTCATGACAATTTAAGGTCTCCTCTGAATGACAGAACCTCCCCCTAGTTCTGTTCTGGAAGCTCAGGACTGATGTTCATGTTCAAGTTTTGTACAAGGGCCAGATCCTACTCAAATGGCTACAGTTTAAGCAGTTAAAGCCTGTGTAAATTTGGGGAATGAAGATGAGGGTTTTGCAATTAAAGCCCAGCTACCAAGCCAAATCAAGCTACAATTGAAAATAATGCATTTCCATTGGATCAGAACAAGGCAAACAAACAAAATAAATTGATTTCAAGAATGTTTCATTATTGAGGTTAGTCTGCCCTTCCCTCTGAACATAATAAACTGCAATGAACAATGCACCTGCTTCTAGAATTGGTTTTATTTCAACAATAAATACTTTGTACAGTGAGCAATAAAATCTTGCAGAGGACACAGGACAGTGAATATTTTCTCTGTGCTGACATTTGAAACACAGATGGAAGTGATATGGGATATTTTGGAACTATCATGGTCCCTGGATCACTAAAGATTAGATATGTAAGTAAGATACATATGGAAATCCTGATGATATGACTTGCACGTTTCAAATTTCCATGACCCTCTGTCAACCTTCTCCCTGACCATCAAGGACACCCAAGGCTTAACTCCCAGCTCCCTGTGTACCAGCTCCCCAGCCTGTGATATCTTACCTTGGTTTATTTAAACATTCCCATCTATCAGTCTGTTCCTTTGCCCATGTGATTACTATCCAAACCCACACATTACCTTCTGAATACTCAGTGACCAAGTGAGTCAGCTAACCTCCAGATCCAGCCCCACAAACCTCCAGACCCTCCGAACCCTGTCAGCTGAAATTACAAACATACATCATGGATCATTCGATTTCAGCTCCACCCCTTACCCTCCCCTTATCTGACCTGTCAAACACTTTGACTGTTAGAACCATCCTCCAAACCAGAACTGACCAGAAAATACCACCACCCACATATTCTAATTACTCCCACCAACTGGATTCTGCAATTCAACCTCAACCATCCAGCTTTTGCGCCCAAACAGACACAATTACCCCCATTGAAATGCATTGACACAATAGACTCAGGCCTGAATATACAGCTCCTTTTCCCAACGATCCGGACACACTCAAGGCAGAATGACCAACTCATCCTTGTACCAGCTCAGCAATCTGCATTATCCAATCTTCATTTATTTATCAAAGCCATCCTCTGAAATGTGAAGGAAGGATGTGACTCAGGAAACACATAGATTTGACAAAAATCTTCTGTGAAGATTGCAGCTCTGTACCAGCTGAGCGACAGAATTCCATGATTATGTGCGATGAATCTGTCACAGTCACATTCCATCAAGTTGCTCTGGAGAGTTTCAGAGATCGGAACTCTGGGTCGGGGACAGAATTGTCACATTCGATGAATTTCCAACCAGAATTCTTGAGATCAAAGTTTGGTTTCAGATCACTGGATTCAAAATGTTAACTGTGATTTCTCTTCACAGATGCTGCCAGACCTGCTGAGCTTTTCCAGCAATTTCTGTTTTTGTTTCTGATTTACATATCTGCAGTTCCTTCCATTTTATTTGATTATCAAGGACCTGAATGCTCAGCATTTGTCCAATATAAAATGTTCAAATAGCCAATTACTACGAGACAGAGACGAACAGTTAATAAATCTGTTGTCCACCTGTAAACTTGTGAAATACTGACTCTCTTTGTCCCTGTGCTGCGTAACTGACTTACTCAAGGGCTAATGCAACAGGCCAGACAGACAGTAAGTCAGGTGGCGTGTGAGACAGTATTGAATGCCCATTGAATACTCATTGGCATTTGGTGCTAAAAGTTTGGATTAGGACGCAGTCTGGATAAATTCGATATTGTAAACAGGAGATAATCAAATGGACAGTCACTATTTTCAATAATATAAAATAAAGAACTGTGGATGTTGGAAATCTGAAACACAAATAGAAATTGCTGGATATTTCTCTCTGCAATCTCTCTACCGATGCTGCTAGACCCGTGGAGTTAACATTTTGACCCTTTTGCAGAATTGGTCTTGAAATGTTAACTCTACTTTCTCTCCACTGGCTTCAATAAGCAGCTCTGCCACCCCCATTTTGGAGCAGATATTTTAATCTTCATTTGCTGAGTAACATCAACTCAGACAGCTCAGTTTCCAGACATGAAAGTTTGGGTTTTGGAAATGTGCATGCAATTTAAATCCCTCTCATTTGCCCTGTTGAAAAGGCTTTGGCTTCTTTTGATGGACAACATAAAGACAGACCGTTTTCCCAAGATACAAATATAAATGTTTTCTGTTTATATGTGCCTGTCCAATATGTTTATATTTAAACAAATCAAAATAATAGCTCTGTATCTGAACGTGGGCAGCGTTTGTGCCAACTTAAATAAATCCATAGCACACATTGATGTAAATAAATACAGCAGGGCGACAGTTAGGGGATAGCAGCCACTCAAGGGGCTGATCGATAGGCCCCCTGATGTTAAAAACAATAACTGCAGATGCTGGAAACGTAATTCTCAATTAGTGGTGCTGGAAGAGCACAGCAGTTCAGGTAGCATCCAACGAACAGCAAAATCGATGTTTCAGGCAAGAGCCCTTCATCAGGAATAAAGGCAGTGAGCCTGAAGCGTGGACAGATAAGCTAGAGGAGGGTGGGGGTGGGGAGAGAGAAGCATAGAGTACAATGGGTGAGTGGGGGAGGGGATGAAGCTGATAGGTCAGGGAGGGGAGGGTGGAGTGGACAGGTGGAAACGGAGCTAGGCAGGTAGGACAGGTCTGGACAAGTCATGGGGACAGTGCTGAACTGGAAGTTTGAAACTAGGATGAGGTGGGGGAAGAGGAAATGAGGAAGCTGTTGAAGTCCACATTGGTGCCCTGGGATTGAAGTGTTCCGAGGCGGAAGATGAGGTGTTCTTCCTCCAGGCATCTGGTGGTGAGGGAGCGGCGGTGAAGGAGGCCCAGGACCTCCATGTCCTCGGCAGAGTGGGAGGGGGAGTTGAAATGTTGGGCCACGGGGCGGTTTGGTTGATTGGTGCGGGTGTCTCGGAGATCTTCCCTAAAGCGCTCTGCTAGGAGGCGCCCAGTCTCCCCAATGTAGAGGAGACCACATCGGGAGCAACGGATACAATAAATGATATTAGTGGATGTGCAGGTAAAACTTTGATGGATGGAGAAGTCTCCTTTAGGGCCTTGGATAGAGGTGAGGGAGGAGGTGTGGGCACAGGTTTTACAGTTCCTGCGGTGGCAAGGGAAAGTGCCAGAATGGGAGGGTGGGTCATAGGGGGGTGTGGACCTGACCAGGTAGTCACGGAGGGAACGGTCTTTGCGGAAGGCGGAAAGGGGTGGGGAAGAAAATATATTCCTGGTGGTGGGGTCTTTTTGGAGGTGGCGGAAATGTCGGCGGATGATTTGATTTATGCGAAGGTTGGTAGGGTGGAAGGTGAGCACCAGGGGCGTTCTTTCCTTGTTACGGTTGGAGGGGTGGGGTTTGAGGGCAGAGGTGCGGGATGTGGACGAGATGCGTTGGAGGGCATCTTTAACCAGGTGGGAAGGGAAATTGCGGTCTCTAAAGAAGGAGGCCATCTGGTGTGTTCTGTGGTGGAACTGGTCCACCTGGGAGCAGATACGGCAGAGGCAGAGGAATTGGGAATATGGGATGGCATTTTTGCAAGAGGTAGGGTGGGAAGAGGTGTAATCCATTTAGCTGTGGGAGTCGGTAGGTTTGTAAAAAATGTCAGTGTCAAGTCGGTCGTCATTAATGGAGATGGAGAGGTCCAGGAAGGGGAGGGAGGTGTTTTTGGAGGATCTTGAAGGAGAACTGTTGCTGGTGTTTTTGAATCTGTACTCTGTATTGTTTGTCCTGTTCGGGACTGAACTCTGTTGGTTAAAGGTGGTCCGGAGTCCGTGTGGAATGAGTTGGTGTTCAGACACATGGAGAAGATCTTCTTGAAAGTTTGAAAAGAATCAAGCATTTTAATTGCAGATTTTTGTCTTACACCTAACCTAAAGCAGGATGTAAAAATATAGGGTCAGACACTTAAATTGATTTTTCATAACGTTGAGCAATGATTGTTTCTGTTCAAAAAGAAGGACTCAATGAGAAGATGAACAACCCACAGTTTAAAGACGTTGTGAAGGAGAGTATTCAATCCCAAACTAGAAAATTCAAATTGGCAAGAACTAGTGTAGGCCCGATTTGGAATGCTTATTTTCGGAATAAGAGGCAGATTCTATCAAATGAAAAACAAGAAAAATGTGATGAAAATAAATTGGCATGAAATCTCAAAACAAGTAGCAAGCATTTTTCCGTGTATCCAAGAAGATAATTCAAGATGGGTGTGTGATCCTTGGAAGAAAGCAAGTCAGGCAAGTCCACATCTCCATTTTGCCAGAGTGGTGAGGAGAGAAGGAGTGGGGAAGCGAGGGCTGCTGGGAAGGGTGAGTTTTCCCGCATTAAAAGAGACTTATCTCGGGAGTTGGGCCTCCATTTGCTGAGAGGTGCGAGGGAGGAGCGAAGGACTTCTGGGAAGTCATATATTTGTGTGGTTGCATTACCCAAAACACTACTCGGGTAATGTCTCCCACCCAGGGACAGGAATGGTTTTTGCAGGTTCCAGGATTTAGATGTTTCAATAAGAACAGGAAAGGTGGTAAAAGAGGGGGAGGTGTGGCATTGTTGGTCAAGGACAGTATTACAGTTGTAGAAAGGATGTTTGGGGACTCGTCAAATGAGGTAGTTGGGCTGAGGTTAGAAACAGGAAAGGAGAGGTCACCCTGTTGGGAGTTTTCTATAGGCCTCCGAATAGTCCCAGAGATGTAGAGGAAAGGATAGCAAAGATGACTCTCGATAGTAGTGAGAGAGACAGGGTAGTTGTCATGGGAGACTTCAACTTTCCAAATATTGACTGGGAACAGTATAGTACGCGACTATAGATGGGTCAGGTTTTGTCCAGTGTGTGCAGGAGGGCTTCCTGGCACAGTATGTAGACTGGCCAACAAGGGGTGAAGCCACATTAGATTTGGTACTGGGTAATGAGCCTGGCCAGGTGTTAGACTTGGAAGTAGGTGAGCACTTTGATGATACCGACCATAATTCTGTTATGTTTACTTTAGTGATAGAAAGGGATAGGTGTATACCACTGGGCAAGAGTTACAGCTGGGGGAAAGACAATTACGATGCGATTAGGCAAGATTTAGGAAGCATAGGATGGGGAAGGAAACTGCAGGGATGGGCACATTAGAAATTTGGAGATTATTCAAAGAAAAAACTCCTTGTGTCCTAGATAAGTATGTACCTGTCAGGCAGGGAGAAGCTGTCGAGCGCAGGAACCATGGTTTACAAAGGAAGTGGAATCTCTGGTCCAGAGGAAGAAGAAGGCTTATGTTAGGATGAGATGTGAAGGGTCAGTTCGGGTGCTTGAGGGTTACAAGGTAGTCAGGAAAGACCTAAAGAGAGAGCTCAGAAGAGCCAGGAGGAGACATGAGAAGTTGTTGGCGGATAGGATCAGGGTAAACTCTAAGGCATTCTATAGGTATTTAAGGAATAAAAGAATGATGAGAGTAAGATTAGGGCCAATCAAGGATAGGAGTGGGAAGTTGTGTGTGGAGTCAGAGGAAGATAGGGGAAGCACGAAATGAATATTATTCGACAGCATTCACTCTAGAAAACAACAATGTTGACGAGGAGATTACTGAGATACAGGCTACTAGACTCGGTGGGATTGAGGTTCACAAGGAGGAGGTATTAGAAATCCTGCAGAGTGTGAAAATAGGTAAGTCCCCTGGGCCGGATGGGATTTATCCTAGGATACTCTGGGAAGCAAGGGAGGAGATTGCTGAGCCTTTGGCATTGATCTTTAAATTGTCTACAGGAATAGTGCCAGAGGACTGGAGGTTAGCAAATGTGGTTCCTCTGTTCAAGAAGGGGAGTAGAGACAATCTTGGTAATTGTAGACCAGTGAGCCTTATTTCAGTTGTTGGTAAAGTGTTGGAAAAGGTAATAAGAGATAGGATTTAAAATCATCTAGAAAAGAATAATGTGATTAGGGATAGTCAGCACGGTTTTGTGGTGGGTAGGTCATGCCTCACAAACTTTATTGAGTTCTTTGAGAAGGTGACCAAACAGGTAAATGAGAGTAAACCAGTTGATGTGTTGTATATGGATTTCAGCAAGGCGTTCGATAAGGTTCCCCACAGTAGGCTATTGTACAAAATGCGGAGGAATGGGATTGTGCGAGGTATAGCAGTTTGGATCAGTAATTGGCTAGCTGAAGGAAGACAGAGGGTGGTGGTTGATGGGAAATGTTCATTGTGGAGTCCATTTACTCGTGGTGTACCGCAAGGGTCAGTGTTGGGTCCACTGCTGTTCATCATTTTTATAAACGACCTGGATGAGTGTGTAGAAGGGTGGGTTAGCCAATTTGCAGATGACACTAAGGTCAATGGAGTTGTGGATAGTGACGAAGGATGTTGTAGGTTACAGAGGGACATAGATAAGCTGCAGAGCTGTGCTGAGAGGTGGCAAATGGAGTTTTATGCGGACAAGTGTGAGGTGATTCACTTTGGTCGGTGTAACCGGAATGCAAAGTACTGGGTTGAGTGAAAGATTCTTGGTAGTGTAGATGAGCAGAGAGATCTCAGTGTCCAGGTACACAGATCCTTGAAAATTGCCACCTAAGTTGACAGGGTTGTTAAGAAGGCATACAGTGTTTTAGCTTTTATTAATATAGGGATCTAGTTCCAGAATAATGAGGTTATGCTACAGCTGTACAAAACTCTAGTGCGGCCGCAATATAAGAAGGATGTGGATGATTTGGAAAGGTTCTGCTTGCCTGGTATGGAGGGAAGGTCTTACGAGGAAAGGCTGAGGGACTTGAGGCTGTTTTTTTTGGAGAGAAGAAAGTTGAGTGGTGACTTAATAGAGACATACAAGATAATCAGAGGGTTAGATAGGGTGGACAGGGAGAGTTTTTTCCAAGTATGGTGATGGCGAGCGCAAGGCGGCATCGCTTTAAATTGAGGGGTGATAGATATAGGACAGAAGTCAGAGGGAGTTTCTTTACTGAGAGAGTAGTAAGTGTATGGAATGCTTTGCCTGCAACAATAGTAGATTCGCCAACTTTAAGTACATTTAAGTTGTCATTGGACAAGCATATTTACGGACATGGAATAGTGTAGGTTAGATGGGCTTCAGATTGGTATAACAGGTCGGCGCAACATCGAGGGCTGAAGGGCCTGTACTGCACTGTAATGTTCAGTGTTCTATACAGAGAGAGACTCAATTAAACTGGATAAATTGTGGAGTACTTTTTGGATTGGGTGCCTCCTTGTTAGACACCCATCTTGCAAGAACGTTTCAATAAAATTCGCTGCTTCAGGATTTGACTCGGACTGAAATTTATTGGTACATGAGCTCTGTTTCTCACAATTTGGGTGCTCGTCTGGGATGGCCATCATCACCAGCAGGGTAGGCACCATCGATGGCTGGGAAGACATGTCCCGTTCCTTTGAGAACAGTCCTGTGTTCCTCGGCAGTGGGTTCCCCCTTCTGGTTGACTGATCGAGATCTGATGAGAATCTATCTGAAGGGCATGGATAGGATAAATAGGCAAAGTCTTTTCCCTGGGGTTGGAGAGTCCAGAACTAGAGAGCATAGGCTTAGGGTGAGGGGAAAGATATAAAAGAGACGTAAGGGACAACTTTTTCACACAGAGTATGATACGTGTATGGAATGAGTTGCCAGACGTTGTGGCCGAGGCTGGTACAATTGTAACACTTAAGAGGATTTGGATGGGTATAAGAATAGGAAGGGTTTGGAGGGATATGGGCCGGGCGTTGGCAGGTGGGACTAGATTGGGTTGGGATATCTGGTTGGCATGGACAGGTTGGACCGAAGGGTCTGTTTCCATGCTGTACATCTCTATGAATCTATGAGTGCTTATGAATTGGTCCCAAAAGCGTACAGACAGCAGTTCAGAAACATAAAGAAGGAACCACATCAAATTTAAGTTGAGTTTGAAAGAATGAAACATAATCAATTTGATAGATGGATGTGAGCCTTAAAGATTGATAAGACCTATGAGGCTCTGAGAGATTACTCTGCTGGAGGAGTTTAAAAACTCACTTCCAGAGATGGTAAGAATTCGTGTGGAAGAACAGAAAGTTCAGGAAGTGAGATGTGCAGCAGGATTAGCAGATGAATACATATTGGTGTATATGAGAAGTTTCCGGGCAGAATTTCGCCCTGTGTGGGATAGAAGTTGGGAGAAGGGGAGATTCTGCACGAGGAAACAAAAAGTAGAGAACATGTAAATATTTCCCACAGGTTCGAAAACAAGCCCAAGATGGTGGAAAGGAGGTGAAAGGCCTCAGGTGTTCCCACTGTGGGAAAGTGACACATGTAAAGTCACAGTGCTGGTTGTTGAAGAAAGGCATTGTGGGAAAAGATGTGGTAAAAGGAGCTGAGCCAGTGGCCTTAGTGAAGGTAGTAAAGGAGACCCCAAGAAGAGCCGAGGAGCTTTGTGGGTAAAGTTTACTCTGAGAGAACAGGGGGAGAAGAACAAGAAATTATAATTTTGAGAAATACACAATCTAACCAGTCTCTAATAGTAAGAGATGAGCGAATTTGTACACTTCCTGATCTGTTACCCGAGAGTTTGGTAATCTGTGGGATAGACAGACAGAAATGTAACATTCCCTGATGTAAGATCAGGTTGCAGTGCCAACTCAAGACTGGGAGAGTAACAGTCCTGCTCCTCGGATGCTGCTGATCTGCTGTGCTTTTCCAGCACCACTGTCTAATCTCGACTCTGGTTTCCAGTATTTGCAGTTCTTGGTTTTACCTGGGAGAGTAACAGTCAGAGTTTGACAGAGTGTTGGTTCCAGGAATTCAGTTTGTTCTTCTGAATGATTAGGCAGGATCCATGGTGGGAGTGACATCCCTTCTTGTGGTGAAGCCCAAGGAAGATCAAGAAACTGAGGAGTTAAAAGAAAAATATCCTGATATTTGCCCAGATTGTGTAGTAACAAGATCCCACGAACATAAGTCACAGCAAAAAGCAAAAACTGAAGAGAACGATGAAGGAGTTGAGGTTCAGTTGGTGGATACCCTGTTTGATGTAATGGTGCAGAAAAACCTGAACAGGCAGAGGGTCAGACAGAAGCGTTTAGTCCTGAAAGGCTAAGGGACTTGCAACAGCAAGACAAGGCAATAAAAGATATATGTGTGGATGTTTACTCCGAAAAGGAGGCAGAGTGTATTCCTAAGGGTTATTATCTGAAAGATAGAATTCTCAGATAGAAATGGAGACCACGGCAGGTTAGTGCAGAGGAGAAATGGGCCAAAGTGCACCAGGTTGTGTTGCCGGTAGCATACAGAAAGGAAGTGTTACGGTGAGCACATGAACTTCCTGTAGGAGGTCACCGAGGAGTATGAAAGATTCAGGCTAAGGTACAAAAACATTTTTATTAACCTAGAATGCACAATGATGTGGTTAACTTTTGCTGTACGTGTCATACATGCCAAATGGTAGGTAAGCCCCAGGTCGTAACAAAACCAGCCCCTCTGTTGCCAATTTCCTTTCGCGTGGGTTGTAATTGGTTGTGTAGGTCCCCTCCTGAAAACTAAAAGTGGGAACCATAATGGATGTGTCTACCAGATTTCCGGAGGCAATTCCATGACGGAGTATCAAGGCAAAAAAGGTGGGAGAAGAGTTAGTAGCTTTGTTCACACGGTATGGGCTACCCAGAGAGATTCAGTTGGATCAAGGGTCACATTTTACTGCTTAGCTGTTTAAGGAGGTTACAGATAGCTTCGGCATACAGCATTTTAATCCCAGTGTATATCATCCTGAATCGCAGGGAGCTTCAGAAAGGTGGTATCAGACCTTGAAGACCATGTGGACAACATACTGTCAGGATTACCCGAATGACTGGGGTAAAGGTATCCCATTCATATTGTTTGCCCCAAATAAATCTACTCATATTACTCCCTTCGAGTTAATATTCCACATGAAAT
Organism: Chiloscyllium punctatum; assembly: GCF_047496795.1. Lineage (NCBI taxonomy): Eukaryota > Metazoa > Chordata > Chondrichthyes > Orectolobiformes > Hemiscylliidae > Chiloscyllium > Chiloscyllium punctatum. Next base: position 36,777,485 of record NC_092767.1, read on the forward strand.
GAGAGGCTGTTTGAAATTAATCAAGGAGAAATTGACAGGACCAAAGTCGGAGATCTCACACTTAGATTACGTATCAGAGGTGATGGAGACACTAAATCGAGTCGATGATTTAGCTAAACAGCACGTAAAGAGGGCACAGCATAGAATGAAGCAGGTTGCAGGTTAAAAACTCTGAGACTCAGACGTTTTCCTGAGGGGAGGATGTGTTAGTATTGTCACAAGCAATAGGCGATCCCTTCAAAACCAGGTTTAGTGGGACCTATCAGATTGAGAAAAAGTTAAGTCAGGTGATCTATCTAGTAAAGATGGCAGATAGGAGAAAAACTGTACTGGGGATGTCATGTGAACATGTTGGAACCTCATTATGGTAGAGAGAAAGACCAGGAAAATGGGTGTTAGTTACTGCCCCACAGAGCGAGGAATCAAATCCAGATATTGTGAATTTTGATGTGCCTCAAAATATGTTAAAAAATGAAGAAATCCTCGAGGAGTTGGACAGGTTAGTGAGCTGTCGGTCTAGGGGCTCAGTTGAAAGTTTTGCTACTGCAGTTTGAAGACATATGTGAGAATCAGATGGAGAGGACTAATACTGTAGTACATGAACTGGACATAGGGAATACTGTTCTGATAAAATCCAGACAGGTCCAGACAGGTCCAGATGGAGGTGGAGGCCATGCTTGACAAGGACAGCATTGAACAGAGCCAGAGTGAGTGGAGTTTGCTGATCGTCTCAGTTCCCAGACCAAATGGGATTTTTTGTGGATTATCGGAAGGTGAACACCGTTACAAAATCGGATTCATATCAGACAAGCCAGTTACATCACAAAGTTAGACTTACTGCATGGTTACCTTTGTCAGAGACGGTGATAGAAATTTCTGTGTTTGTAACCCCAAATGGGCTACATCAATTCAACGCGATGCCTTTTGGAATGAATAATGCACCCACCACATTCCAAAGACTCCTGAACAAACTTGTGGCTGGGTTCACAGACTGTGCAGTCTATGTGGATGATGTAGTGATCTTTAGTAAGTCCTGGAAAAGGCACATGGTACAGTTGGCAGAACTCTGAATGACTACGAGAAGCAAAACTGGTAACAAACTTCAACAACACTGAATTTGCGCAAACAGAGGTGACATTCTTAGGATGTAACATCAGTCATGGAAGGTTGACCCCCATGGAATGCAAAAATGAAAGTCATCAAGGAATTTCCATATCCAACCTCAAACAAAGAGGTGGAACAATTCTTGGGACGAAGCAGATTCTATCAGAAGTCAGTTCCAAACGTCAGCAGTGTAGTAGCACTGTTTACCAATTTGCTGAAGAGTAACACAACGTTTTGGTGGGCAGAACAATGCTAGCAGGTATTCGGCCATTTCAAAGCAATATTAACCATCACACCAGTTTTAGCGACACCAAACCTTTCAAAACCTTTCAAAGTTGCCATCGATGCTCGTGACACAGGAGTTGGAGCTGTACTGCTACAGGAAGATAAGGATGGGATTGAACTGCCAGATGGTTACTTTTCAAAGAAACTCAACACCCACCAGACAAAATACTTTATGTTCAAAAGGGAACTATTGAGTTTGGTACTGGCCTTTTGAGATTTTAATGTGAATATCACAAACAATGTGTCAGAGAGGGTCGTACACACGGATCACAATCCACTTTCATTCTTGGAAAACTTTAAAGACAATGAAATGAGACTATTTCATGGGAGTCTTATGTGACAGACTTTTAATTTAAAAATCGTACATGTTCCGTTTAACAAAGAATGTAATCACAGATGCGGTATCACGGATTTAACTAATAATGTATTGGTGTCTATTCAATGTTTTATATATATATGGGAAGAAGTTAATATGAACTTCGGTTAACGTCATATGTATGTCATGGTAATGTGGTTCGGAAATAGAGAAAAAAATGAAGCTAATTTTCATTATGATGGTTCATTTTTTTCTTAAGGGGGAGGTGTTATGAAGATGTAGTTGTGTCCTGTACCTTTAAGAGAGAGAGGAAGCTCGCAAGGCCTGACTGAAAGCACAGAGTGTCCTGAACAATTTAAAAATGTAACACTTGGTTGAAACAAATAGCTGCAGTTGCATTGGCATGGAACAAAAACAATTTCAAATTCGACCAATCAGTTTAACTTCTGCCCCAGACACCAAAATCCAATCGAGTTTGAATTTAGTGTTTTGATAACATCACACCAATAAAATGATCCGATATTTTGATGGATAAAACCAGACATTTTGAACAGTTCAGGGGAGCACTGTCACGAACCGCAACAAGAATAGACTGCTCATCGAATTGCTCTCTGAAAGGTACCTGTCCGTAGGAAACGCTGTGTAGAAGAAGACCGAAGAAAAACCGACCTAAACAGAGGAAAGTCGACAAAAGGAGAATCGACAAAGCTGACTGGATTTGAAATGTAACTTTTTTTTAAACTTCATCGAGTTTTTTTTAATCAGCCCAGTATTGTGGAGTGGGCAGTAAAAGACAGGTTTAAGAAAAAGGAGTTGTAAATAGTTGTCTAACATTCTCTGTTGAACTTAAAGAATAAAATAGTGAATTTTTATTTGAAGTAGTGAAAACTGGGATGGTCCTTTGCCTCTTGCAATTTAACAGGTTACAGCAAGAGGTGAACATCTCTGTGTGTTGGGTTTAAATTAACAGAGGGGTTTATCCCATGTCATAACACCCTGCTGACTCCATCTGTGGGAAGTGCACCCAACTGCAGCTCCTTGAAAAACACTTTAGGGATCTAGAGCTGGAGCTCGATGAATTTTGGGTCATTCCGGAGGCGGGGGAGTTAATGAGAGGAGTTACAGGGAGGTAGTTGCGCCTCAGGTACAAGAAAAGGGCTGATGGGTTACAGTTAGGGGATGAAAAGGGAACTAGCAGGCAGTGCAGGGATCCCCTGCAGCTGTTCCCCTCAATAACAAGCAGACCATTTTGGATACTGTTGGGGGGAACAACTAACCAGGGGTAAGTCATGGGGTACAGGTCTCTGACACAGAGTCTGTCCCTGTTGCTCAGAAGGGAGGGGGAAGATGAGCAGAGCATTAGTCATTGGGGACTCCATAGTTCGGGGGAAATACAGAAAGTTCTGTGGGAACGAGAGAGACTCACGGTTGGTGTGTTACCTCCCAGATGCCAGGGTTCGTGATGTCTTGGATCATGTTTTTGGAATCATCGAATCATAGAATTCCTACAGTGTGGAAACAGGCTCTTCTGCCCAACACGTCCACACTGATCCACCAAAGAGTAACCCACCCAGACCCATTCCCCTACCCTATTATCCTATATTTACCCCGAACTAGTGCACCTAACCTACACATCCCTGAAAACTATGGCCAAATTAGCATGGCCAAGTCACCTGACCTGCACATGTTTGGATTGTGGGAGGAAACTGGAGCACCTGGAGGAAACCCATGCAGACACAGAGAATGTACAAACTCCACACAGACCATCGTCCAAGGCTGGAATTGAACCCGGGCCCTGAGTGCTGTGAGGTGACAGTGCTAACCACGAAGTCACTGTGCCACCCATAAGGACCCCCTTGAGGGTGACGGGGAGCAGTCCCAAGGTGTGGTCTACAGAGGCACTAATGACATGGGTAGGGAAAGGAGTGGGCATTTAAGGCAGAAATTCAGGAAGATAGGGTGGAAGTTTGGAGCTAGAACTAACAGAGTTGTTATCTCTGGTTTGTTGCCCGTGCCAAGTGCTGGCAAGGCGAGGTATAGGGAGAGAGAGGAGTTGAACATGTGATTAATGACACAGGAGGCAGGGTTTCGGATACCGAAATAATTGGAACTTATTCTGGGGTAGGTGGTGTACACCTGAACCAGGTGTACATCCTACAGACAGGATGGTGTACACCTGAACGAGAGGGGTTCAATATCCTTGGGGGAGGGGAAATTTGATATTGCTCTTCAGGACGGTTGAAACGAATTCAGCCAGGGGATGGGAACCGAAATTGTAGTTACAATGTCCAGGAGGGTGAGAGTAGTGAGGTCAGAAATATGGTTTCATGGTGGCAAGAGTCCACCAGCCAGCAGGAAAATGGTTTCAATATCAGGGGCATCCGGAATAAGGTGGTGAACTTGCAGGATGGGTTGGTACCTGGGATTTCGATATCGTGGCCATTTTGGAGACATGGATAAAACAGGAATAGGAACGGTTGTTGCAGGTTCTGGGGTTCAGATGTTTCAGTAACAACAGAGAAGATTGTAAAAGAGGGGGAGGCGTGGCGATGTTAGTCAAGGACAGTATTATGGTGGCAGAAAGGACATTTGAGGACTCATCGACTAGGGTAGAATGGGCTGAGGTTAGAAACAGGAAAGGAGAGGTCACCATGTTGGGTCTTGTCTATGGGCCTCCTAATAGTTCCAGAGATGTCAAGGAAAGGAAAGATGTTGAGGAAAGATGATTCTGGAGAGGAGTCAGAGTAACAGGGTAGTTATTATGGGGGACTTCAACTTCCCAAATATTAACTGGATATACTATAGTTTGAGTACTTCAGATGGATCAGTTTTTGTCGAATGTGTGCAGGAGGGTTTCCTGACACAGTATGTAGACAGGCCAACAAGGGGCGATGCCACAGTGGACTTGGTACTGGGTAATGAACCCGGCCAGGCCTTAGATTTGGAGGTAGGTGAGCACTTTGATAGTGACCACAATTCATTTATGTTTACTTTAGCAATGGAAAGGGATAGGTAAATATTACAGGGCAAGAGTTATTGCTGGTAGAAAGGCAATTATGATGTGATTAGACAAGGTTTAGGATGCATAGAATGGGGAAGGAAACTGCAGGGAATGGGCACAATTGAAATATGGAGCACATTCAAAGAATAACTACTGCATGTCCTAGATAACTACGTACCTATCAGGCAGGAAGGAAGTGGTTGAGTCAGGAAGCTGTAGTTTACAAAGGAAGTCGAATCTCTTGTCAAGCGGAAGGAGGCTCATGTTAGGATGAGACGGCAAGGCTCAGTTAGGATGCTTGAGAGTTACAAGTTAGCCAGGAAAGAACTAAAGAGAGAACTAAGAAGAGCCAGGAGGGGACAGGAGAAGTCATTGGCAGATAGGATCAAGGAAAGCCCTCAAGCTTTCTACAGATATGTCAGGAATAAAAGAATGACTACAATAAGATTAGGACCAATCAAAGACAGTGGGAAGTTGTGCATGGAGTCTGAGGATATAGAAGAAGCACTAAATGAATATTTTTCACCGGTTTTCGCTCTGGAAAAAGACAACGCTGAGATACAGGGTACTAGACTAGACAGGACTGCGGTTCACAAAGAGAAGAGGTTAGCAAGTCTGGAAAGGGTGAAAATAGTTAAGTCCCCTGAGCTGGATGGGATTTATCCTAGGATTCTCTGGGAAGCCAGCAAGAAGATTGTAGAACCTTTGGCTTTGATTTTTATGTCATCAATGTCTACAGGAATAGTGCCAGAAGACTGGAGGACGGCAAATGTTGTCCCCTTGTTCAAGAAGGGAAGTAGAGTCAACCCTGGTAATTATAGATTAGTGAGCCTTATTTCACTGTGGGTAAAGTGTTCAAAAAGTTTACAAGAGATAGGACTTATAATCATTTGGAAAGGAAACAATTAATTAGGCTTAATCTCCACGGTTTTGTGAGAGGCAAGTCATTGCTACTTCTCCTTTATTCAGTCATAGTCATAGACATGTACAGCATGGAAACAGACCCTTCGCTTCAACTCGCCCATGCTGACTAGATATCCCAATTTAGTCTAGTCCCACCTGCCAGCACCTGGCTCATATGCCTCCAAACCCTTCCTATTCATATACCCATCCAGATGCCTTTTCAATGTTGCAATTGTACCAGCCCCTACCACTTCCTCTGGCAGCTCATTCCATACACGTACCACCCTCTGAGTGAAAAAGTTGTCTCTTAGGTCTCTTTTATATCTTTCCCCTCTCAACCTAAACCTATGCCCTCGAGTTCTGGACTCCCCCACTCCAGAGAAAAGACCTTGTCTACTTAACCGATCCATGCCCCTCATGATTTTATAAACCTCTATCAGGCCATCCCTCAGCATTCGACACTCCAGGGAAAACAGCCCTCGCCTATTCAACCTCTCCCTATCCCTCAAATCCTCCAACCCTGGCAATATCCTTGTAAATTTTTTCTGAATCCTTTCCAGTACAACATCTTTCCAAAAGGAAGGAGACCAGAATTGCACCCAATATTCCTAAAGTGGCCTAACCAATGGCCTGTACAACTGCAACATGGTCTCCCAACCCTTGTACTCAATACTCTTGACCAATAAAGGGAAGTATAACAAATGCCACCTTCACTATCCTATCTACCTGTGACTCCACATTCAAGGAGCTATGAACCTGCACTCCAAGGTCTTTTTGTTCAGCAACACTCACTCGGACATTACTATTAAGTGTATAAGTCCTGCTAAGATTTCTGGCTGTAACACTTGCTGCATTTTTGAAGTGTTTTAGGTGTTTGAGGTGATTTCCTCAAATTCCAGGAAGAGCAATTACTGTTTTATTTGCTGTTGTATTGTTATGGAACTTTGGAGAGTTATTGATTAGATTCCCTCCAGTGTGGAAATAGGCCCTTCAGCCCAACCAGTCCACACCGACCCTCCGAAGAGTAACCCACTCAGTCCCATTTCCCTCTGGCTAATGCACCTAACATTATGGGCATTTTAGAATGGCCCATTCACCTGACTTGCACATCTTTGGACCTGTGGGAGGAAACCGGAGCACCCGGAGGAAACCCACGCAGACACGGGGAGAATGTGCAAACTCCACACAGACAGTCGTCCGAGGCTGGAATCAAACTTAGGACCCTGGTGCTGTGAGGCAGCAGTGCTAACCACTGAGGCACCGTGCCTCCCAAACTGAGAAAGTGACCAAACTGATGGAGGAAGGTAAAGCTTTTGATGTGGTGGATATGGATTTCAGTCAGACGTTTGATAAGGTTCCCCAGGGTAGGCTATTTCAAAAAAATATGGAAGCATGGGATTGAGGGTGATTTAGTGGGTTGGATCAGAAATTGGTGAGCTGAAAGAAGACAGAGGATGGTGGTTGATGGTAAATGTTCATCCTGGAATTCAGTTACTAATGGTGTACTGCAAGGACCTGTGTTGGGTCCATTGCTGTTTGTCATTTTGTAAATGACCTGGAAGAGGGCACAGAAGGATGCATTAGTAAATTTGCGGATACCACTAACGTCGATGGAGTTGTGGACAGTGCCGAACAATGTTGCAGGTTACAGAGGGACATAGATAAAAAGCAGAGCTGGGCTGAGAGGTGGCAAATGGTGTTTAATGTGGGAATGTGTGAGGTGATTTACTTTGGAAGGAATAACAGGAATAAAGAGTACTGGCCTAATGATAAGATTATTGGGAGTGTAGATGAGCAGAGATCTCAGTGTCCATTCAAAGACCCCTGAAAGTTGCCACCCACGTTGATAAGTTTTAAAGAAGGCATACGGTGTGTGAGGTTTTATTGGTAGAGGGATTGGGTTTTGAAGCTACAAGGTCATGTTGCAGCTGTACAAATCTCTGCTGCGACTGCATTTGGAGTACTGTGTACAGTTTTGGTCACTGCATTATAGGAAGGATGTGAAACCTTTGGAAAGATTTCAGACAAGATTTACTAGGATTGCCTGATATGGAGGGAAGGTCTTATGAGGAAAGTCTGGGGGACTTGAGGCTGTTTTCAGTCGAGACAAGAAGGTTGACAGGCGACCTAATTGAGACATGTAAGATTATCAGAGAGTTAGATAAGGTAGACAGTGAGAGCCTTTTACCTCAGATGGCATTGGCTCATACGAGGGGACATAACTTTAAATTGAGGGGTGATAGATATAGGACAGATGTCTCTTTACACCTCCAGTCTTTGTCATTTTGCCCCTCAGATGGAGTCAGTCCTTGCCCATGAGGAAAGGAGTGTTATCATGTTGCTGCTCCTCCTTCTCCTTTCGGTCCATTCCTCACGTGGACTCCTCGTTCCGTTATCTGCTGCATCCAACGTTGGCTCTGAGTTACTTGGATTGATTCACCAATTGAATTATTGTTCTAACTGGATATGTCACGGCATACTTTAACTGGTCTCTGAAATGTTTCTGTGTCACCACATAAATAAGGGCATTTGTGCAGCAACTTAAGTTCCTCAGCATATATCCAATCTGAACAAAGAGACCAAAAGAAACAGAATCCAAGGAATAACCAGCATTAAAGATATATAAAATATGCAACAACCAGAGAAGTATGAAGCTGGCAGATACGGCAAAGAGTAAAATCACAGAATTCTTCCTGCTCTCTACCTCTGGATCATTCTCTGTTTTTCTCTGACCTCTCAGTTCCTTCCGCACCTTAATGGCCTCGAAGATATGTCTGACAGTCAGAATGTTGATAAAGAGAATAAAAGTGAATGGGAACATTGGTGTTAAAAAAGTCTCAAAATATCTAAAACCTATCCACCGAGGGTCAATATAATAACTAGACCTTTTATAACAGTACCATGGAACATTGTTGATCATCTTTCGAGGGTAATGCACAAAGTAGTTGGGAATATTCTTTAAACAAAAGAAGATGCAGATTATTGCTAGAACCCTGGTTGCAGTTTTCCCTGTGCAATACTTAGTTTTCATCTCATGAAAACAAATGGCAACAAATCGATCAAAGGAAAAAGCAATGGTGAACCACGCAGAACAATCAATGCTCAAGCGTTTGAGGGCATAGATAACACCACAAACAGGAGTGATTTGCAGGAAACATAGTGGATAATAATAACAGTTAAATCGGTGAAGGACGATACAAAAAACAATGAACAGTAGATCCGAAATTGTCATGGCCACCAGATAGCGAGTGGTGCATGTAGAAAGGCCACATTTGCCCCAAGCTAAGTTTACAATCACCACTAGACTTGCTGTAAGAGAAAAAAAAGGTTTTAAGTTATTAATCAAAGATTCTTTGTGCCTGAGCCTAGACTGTAGGTAATGACACAAAGATAATTGTTGTTCCATGTTATATGAAGTTTAAAGAATCTGAACCACATCAGCAAACACTGTCTAAATTAATCATTTGCTCTTTTAAAGGACATAGGGAAGAACATGGACAGCAGATTACTCACAGAAACACAGTCATGTACCCATGGTGGTTTTAGTTCAGCAGCTGCTTTACTGGTTAGTCTAACTGGCTGACATTTCCCATAAGTCCCCAGCATCCACACAAAGACACCTGGGATCAGGAAAACCAAAATAGCAAAAACCTAACATGGACATTGATCGCAAAATTTCTGTATTTGGTTTTGGAGTCTCCACAGTTCAGTTTGCCTCCAGAATTCTATATCTACACTGTATGAACTACAGGACAGGGCATTGAATCAGACCACAGTGTCCAGGAAGGATGGGCTCTCTATGATGGATGAACAAATGAGAAGGCATTGAATCTCTCCCTTGTGCACAGGATTGAACATCCTGACCATCGGAACCATGAAGGTGTTCAGCAGCAAATCCAGTCACATTGTACCAGGTTGGATACACACCACACTCAGGAAGACTTCAACATTTGACCCAACTCCTCCAGCTGTCCACGTTTGTACAACATAGCCCTCAGTGAATAAAACCTGAATTCATGCAACTTTGGTCACTGTAACTGTCCTGAAGAACAGCCCTGCTTGAAACCTCAATTTTCTTCCTCCTGAGATGCTGCCTGACCTGCTGTGCCTTTTCCAGCACCATGTTCTATCTGCAGCCCCCATTGTCTCCTCATTCCTAATGACCTGCTGAACCCACCCATTGTCCTGTTTTATCTGGGCTCCCATTTGGAGCGAGTTGCCTGAACAAGATCCACCAACACAATCCCTTTCCATCAAGGAATGGGAAACACCAGTGTCACTGCGAGGTGGGTTGTTACAAAACCGTCTGACCAATAGCAGGCTGTGCACTACCACAGAGAGAGGGTGGTCTTCCGAAACCCTTTCTAGATTAGTGGTGCTGGAAGAGCACAGCAGTTCAGGCAGCATCCAAGTAGCTTCGAAATCAACGTTTCGGGCAAAAGACCTTCATCAGGAATAAAGGCAGTGAGCCTGAAGCGTGGAGAGATAAGCTAGAGGAGGGTGGGTGTGGGGAGAATGTAGCATAGAGTACAATGGGTGAGTGGGGGAGGAGATGAAGGTGATAGGTCAGGGAGGAGAGGGTGAAGTGGATAGGTGGAAAAGGAGATAGGCAGGTAGGACAGGTCCGGACAAGTCATGGGGACAGTGCTGAGCTGGAAGTTTGGAACTAGGGTGAGGTGGGGGAAGGGGAAAATGAGGAGACTGTTGAAGTCCACATTGATGCCCTGGGGTTGAAGTGTTCTGAGGCGGAAGATGAGGCGTTCTTCCTCCAGGCATCTGGTGGTGAGGGAGCGGTGGTGAAGGAGGCCCAGGACCTCCATGTCCTCGGCAGAGTGGGAGGGGAAGTTGAAATGTTGAGCGACGGGGTGGTGTGGTTGATTGGTGCGGGTGTCCCGGAGATGTTCCCTAAAGTGCTCTGCTAGAAGGCGCCCAGTCTCCCCAATGTAGAGGAGACCGCATCGGGAGCAACAGATACAATAAATGATATTAGTGGATGTGCAGGTAAAACTTTGATGGATGTGGAAATCTCCTTTCGGGCCTTGGATAGAGGTGAGGGAGGAGGTATGGGCACAGGTTTTACAGTTCTTACGGTGGCAGGGGAAAGTGCCAGAATGGGTGGGTGGGTCGTAGGGGTGTGTGGACCTGACCAAGTCGTCACAGAGGGAACGGTCTTTGCGGAAGGCGGAAAGGGGTGGGGAGGGAAATATATCCCTGGTGGTGGGGTCTTTTTGGAGGTGGCGGAAATGTCGGCGGATGATTTGGTTTATGCGAAGGTTGGTAGGGTGGAAGGTGAGCACCAGGGGCATTCTTTCCTTGTTATGGTTGGAGGGGTGGGGTCTGAGGGCGGAGGTGCGGGATGGAGACGAGATGCATTGGAGGGCATCTTTAACCACGTGGGAAGGGAAATTGCGGTCTCTAAAGAAGGAGGCCTTCTGGTGTGTTCTGTGGTGGAACTGGTCCTCCTGGGAGCAGATACGGCGGAGGTGGAGGAATTGGGAATACGGGATGGCATTTTTGCAAGAAGTAGGGTGGGAAGAGGTGTAATCCAGGTAGCTGTGGGAGTCGGTGGGTTTGTAAAAAATGTCAGTGTCAAGTCGGTCGTCATTAATGGAGATGGAGAGGTCCAGGAAGGGGAGGGAGGTGTCAGAGATGGTCCAGGTAAATTTAAGGTCAGGGTAGAATGTGTTGGTGAAGTTGATGAATTGCTCAACCTCCTCGCGGGAGCACAAGGTGGCGCCAATGCAGTCATCAATGTAGCGGGGGAAGAGGTGGGGAGTAGTGCTGGTGTAATTACGGAAGATCAACTCCTCTACGTAGCCAACAAAGAGACAGGAATAGCTGGGGCTCATACGTGTGCCTATGGCTACCCCTTAGGTCTGGAGGAAGTGGGAGGAATTAAAGGAGAAATTGTTAAGGGTGAGGACCAGTTCGGCCAAACGAATGAGAGTATTGGTGGAAGGGTACTGTTGGGGCCGTCTGGAGAGAAAGAAACAGTGGGCTTGGAGGCCCTGATCCTGGCAGATGGAGGTGTAGAGGGATTGGATATCCATGATGAAGATGAGGCATTGGGGGCCGGGGAAATGGAAGTCTTGGAGTTGGTGGATGTAGTGGGTGGTGTCTCGACCGTATGTGGGGAGTTCCTGGACTAGGGGGGATAGGACAGTGTCAAGGTAGGTAGAGATGAGTTCAGTGGGGCAGGAGCATGCTGAGACAATGGGTTGGCCAGGGTGGTCAGGCTTGTGGATCTTGGGAAGGAGGTCGAACCTGGCAGTGCGGGGTTCCCGGACTATGAGGTTGGAAGCTGTGGGTGGTTGATCTCCTGAGGTGATGAGGTTCTGTATGGTCTGGGAGATGATGGTTTGGTGATGGGGGAGGTGGGGTCATGGTCGAGGGGGCAGTAGGAAGAGGTGTCCTCGAGTTGGCGTTTGGCTTCAGTGGTGTAGAGGTCAGTGCGCCAGACGACCACTGCGCCCTCTTTATCCGCTGGCTTGATGGTGAGGTCGGGATTGGAGAGCTGCGCATTGTGAGGGTGAGAGGTTGGAGTGGGGGAGGGAGGTAGACAGGTTGAAGCGGTTAATGTCCCGACGGCAGTTGGAAATGAAGAGGTCGAGGACAGGTAATAGGCCAGCGCGGGGTGTCCAGGTGGATGCAGTGTGTTGGAGGTGGGCGAAGGCGACTTGGATGCTGCCTGAACTGCTGTGCTCTTCCAGCACCACTAATCCAGAATCTGGTTTCCAGCATCTGCAGTCATTGTTTTTACCTCGAAACACTTTCTAGACCAGCCAGAGGCCGGTGCTCAGCCAAACTCCATCAAGGTGGTCTGCCATTCTGCACAGTATAGGGAAACACACAAGGCTGAGGACCCTCCTAACTGACAAACGATTCACTTCAAACTCAGTCAGTGAGGACACTATTATCTGACAGTGGGATTTGCCTTCCTGAATGGAAATATATTGTTATCAGTTGTTGATAGAGCATAGAAAATTACAGCGCAGTACAGGCCCTTCGGCCCTCGATGTTGCGCCGCCCTGTCATACGAATCTGAAGCCCATCCCACCGACACTATTCCATGTACGTCCATATGCCTGCCAATGATGACTTAAATGCACTTAAACTTGGCGAATCTACTACCATTGCAGGCAAAGCATTCCATATCCTTACTAATCTCTGAGTAAAGAAACTACTTCTGACATCTGTCTTATATCTAACTCCCCTCAATTTAAACTTGTGTCCCCATGTGTTTGCCGTTCCCATACTTGGAAAAAGGCTCTCTCTGGCCACCCTATTTAACTCTCTGATTACCTTGTATGCCTCTATTAAGTCACCTCTCAACCACCTTCTCTCTCACGAGAACAGCCTCAAGGCCCTCAGCCTTTCTTTGTCAGATATTCCTTCCATACCAGGCAACATCCTAGTAAATCTCATCTGCACCCTTTCCAAAGCTTCCACATCCTTCTTCTAATGCGGTGACCAGAACTGTACACAATACTCCAAGTGTGGCCGTACCAGAGCTTTGTACAGCTGCAGCATAACCTCCTGGTTCCGGAACTCAATCCCTCTATTAATAAAGGCCAAAACACCGTACGCCTTCTTAACAACCCTGTCGATCTGGGTGGCAACTTTCAGGGATCTGTGTACATGGACACCGAGAACTCTCTGCTCATCTGCACTCCCAAGAATCTTACCATTAGCCCAGTACTTTGCATTCCAATTACTCCATCCACACTTGTCCACATTAAACTCCATTTGCCACCTCTCAGCCCAGCTCTGCATCCTGACAATGTCTCTCTGCAACCTACTCCATCCTTCTTCACTATCCACAACTCCACCGACCTTAGTGTCATCCTCAAATTTACTAACCCACCCTTCTAATCCCTCATCCAGGTCATTTATGAAAATGACAAACAGCAGTGGACCTTACACTGACCCTTGCAGTACGCCGCTAGTAACTGGACACCAAGATGAACATGTTCCATCAACGACAAAACTGTTTTCTTTCAGCAAGCCAATTATTGATTCAAACTGCTATAGAACATAGAACATAGAAAAATACAGCGCAGTACAGGCCCTTCGGCCCTTGATGTTGCGCCGACTGAAGCCTACCTAACCTACACTAGCCCAATAACCTCCACATGCTTATCCAATGCTCGCTTGAATGACCATAAAGAGGGAGAGTCCACCACTGATACTGGCAGGGCATTCCATGAACTCACAACCTGCTGAGTAAAGAATCTACCCCTAACATCTGTCCTATACCAACCTCCCCTTAATTTAAAGCTGTGTCCCCTCGGAACAGCTGACTCCATACATGCAAAAAGGTTCTCACTGTCAACCCTATCGAAACCCCAAATCATCTTGTTGACCTCTATCAAATCTCCCCTAAACCTTCTTTTCTCCAATGAGAACAGCCCCAAGTGCCTCAGCCTTTCCTCATACGATCTTCCTACCATGCCAGGCAACATCCTGGTAAACCTCCTCTGCACCTGTTCCAGTGCCTCCACATCCTTCCTATAGTATGGCGACCAGAACTGTATACAATACTCCAGATAAGGCCGCACCAGAGTCTTATACAACTGCAACATGACCTCAGGACTCCGGAACTCAAATCCTCTACCAATAAAGCCCAGTATGCCATATGCCTTCTTCACAGCACTATTTACCTGGGTGGCAACTTTCAGAGATCTGTGTACATGGACACCAAGATCCCTCTGCTCTTCCACACTACCAAGCTATGTCTCCCACAATCCGATTCCTCCGCATTTTGAATAATAGCCTACCGTGGGGAACCTTCTCGAACGCCTTCCTGAAATCCATATACACCACATCAACTGGTTTACTCTCATCTATCTGTTTGGTCACTTTGTCAAAAAAGTCAATAAGATTCGTTAGGCACAACTTACCCTTTACAAAACCGTGCTGACCGTCTTGATCAGATTATTCTTTTCTAAATGGTTGTAAATCCTATCTCTTATAACCTTTTCCAACACTTTACCAACAACTGAAGTGAGACTCACTGGTCAGTAATTACCAGAGTTGTCTCTACTATCCTTTTTGAACAAGGGAACCACATTTGCTATCCTCCAGTCCTCAGGCACTATTCTTGTAGACAATGATGATTTGAAGATCAATGTCAAAGGCTCGGCAATCTCTTCCCTTGCTTCCCAGAGGATCCTAGGATAGATCCCATTTGGCCCAGGGGACTTATCTATTTTCACACTCTGCAGTATTTCTAATACCTCTTCCTTGTGAACCCCAATCTCCTCTAATCTAGATGCAAGTATCTCTGTATCTTCCTTACCAACATTTTCATTTTCTATAGTGAACACTGTCAAACAATATTTATTTAGTGCTTCCCCATCTCCTCTGACTCCACACACAACTTCCCACTGTTATGCTTGATTGGCCCTAATTTAACTCTCGTCATTCTTTTATTTCTGACATACCTATGGAAAGCGAAAGGATAACCCTGATCCTATCCACCAATAACTTCTCATGTCTCCTCCTGGCCCTTCTGAGCTCTCTTTTTAGGTCTTTCCTGACTTCCTTGTAACCCTCAAGTGCCCTAACTGGGTTTTCACATTTTGTCCTTACATAAGCCTTCCTCTTCTTCTTGACCAGGGATTCCACTTCCTTAGTAAACCACAGCTCAAGTGCGATATATCTTCCTCCCTGCCTGACAGGTACATACTTATCTTTTCCTCGAATAAGCTCCACATTTCTAATGTGCTCATCCACTGCAGTTTCCTTCCCCATTCTACGCTTCCTAAATCTTTCCTAATTGCATCGTAATTTCCCTTCCTCCAGCTGTAACTCTTCCTCGGTGGCGTACACCTATCCCTTTCCATCACTAAAGTAAATCTGACAGAATTGTGATCGCTGTCTCCAAAGTGCTCACCTACTTTCAAATCTAACACCTGGCCAGGCTCGTTACCCACTCGGTTAGGCCTGTCTACATACTGTGTCAGGAAGCCCTCCTGCACACACTGGACAAAAACTGACCCATCTATAGTACTCGTACTGTAGTGATCCCAGTCAATATTTGGATAGTTGAAGTCACCCATGGCAACGACCCTGCCTCTCTCACTCCTATCGAGTATCATCTTTGCTATCATTTCCTCTACATCTCTGGGACTATTCGGAGGCCTATAGAAAACTCCCAGCTTGGTGACTTCTCATTTCCTGTTTCTAACCTCAGCCCATACTACATCAGTTAACAACTGTAATATTGTCCCTGATTAACAATGCCACACCTCCCCCTCTTTTACCATCTTCTCTGTTCTTACTGAAACATCTGAATCCTGGAACCTGCAACAGCCATTCCTGTCCCTGCTATATCCATGTCTCTGTAATGGCCACAACATCGAAGTCCCAGGTACCAACCCACGCTGCCAGTTCACCCACTTTATTTCGAATGCTCCTCGCATTGAAGTACACACACTTCAATCCAGGTTCCCTACTCTCATCCTCTTCTGTACCTGTCCTACAATTTTGGTTCCCATCCCCCTGCTGTATTAATTTCAATCCACCTTAATCACTTTAGCGAATTTCCCATCCAGGACATTGGTACCCCTCTGGTTTAGATGAAGACCATCCTGCTTGTAGAGGTCCCACCAACCCCAGAAAGAGCTCCAATTATTAAAAACCCGAAACCCTCCCTCCTGCACCATCCCTGTAGCCACGTGCTCAACTCCTTTCTCTCCCTATTCCTCACCTCACTAGCACGTGGCACGGGCAGCAAACCAGAGAAAACAACTCTGTTTGTCCTAGCTCCAAGCTTCCATCCTAGCTCCCTGATGTTCCATCTCTCATCCGACCTGTGTCAATGGTGCCATTGTGGACCACGACTTGGGGCTGCTCTCCCTCCCCCCGCTCCCCGGAAGGATCCCAAAAACACGATCAGAGACATCACGGACCCTGGCAACCGGGAGGCAACACACCAACAGTGAGTCTCTCTTGTCCCCACAGAACCTTCTATCTGTCCCCCTAACGATCGAGTCCCCAATGACTCCTGCTCTGCTCCTCTTCCCCCTTCCCTTCTGAGTAGCAGGTGCCCCACAGCTTTCCGCTGGTAAGTCATCCCCCCCAACAGTATCCAAAATGGTATACTTATTGTTGAGGGGAATGACCACAGGAATAAGGATGATTCAATGCAAAGTTTTGTATGAGCTCAGTTGTTACAAGACTTACCAGGAACACCAACCACAGCGAGGATGGTGTCAAACACCTGACCCACCCTTTCTCTGAGAAGATGCATTTCGTTGTTTCTTTCCCTTCCTGCTGCTGGCAACCTGTCAGAATCGGAGAATTCTCTCGGAGATGGAGCTGACACAGTTCCAGAGACTTTGTTTTATATTGTGTGGTATCTCCACTGGGAAACCATGATTACATCTTCAAATTTTTACTATCATTTTGAACAAACAATTAATGACAACACATTTATTTTAATAATATGATATCATTGAGATTTAAGTCTGTATTTGAATACCCCAAAGACTAGATTAATCTAATCCTGTTAGGTCTCAAATGTTGATTCCAATTTGTCTTCAACAACAATACTTGCAATATTTCACTCACTATCAGTCCCATCAATATCTGAGTATCTTTTGATATTCTTTTCAGTGATGACTTTGATTCTGCTGAGGTTATTCAGTCATTTAATACCTCATGTTGCCGAGCTCCTTGAGAGCTGTTCCACTGCACACTGTTATCCCACAGCTTTCCTTGGTCATTCAGTTATCTGACTGATTTGGGAAATTCTCTCTGTGAATGAGCACTCTAATACAGAACCTGAAGCTGATACAGACCACACCAACAGCTGGAACTTTCTCTTGGTCACATTTTCTCAAAACAAAGACAAAACAAAAATCAGAACCTTACATTCAAATTAATAGCGTGATGGCATCATACAGGGTAAATGTCCCCTTTGGTCCATCAGGTTTGTACCTCCAAAATTACACTAAAAGCAACACAAGTCTTAGTCCCCAGCACTTAGTCCATGGTCTTGAATGTTATGACCTTTCAGTGCTTATCCAAGTACTTTGTGACGGTTTTGAGGATTTCTACCTCAACTCCCCTCTTGGACGATGCAGCGCAGGCCCCTACCATCCTCTGGGTGGCATGTACCCTCTAAACCATTTGCCATTCAGCTTAAAATTACACCATTTTGTTAATTGCCCTCTGATTAAGGGGGAAAACTGCTTTAACATTCACCCTGTCCACATCCCCCTTGGTCTTATATACCCCGATCTCTGCTCTAAAGAAAGCAGCCTGAGCTTATCCAGCCTCCCCCTTCACAGCGAAACTGCTGCAGCCCAACCCATGTTCTGGTGAATGTCCTTTACCCTCCCTCCAGTGCAATCACATCCATCCCATGGTGCAGTGACCAGAACTGTACACAATACTCCAACTGTGGCCTATCCAAATGGCTGTAGAGCTCCAACAGGACCCTCCCTGCTCTGATCATCTCTGCCTCAATGGGTAAAGGCATGTTTCCTATCTGCCTTCTTACTGCCCACTTAACTCTTTGGCCTCTGCACTGGGACTCAAGTCCCAGTGCAGAGGTCAGAGAGGGGAATCGAGTCCCAGTGCAGAGGTCAGTTAGGGGAATCGAGTCCCAGTGCAGAGGTCAGTTAGGGGAATCGAGTCCCAGTGCAGAGGTCAGTGAGGGGAATTGGGTTCCAGTGTGTAAATGTGTCTGTGTGTCTCTGTGACTGTGTGTGTCTGTGTAAGTGTGTGTGTGGACACACAAATACACACACAGACACGCACACACACAGACACAGACAGATAGACACAGACACGCACACACAGAGACACACACACACACACAGGCATGCACTCACAGACACACTGACAAACACAGATACACAGACAGAGACAGACACACACACATAGGCACACCACAAAGACTCTCACACACAGACAGAGATACACACACACGGACACACACACAGACGCACACACACAAATACCCCGATTCTCTGACTTCTCATTTCCCTTCCTTGACATTTCTGTTTATATTTCATGGGATAGACTGGACGCCAATGTCTATCATAAACATACATCCTCACATCCTGCATCCTGCAAAGACTGTATTCCATTCTCCAACTTGGCAGCGGTCTTCAAGGCAGGCCAATTCCTCCAGAGTAGCCCCAACTCCTTGCAAGCATGACACCGCACAGCCTTCAACTGACCAGAATGCCTGGTAAGCAAAGACCTCCTTCAGACCAAGCAGTACTGACACCATACACGACATCATCTCCCTGAGCTGGCAAAGGTGTGATGGAAGTAAATCAAATGGAACAAAGGGCATGATGTTCAACAAAATGATCCTCTGGGAAATTACCTCCAGAGGGTCAACAGGCAATACCATCTTAGCGACAGTAAGGCCCTTCTCCAGGGTGAGTTGCACCACCTGCTCAGTCTTCAGGAAGAACACTGCCTTCCCATCCATCTTTGATGTAGTGACAATGGTGGGGAACCAGACTAGCCCCACCAAGGCCACTGACAGGTCTTAATGGTCATGTTGGTGTGAATGTAACATTTCGTCCTGAGCTGGTTTGTGAAATACGGAAAGGGTGACGAGGCCCTGGGAGGGGCTGGGGGGGGAGGTGGAAGATGCATCCACCCCCACGTAGGAGTGACTAGGCCCCACCCTGGGTATTGTTTTACAGAGTCCAGTGATTGCCATCACCACTCCCAAACCAAGACCAACACGTCCCCTCACATAAATAGTCAGTAAAGGAAACTGAGAGAGTCCTGTTAGGCTTGACCTGCCAGTCCAGTCACCCAGGCAACCATGCCCTGACCTGTTACCCAAACCACAGGTGCAAAGCAATTGTTCCCCAGTGCCCAGAGCAATAGTCCTTGGCAGAAAATTAGTTACAGTCACAAAGCAGCAGCCAAAAGGAGATGGTCCAGGCTCCAAATAATTCCAGGCCCCAGACTCCAATATACAGCCACTCACTGTAAGTGTTCAGCTCCCTCCTCCACCCGCACCAAGAAATTAGTGTCCAGGCCAGAATCCCCAAACTGAAGAAGACATCCAGGCTCCAGAAACAAATCTTCCAGGCACCAGAGAATAGAATTGCAGACCATCAGGTTTCTCAGGGCAGCAGCAGCAGTGACAGCAAGTCCCAAGTCTGGTCCCCTCCAAGCTGCAGTACCTAAGGCCCAGGATGTAGGCCCCAATCCTCAGCATTTTCTCCCCTGCGTACGAGGTGCAATTACAGCAGTCTTCAACTCATTGAGGAAAAATACAGGCCACCAGGCAGTAAAAGGATCAGAGAATCCCAGGTTCAAGTGCTTCCAGGCAGGCAGGCTGCAGCGCTACAGACTCCATGTTCTAGGCCTCAACCTACTCCAGCTGCTCTCAGTTGCAACAACTCAGCATCTATTTTCCTTTACAGCAGCAGCAGAGTGCACACTCCCGACATACTGCCCTCAATGGGAGAACAATCCTCTGCCGTCACTCTGTCTCCTCACATTAAGCTAGTTTAGTATCCAAGTGGCAAGATCACTCTGAACCCCTTGTGATCTAACTCCATTAATTAGTCTAATTTGTGGAACCTGGTCAAAGACTTTACTAAAGTCCAAGTATACAACATCTACTGCTCTGCCCTCATCCACCTTTTCGATAGCTTCTTCAAAAAGCTCAATTACATTTGCAACACACGATTTTCCTCATATAAATGGATGCTAACTACCCTGAATCAAATTCTGCCTCCATAAATATCCAAAACTCTTAGCTTTTAAGCTCACCTTCAACAATTTACCACAATAGATGTCAGTCTCACAGGTCACTAGTTCTCCTTACAGCTCTTCTGAAATAAAGGCACGATATTAAACACTGTCCAGTTATCAGACACCTCACTCGTAGTTATAGATGATGAAAACATTTTGCAAGGGGCCCGTAATTTGTTCCCTTACTTTGTATATCTGAGTGGGATGCATTAGACCAGGTCCCAGAGATTTATCCATCTTTATATTCCCTAAAACCGCCAGAACTTCTTCTGTGATGTGAATTGTTTTTAAAACATTAATATTTATTATTACATTAAAGGAAGAGGCTAATTAAAATCTCAGATATCATTTTATGACAGTGAATTCAGATAAATTTAGAACCCAGCAAAGGAGAACCAAGAAACTGCTCAGAAAATCAAAAGGAGAACGTGAATGCAAACAAGAAACAAACAAATGGACAAAAAGTTCCAATCGATATTTGAAAGGAAAATGAAAGCAAAGTCCAATGTGGAGCAGTGAATGTGTGGACAGGATAAATTATTGTAGAGAACAGGGAAATTACTGGAAAAATAAACAGTTACTTTGTGTCTGTCTTCATGGAGTAAGATCCAGAAAATCCCCCAGAAACACCAAGTGACCGTGGGCCTTGTGCAAATAAAGAAAATAAAATCCTTCCTATCAGGGAGGAGGTAGGATTTGGAAACAAAGCTGGATTGTGCATTGCTAAATCTGACGGACAAAATGTACTTCATCCCAGAATTCCGGAGGAAGCAGCAATAGAAACATTGATTGCATTTGACAACATTGGGTTTTACTCTGGTCATTCGCAAAGGCAGGAGTCCATTCTGGGTAAGTGGAAGGTGATTAACGTGGGAGACAGTAAGGACTGCAGATGGTGGAAGGCAGAGTCAACAAATGTGAAGCTGGAATAGCAGAGCAGGTCAGACAACCTCCAAGGAACAGGAAAATCAATGCTTCCGGCTAAAACCCTTGGATAACCGGAATGGTATGAACTTAATCCGACTATTTGCAAAGGGAAGAAGAGGGAGATTGGCGACCTACAGATCTGCTAACTTGTTATCCACAGTCAGGAATCTGTTAGATACCATGGTAAAGAATATGATCTTAGATATTTAGAATGTAACAGGAAAATTGGAGATAATGATTATACATTTATGAAAGGGAAATCATTACTGAGAAATGTTTTTTAAATTATTTGAAGATGTTTCTTGTAAACCTGGACAATGGAGAACCAGAGATATGGTATCGATGTGTATTCCGGATGCTTTTTGAAGACCTCACACAGTGAGTTCGCAAATAAAGTTCAAGGGGAGGATATTGGCAAGAACATGTGCAAATGGAAAAGGAAAAGTTAGGTTGGCCTTCATTGAAAGGGATTTGGAATATCGCAGTAAAGATATCCTGCACCAGTTGCAGAGAGTGTTGGCCAGACTGTATCTGGAGTGTTGTGTTCTGGTCTCCTGATCTGAGGAAGAATATGCTGAGTACAGACGAACTACAATGGAGATTCTCCAGATTAATTCCTCTGTTGAGGAAACGTGGCCTGTGCTATTGAGAGGTTCAAAAGAATGAGATCTCAATGAAACTTAGAAACTTCACACAGAGGAGCCCGACTAACACAAAGACATGGAGAAGTGCTGGCAGGCAAGATTAGGAAGAATCCCAAAATATTCCAAATGCACATCAAGCAGAACAGAGAACCAGGAGCAATTAGGGCCCATTAAAAACCAGCAAGGCAATCTTTGTTTGAAGCTGATGAACATCGGCAGATACTTATATGACGCTTCATATCTGTTTTACTTGGGAGAAGGAGGATGCAAGTACAGAATTCGAGAAGGTGGACTATGAAGCTCTTCAGTAGATTGGTATAAAATGCGAGCAGGGATTGATGGTTATAGCTGGTATACAATTGGTCACATCCCCTGATCTTAATGACTTGTGTCTCAGGATACTGTGAGAGAGATGAGAGACGAAAAGGCCTAACCAAAAGTTTTAAGTCAACTTTTGTCACAGATGTGGTGCCAGAGGGATAGAGAACAGCTGATGTGGTTCCACATCACAGGAAGGGTGCTGGAGATAGACCAGGCAACTTTCAAACAGTGAATATCAGATCAGTGTCAGAGAAACTATTGGAAAAAGCAGGGAAGGAGAAAATCGATCTCTGTTTGGAGAGGCAAGGTTTGATCAGGGAGAGACCACATGAACTTTATCAGAGGGTAGTCTTGCCTAACGGATTTGAGTGACTCATTTTCGAGAAAGCCGTTCATCTTGATTCTTAGCAAGATCTTGAGAAAGCCCCACATGGGAAATTGATAAACAAAATAAAGTTACATCCAAAATTGTCATCGTGGCAGGAGACAGAGGGTGGTGGTAGAAGGCTGTGTGCCTGGCGATCAGTGTCCGGTGGGGTGTACCACAGCGATCAGTGCTGTGTCCCATATTATTTGTGGTATTCATGATGTAGAATATGCGGTGGGTGGGGGGAGCGTGGGGTAGTTTGTGGGGACTGTGATGAATAAATTTGCATTTGACACCAACATTGGCTGATGGTTGACAGTTAGGAGGAAGGTCTTATGTTACAGGAAGATATAGATGGAATGGTCAGATGGCAGATCATTGACAGATGGACTATAATCCTGATAAATATGAGGGGATGTACTTTGGAAGAAGGAAGCAGACAGGGGCATACACAATGAATGGCAGCACGTGAGGAAGCTCAAAGGTTGCTTCTCCAGAGATCCCTGATTTGAAAGGTTATTAGGTTACTCAAGAAGGCATATGGGACCATAGACAGAACCATTCTTCATTGAGCCAGAGATTATAAGAGCTTTTTGGGACTTTGGTTAGACCACAAATGGAATACTGTGTGCATTTCAGGATTGCACAGGAAGAGGAGATTTACTAGGGTGTTCTCTGGGATGGAACGTATCAGCTATCAAGAGCAACTGGGTAAACTTGGGTTTTTTACTCTGAAGCAGAGGAGGCTGATGGGGATGTGATTCAGAAGGATAAGATTACGAGAGGCATGGACAGGGTGGATAGACAGCACCTGTTCCTTTTAGTCCAAGGGTCAAGAACAAAGGAACACACTTTTAAAGTAAAGAATTTGAAGGTTAAAGAGGTTTTGAGAATTGTTTTTCACTCAGAGGTTGTTTGGGGTCTGCAATGCACTTCCTGAGAAGGTAGTTGTCATGGGTAAACTCACAATCGTTACACAGGACTTGGAGGAGGACTGGACGTGCCATAACGTTCACAGCTAAGGGTCTCGTGAAGGGAAGTGGGACTAATTCAGACTGTGCTGGATTCCAGATGGTACGGAGACTGTGTTTCTGTGGCTGTGGAAGATCAATTAATGAGAACCTTAAGACAAGAATTGATGTGTTTCTGAAGAGGAGATGAACAAGGGTGATAAGAATGAACTGGAACATCTTCTAAAAATATGTCAATGGGAAAGGTTAACGAAAACAAGTGCAGCTTCTTTCCAGTCTGAAACCCGAGAATGCAGAACAGGGAAATGACAGAATGATGAAGCAACTACTTCGGGTCTGTCTTACAGGAGAAAACAAAACAAAACAAAAACTTCCTAACAAGAGAAGGAAACCTCAGTCTGGTGAGAAAAACAATGAACAGAATGGAATGAGGAAATAAACGGTTTTGGGAGAAATGGTTGGGAGTGAAGTTATGGACAGAGACAAAGTGAACACAGATTGATGAAATGGGAATTATATTTGAGAAAATGACTGGGACCGAAATTAAAGAGAAGGAATGGATGTGATGCATTTGGATTTTCAGAATGGTTTTTGATAAAGTTCCAATCCTAGTTTGTAAAATCATTCTTTGGGATTGGGGCTAATGTACTGACATGACTTTAGAATTAGAGAACTGTCAGGAAACAGTGAATAAGAATAAAATAATCTTTTTGGAGGATAAGGCTCATAGGCTGTCACAGGGATGGGTGCTTGGCCCCCAGCTGTTCACAATACTGTGGTTGACATGTGGTTGAGGGACTCCCATGTAATATTTCCAAGCCTGATGATGGCTCTAAACAATGTAGGATTGTGTGTGGGTCAGGAGGAGGTAAAATAACTCCAAGGTGATTGAGACAAGTGGAGTGAATGGGTAAATACGCGGGAGAACAAGAGCAATGTGGATAGATGTGACATTGTATACTTTGGAAGGAAACATAGAAAGGCAGCCTACTGTTTGATAAGGGATTGATTGAACGACCGAGATCTATAAAAGGCCTTACGTTCCCCTTTTTTCTTTGCTTCTGTGCAGGCCTCAGAGGGCCATGCTGGGCAGTGAGTTCTGAAGCTCGAAGTCAATACTGGGAATGGCATTGTCACACTGCCCAGTGTACATAGACCCCCGCCAAGTGGGGAGCTGTAACATTGAAAAGGAACTGGGTCACCTTATACACTAGTCACTGAAAACAATACTATGGGAGCAGAAAACAGTGCAGGAGATAAATGGTGTGTTGACCTTCATTACGAAGGAATGTGAGTACCGGAGTCATGGGTGTCTTATTGTCGCTGTACAGGGCCTTGGTGAGACGTCATCTCAAACATTGTGCGGTATTGTGTGCCATCTGGGTCTCCATACTGAATGCAGGACAATCCTGACATTGAGGGAGTGCAGTGAATGATGGCCAGACTGATCTCTGGGATGACAGGCTTGTTGTGGGAACAGTTTGGGTGGACTGGGCCTGTATTCCATGAGGTTTAGGAAAATGACTGGAGGATACAGTGACATATACAAATCTCTGAGAGGATGAGACAGAGTGGAAACAGTGATGATAACTCCCCTGACTGGCACCTCTAAAACAACAGGCCACGGTATTAGGTACAGGCAGGTTACTCTGCACTGAGATGAGAATAAATGTCTGCACTCAGAGACTGGTGAACCTGGGGAATTCTCTACCACATAAGGCCATGGAAGTAAGGATCTCTAGAGACTAAAGGGATGGGAAGAGAGCAGGAGTAAGGTGGGGAAATGAAGGATCAGCTTTTTTGTATTTAATGGAGAGAAAAATCAATAGACTGAAGGGACCACCACTGCAGTTCCTATTTTATATTTTTTACAGTCAATGATCACATTAAGAGATATGTACCTTGGGAAAAGTGCATAGAGGCGATGTTCGGCAATATGGGTGACTCTTAACTGACTTCAAGATATCATGAAAAGGGAGAGATGAATCACCCATTCAATAGTTTTGGCTGAGGATGGTGCATATACTACATCCTAGTCTTTTACACTGATGGACAGGGCTGTTCCGTTATTCATGATGGGGATGTTTGTAGATCCCTCTCCTCCAGTGAGTTGTTTAACTGTCGATGACTATTAATTGAGATCACAAATACTCTGTCACTATTTATGACGGGACCACACATGATCATTGGTCAATTGGTATTGGGATCATTTTACATTCTGTATCAGATGTTTGTCCTGCTGCTTGGAATGCAAGTAGCCAAGTGCAGTAGCTTTAATGGGGTTGCCATCAGTTTTCAGTAGACATGGTTTTGGCCCTGGCATATTCACCCATACTCTTCACTGAACCATCGATTGATGGCAATGGTAGATGGAGGGATTATCGGGGAGAAAAGTTACAGACTGTGGTTAAACCTGAATCTGTTGCTGTTGTGGTTTACAGCACCACATGAATGGCCAGTCTGAGCTGCAATATCTGCAATGCATTCTGCTTCCTATCCCCCAGTTCACACCAAGACCCATTCACCCATCGTCCCTGTACTCAGTGACCTACTCTGGTTTCTGATGGAGGAACACTTCAATTTTAATATCTTCATTCTCCTGAGGGTCCCTTCGTAGTGCCATACCTCCAATTTATCATATCACACAAAATCCTTTAACATGTTCATCTGAATCTCTTCCCTTCCAATAATGCCACCTTCTGTGTTTAAAGTGAATGTCTTCCCTTCTGTTTCACTCCCTGACCATGATTAAGAGCTCTGTGGGGTCAGTGATGACAGCCATGTGTAGTTTCAGAACCAATGAAGTAGTGCACATTGTGCTAGTGTTCACTTCCCGGTGTATAGTGCTCCATGTTGGACAGGGCGTTGGAGCAACCTTTTGTACACATCACTGAGACGTGTTCAAAAACAGAAATTGGTGGAGATCCTAAGCAGGTCTGGCAGCTCCTGTGGACTGAATACTGAGTTAACATTCTAGGTCCAGTAACCCTTCTTCACAGCTCCCATTTTCTCCAGCAATTTAAGTTTTTATTTAGAGTTCCAGTATCTACAGTTACTTGTTTTATTGAAAATTGATTCTGTGCCTCAACATTTCCGGAAATAGTCAGGTCTGGCAGCATCTGCAGGGACGGAGAAAAAGATTGAATGTTTCAAGTCCTGCGTGACATTTCTTCAGAACTGGAAAGGGATTGGGAAATTTGTTTTTTAATCCCTTGACAGGAAGAGGGTGATGGAAAACAGAGGGTGTGGAGCTTAGTTATGGTGAAAGAGAAACAGCTGGAAGGTTGGTCTAAGTTAAGGTGGACACTGTTAAGAATCACACAACACCAGGTTCGAGTCCAACAGGTTTATTTTGACCATAACCTGGTGTGGTGTGATTTTTAACTTTGTGTACCCCAGTCCAACATAGGCACTTCCTCATCATAAATTAAGGTGGGACTGGAGGGAATCGGTTCCCACCATTGAGTGCAAGATAAACAAGACACAGACAAGAAAAGGTCATAGGGAAACCAGGAGAGAGAATGCATTAAAAATGTAGAAAGCAGTCAAAATGTGGTCAGGCTGTGAAGTTATGGAATTGAATATTAACTCCTACAGGCTGTAACGTACCCAAGTGTAAAGTGAGTTGTTACTCAAGCTTGGGTTTTACTTCTGTGGAACATTGCAGCATACCCAGGACTGAAATGTTAGCATGAGAGCAAGGGAGGTTATTGAAATGGGAAGCAATGAGAAAGTCTGACAGACAGAGTGGACGGGTTCCCCAAAGTCATCTCTGTTTGGTCTCCCCAATGTAAAGGAGACTGCATTGTGGGCAGCAGTGACAGTCGACCGGATTGAAATGGTACAAATGAAATGTTGCTTCATCTGGAAGGTGTATTCGGGGCCTTGGATAGGGAGGAGGGAAGAGGTGAATCAGTAAGTGTAACAGCTTCTGTAATTTCATAGGAAGGTGCTATGGGGGAATGGGGAAGTGTTCGGGGTGACGGAGGGTGCCTCTGAGGGAACGCTCTGAGGGAATGCCTCTGATGGAACGGACCTTATGAAAAAGAACAAAGGACAAAGAACAAAGAAAACTTACAGCCTAGGAACAGACCCTTCGGCCCTCCAAGCGTGAGCCAATCCAAATCTACTGTCTAAACCTGTCGCTCAATTACTAAGCATCTGTATCCCTCTGCTTCCCACCTACTCATGCATCTGTCCAAACGCATCTTAAATGAATCTACCGTGCCTGTCTCTACCACCCCTGCTGGGAACGTGTTCCAGGCACCCACCACCCTCTGTGTGAGGTACTTGCCGCGTGTATCCCCCTTAAACATTTCACCTTTCACCTTCAAAGCGTGACCTCTTGTTATTAAATCCTTCACCCTGGGAAAAAGCTTATCCACCCTGTCTATACCCTTCACGATTTTATAAACCTCAAT
Organism: Chiloscyllium punctatum; assembly: GCF_047496795.1. Taxonomy (NCBI): domain Eukaryota; kingdom Metazoa; phylum Chordata; class Chondrichthyes; order Orectolobiformes; family Hemiscylliidae; genus Chiloscyllium; species Chiloscyllium punctatum. The sequence goes on from NC_092767.1 coordinate 36,805,487, forward strand.
CAGTTCCTCCCTCAATCTCCTTTTTCCTAATGGAAACAAACCGAACCAACTCAACCTCTCTTTATAGCTAGCACCTTCCATACGAGGCAACATCCTCGTAAACCTTCTCTGCAACCTCTCTAAAGCGTCCACATCCTTTTCGTAATGTGGTGACCAGAACTGTACACAGTATTCTAAATGTGGCCGAACCAATGTCTTGTACAATTTTAACATGAATTGCCACCCCAATTCCTCCACTTCCGCCGTATCTGCTCCCAGAAGGACCAGTTCCACCACAGACTCCCACAGCGACCTGGATTACACCTCTTCCCACCCTACCTCTTGCAAAAATGCCATCTTGTATTCCTAATTCCTCCACCTCTGCCGTATCTGCTGCCAGGAGGAGCAGTTCCACCAGAGAACACACCAGATGGCCTCCTTCTTTAGAGACAGCAATTTCCCTTCCCACGTGGTTAAAGATGCCCTCCAACGCATCTCGTCCACATCCCGCACTTCTGCTCTCAGACCCCACCTGTCCAACCGTAACAAGGACAGAACGCCCCTGGTGCTCACCTTCCACCCTACCAACCTTCGCATAAACCAAATCATCCGCCAACATTTCTGCCACCTCCAAAAAGACCCCACCACCAGGGATATATTTCCCTCCCCACCCCTTTCCACCTTCCGCAAAGACCGTTCCCTCCGTGACTACCTGGTCAGGTCCACGCCCCCCTATAACCCACCCTCCCATCCTGGCACCTTCCCCTGCCACCGCAGGAACTGCAAAACCTGTGCCCACACCTCCTCCCTCACCTCCATCCAAGGCCCTAAAGGAGACTTCCACATCCATCAAAGTTTGACCTGCACATCCACCAATATCAGTTATTGTATCCGTTGCTCCCAATGTGGTCTCATCTCCACTGGGGAGACTGGATGCCTCCTAGCAGAGTGTTTTAGGGAACATCTCCGGGACACCCACACCAATCAACCACACTGCCCTGTGACCCAACATTTCAATAACCCTTCCATTCTGCCGAGGACATTGAGGTTCACCGCCACTCCTTCACCACCAGACGCCTGGAGAAAGAACACCTCACCTTCCGCCTCGGAATACTTCAACCCCAGGGTATCAATGTGGACTTCAACAGTTTCCTAATTTCCTCTTCCCCCACCTCACCCTAGTTCCAAACGTCCAGCTCAGCACTGTCCCCTTGACTTGTCCTATCTGCCTATCTTCTTCTTCACCTATCCACTCCACCCTAACCCCCGCCCCTGACCTATCACCTTCATCCCCTCCCCCACTCACCTATTGTACTCTATACTACTTTCTCCCCACCCCCACCCTCCTCTAGTTTATCTCTCCACGCTTCAGGCTGTCTGCCTTTATTCCTGATGAAGGGATTACAAAGAACATAGAACATAGAACATAGAAAAATACAGCGCACATACAGGCCCTTCGGTCCTCGATGTTGCACCGACTGAAGCCTACCTAACCTACTCTAGCCCAATAACCTCCATATGCTTATCCAATGCCCGCTTAAATGACCATAAAGAGGGAGAGTCCACCACTGCTACTGGCAGGGCATTCCATGAACTCACAACCCGCTCAGTAAGAAATCTACCCCTAACATATGTCCTATACCTACCACCCCTTAATTTAAAGCTGTGTCCCCTAGTAACAGCTGACTTCATTAGCGGAAAAAGGTTCTCACTGTCAACCCTATCTAAACCCCTAATCATCTTGTACACCTCTATCAAATCTCCCCTAAACCTTCTTTTCTCCAATGAGAACAGCCCCAAGTGCCTCAGCCTTTCCTCATAGGATCTTCCTACCATGCCAGGCAACATCCTGGTAAACCTCCTCTGCACTCGTTCCAATGCCTCCACATCCTTCCTATAGTATGGCGACCAAAACTGCACACAATACTCCAGATGAGGCCGCACCAGAGTCTTATACAACTGCAACATGACCTCAGGACTCCGGAACTCAATTCCTCTACCAATAAAGCCCAGTACACCATATGCCTTCTTCACAGCACTATTGACCTGGGTGGCAACTTTCAAAGATCTGTGTACATGGACACTAAGATCCCTCTGCTCATCCACACTACCAAGTAGTCTACCATTAGCCCAGTAATCCATCTTCTTGTTACTCCTACCAAAGTGAATGACTTCACACTTAGCTACATTGAATTCCATTTGCCACCTTTCTGCCCAGCTCTGCTACTTATCTATATCCCGCTGTAACCTGCCACATCCTTCTTCGCTGTCCACAACTCCACCGACTTTCGTGTCATCCACAAACTTACTCACCCAGCCTTCAAGCCCCTCCTTCAGGTCATTTATAGAAATGACAAACAGCAATGGTCCCAAAACAGATCCTGTGGAACACCACTAATAACTGCACTCCAAGGTGACCCTTTTCCATCAACTACTACCCTCTGTCTCCTTCCAGCCAGCCAATTCCTAATCCAAACCTCTAATGCACCCTCAATGCCATACCTTCGTAATTTTTGCATTAAACATCGATTTTACTGCTCCTCGGATGCTGCCTGAACAGCTGTGCTCTTCCAGCACCACTAATCCAGAATCTGGTTTCCAGCATCTGCAGTCATTGTTTTTACCTACCCGATACTCAATACCCCGTCCAATGAAGGCAAGCATACTATATGCCTTCTTGACCACTCTATCCACCTGTGCAGCAACCTTCAGGGTACAATGGACCTGCACTCCCAGATCTCTCTGCCCATTAACTTATCCCAAGGCTCTTCTGTTCATTGTATAATTCGTTCAAGAATTAGTCTTGCCTAAATGCATCACCTCACATTTGTCAGGATTGAACTCCATCTGCCACTTTCTACCCAACTCTCCAATCTATCTATTTTCTCCTGTATTCTCTGACAGTTCCTTATGCTTTCTGATACTCCACCAATCTTCGTGTCATCTGCAAACTTGCTGATCATACCAACAGTGCCCTCTTCCAGATCATTTCTGTACATTACAAACAACAGTGGCCCCAACACTGACCCCTGTGGACCACCACTGGTCACTTTTCTCCATTTCAAGAAACTCTCTTCAACTACTACTCTCTGTCTCCTGTTGCTCAACCAGTTCTTTATCCACTGAGCAAGAACACCCTGCACACCATGTGACTACACTTTATCCTTTAGTCGACAATGGGGAACCTTATCAAAAACCTTACTAAAGTCCATGTATATGACATCAACAGCCCTTCCTTCATCTATACTTGGTCACATCCTCGAAGAACTTTATGAAGTTGGTAAGGCACGATCTCCCCCGCACAAAACTATCATTGATAAGTTCATTCTTTTCTAAATATAAATAGATCCTAACCCTCAGATCTTTTCCAGCAACTTTCCCATCAGGCGTCAGGCTCACTGGTCTGTACTTACCTGGAATATCCTTACTACCCTTCTTGTACAGGGGGACAACATGAGCAACCTTCCAGCCCTCCGGCACCTCACCTTTGAGGTGTTTAAGAATGCTGACAGGGGATGAGAGGGGACGATGTGTTTGATGGTGCTGTTCTGCAGGAGGTGGTGGAAGTGACGGGGGTGATTGTGTGAATGTGGAAGTGAGTGCAGTGCAGAGTGAGGACAAGGGAACCTCCATCATTGTTCTGGAAAGGAGGTGAAGGGGTGAGGGTATAAGCACAGGAGCTGGGTCCCTCACAGGTGAAAGCCCTGTCCACCAGAGTTGGGGGGGGGGAGGATTTCTCATTTGAGGGAAAGCGAAGCCATGTCGGAGGTTTCCCACTGGAATGTGGCATCATCAAACAGAAATAACAGAGAGACGGGGAACCTGGGAGAAGGGAGTCACTCTCGGCTGATCATGTGTTCGGGATTAGTGGTGCTGGAAGAGCACAGCAGTTCAGGCAGCATCCAAGGAGCTTCGAAATCAACGTTTCGGGCAAAAGGCCTTCATCAGGAATAAAGGCAGTGAGTCTGAAGAGTGGAGAGATAAGCTAGAGGAGGGTGGGGGTGCGGAGAAAGTAGCATAGAGTACAATGGGTGAGTGGGGGAGGGGATGAAGGTGATAGGTCAGGGAGGAGAGGGTGGTGTGGATAGGTGGAAAAGGAGATAGGCAGGTAGGACAAGTCCGGACAAGTCATGGGGACAGTGCTGAGCTGGAAGCTTGGAATTAGGGTGAGGTGGGGGAAGGGGAAATGAGGAAACTGTTGAAGTCGACGTTGATGCCCTGGGGTTGAACTGTTCTGAGGCGGAAGATGAGGTGTTCATCCTCCAGGCGTCTGGTGGTGAGGGAGCAGCGGTGAAAGAGGCCCAGGACCTCCATGTCCTCGGCAGAGTGGGAGGGGGAGTTGAAATGTTGGGTCACGGGGCGGTGTGGTTGTTTGGTGTGGGTGTCCTGGAGAAGTCCCCTAAAACACTCTGCGAGGAGGCGCCCAGTCTCCCCAATGTAGAGGAGACCGCATCGGGCGCAATGGATACAATAAATGATATTGGTGGATGTGCAATTAAACCTTTGATGGATGTGGAAGGCTCCTTTAGGTCCTTGGATGGAGGTGAGGGAGGAGGTGTGGGCACTGATTTTACAGTTCCTGCGGTGGCAGGGGAAGGTGCCAGGATGGGAGGGTGGGTTCTAGGGGTGTGTGGACCTGACCAGGTAGTCACGGAGGGAGCGGTCTTTGCGGAAGGCGGAAAGGGGTGGAGAGGGAAATATATCCCTGGTGGTGGTGTCTGTTTGGAGGTGGCGGAAATGTCGGCGGATGATTTTCTTTTTACGAAGGTTGGTAGGGTGGAAGGTGAGCACCAGGGGCGTTCTGTCCTTGTTACGGTTGGAGGGGTGGGGTCTGAGGGCGGTGGTGCGGGATATGGATGAGATGCGTTGGAGGGCATCTATAACCACGTGGATAGGGAAACTGCGGTCTCTAAAGAAGGAGGCCATCTGGTGTGTTCTATGGTGGAACTGGTCCACCTGGGAGCAGATACGGCGGAGGCAGAGGAATTGGGAATACGGGATGGCATTTTTGCAAGAAGTAGGGTGGAAAGAGGTGTAATCCAGGTAGCTGTGGGAGTTTGTGGGTTTGTAAAAAATGTCAGTGTCAAGTCGGTCGTCATTAATGGAGATGGAGAGGTCCAGGAAGGGGAGGGAGGTGTTTTTGGAGGATCTTGAAGGAGAACTGTTGCTGGTGTTTTTGAATCTGTAGTCTGTACTGTTTGTCCTGTTCGGGTCTGAACTCTGCTAATTTAAAGGTGGTCTGGAGTCCGTGTGGAATGAGTTGGTGTTCAGCCACATGGAGAAGATCTTCTTGAAAGATTGAAAAGAATCAAGCATTTTAATTGCAGATTTTTGTCTTACACCTAACCTGAAGCGGGATGCAAAAATATAGGGTCAGACACTTAAATAGATTTTTCATAACGTTCAGCAATGATTGTTTCTGTTCAAAAAGTAGGACTCAGTAAGAAGATGAACAACCCACAGTTTAAAGACTCTGTCAAAGAGAATATTCAATCCCAAACTAGAAAATTCAAACTGGCAAGAACTAGTGTAGGCCCGATTTGGAATGCTTATTTTCGGAATAAGAGGCAGATTATATCAAATGAAAAACAAGAAAAATGTGATGAAAATAAATTGGCATGAAATCTCACAACAAGTAGCAAGTATTTCTCCGTGTATCCAAGAAGATAGTTCAAGATGGGTGTGTGATCCTTGGAAGAAAGAAAGTCAGGAAAGTCCACATCTCCATTTTGCCAGAGTGGTGAGGAGAGAAGGAGTGGGGAAGCGAGGGCTGCTGGGAAGGGTGCGTTTTCCCACATTAAAAGAGACTTATCTCGGGAGTTGGGCCTCCATTTGCTGAAAGGTGCGAGGGAGGAGCGAAGGACTTCTGGGAAGTCATATATTTGTGTGGTTACGTTCCCCAAAACACTACTCGGGTAATGTCTCCCACCCATCCTCCTCCTCTAACCAAAAAAAAGATTCTGTGCACCAGATTGGAAAGGTCACAAGTTTTTTTTTTATTCTTATTTTTCAACAGTCTCTTTGGGAGTTTAGATTCATGGGAATGGAGATTAGGGCAGTTGAATGTTCCTCCTGCAGAATGTGGGAGCTAAGGGTCACCACTAGTGTCCCTGCTGACTACAGCTGTGGGAATTGCACCCAACTCCAGCTCCTCGAAAACCACGTTAGGGAACTGGAGCTGGAGCGGGATGAACTTCAGATCATTCGGGAGGCAGAGGGGGTTATTGAGATGAGTTACAGGGAGGTAGTTGCACCTCAGGTACAAGAAAAAGGCAGATGGGTTACAGTCAGGGGATGGAAAGGGAACCAGCAGGCAGTGCAGGGATCCCCTGTGGCTATTCCCCTCAACAATAAGAATACCGTTTTGGATACTGTTGGGGAGGACGACTTACCAGGGGAAAGCAGTGGGGCACTGGGCTCTGGCACAGAGTCTGTCCCTGCTGCTGAGAAGGGAAGGGGGAAGAGAAGCAGAGCAGTAGGTCATTGGGGACTCTATAGTTAGGGGGACAGACAGGAGGTTCTGTGGGGGTGAGAGACTCAAGGTTGGTGTGTTGCCTCCCAGATGCCAGGGTTCGTGATGTCTCTGATTGTGTTTTTGGGATCCTTAAGGTGGAGGGGGAGCAGCCCCAAGTCGTGGTCCACATAGGCAGCAACAACATAGGTAGGAAGAGAGATGGGGATTGAAGGCAGAAATTCAGGGAGCTAGGATGGAGGCTTAGAGCTTGGACGAACAGAGTTGTTGACCCTGGTTTGTTTCCCATGCCACGTGCTAGTGAGGCAAGGAATAGGGAGAGAAAGGAGTTGAATAGGTGGCTACAGGGATGGTGCAGGAGGGAGGGTTTTGGATCCTTGGATAATTGGGATCTTTCTGGGGTAGGTGTGACCTCTACAAGCAGGCTCGTCTTCACCTCAACCAAAGGGGTACCGATATCCTGGTCGCGTGGAAATTCGCTAAGGCTATTGGGGTGGGTTTAAACTAATCCAGCAGGGGGGTGGGAACCATAATTGTAGTTCAAGTATAGAAAAGGTTAAGAGTAGGGACGTCCAAAATCAAGTTTCAGGGACACAAGATGGCACCGGGAAGCTAGAAGTTGGTGTGAAGTATATCTACTTCAATGCCAGGAGCATCCGGAATAAGATGGGTGACTTTGCAGCATGGGTTGGTACCTGTGACTTTGATGTTGTGGCCATTTCGGAGACATGGATAGAGCAGGGACAGGAATGGTTTTTGCAGGTTCCAGGATTTAGATGTTTCAATAAGAACAGGAAAGGTGGTAAAAGAGGGGGAGGTGTGGCATTGTTGGTCAAGGACAGTATTACAGTTGTAGACAGGATGTTTGGGGACTCGTCAAATGAGGTACTTTGGGCTGAGGTTAGAAACAGGAAAGGAGAGGTCACCCTGTTGGGAGTTTTCTATAGGCCTCCGAATAGTTCCAGAGATGTAGAGGAAAGGATAGCAAAGATGATTCTCAATAGGAGTGAGAGAGACAGGGTAGTTCTCATGGGAGACTTCAACTTTCCAAATATTGACTGGGAACAGTATAGTACGCGACTATAGATGGGTCAGGTTTTGTCCAGTATGTGCAGGAGGGCTTCCTGACACAGTATGTAGAAAGGCCAACAAGGGGTGAAGCCACATTAGATTTGGTACTGGGTAATGAGCCCGGCCAGGTGTTAGACTTGGAAGTAGGTGAGCACTTTGATGATACCGACCATAATTCTGTTATGTTTACTTTAGTGATAGAAAGGGATAGGTGTATACCACTGGGCAAGAGTTACAGCTGGGGGAAAGACAATTACGATGCGATTGGGCAAGATTTAGGAAGCATAGGATGGGGAAGGAAACTGCAGGGATGGGCACATTAGAAATTTGGAGATTATTCAAAGAAAAAACTCCTTGTGTCCTAGATAAGTATGTACCTGTCAGGCAGGGAGGAAGCTGTAGAGCGCAGGAACCATGGTTTACAAAGGAAGTGGAATCTCTGGTCCAGAGGAAGAAGAAGGCTTATGTTAGGATGAGATGTGAAGGGTCAGGTGCTTGAAGGTTACAAGGTAGTCAGGAAAGACCTAAAGAGAGAGCTCAGAAGAGCCAGGAGGAGACATGCGAAGTTGTTGGCGGATAGGATCAGGGTTAACCCTAAGGCATTCTATAGGTATTTAAGGAATAAAAGAATGATGAGAGTAAGATTAGGGCCAATCAAGGATAGCAGTGGGAAGTTGTGTGTGGAGTCAGAGGAAGATAGGGGAAGCACGAAATGAATATTATTCGACAGCATTCACTCTAGAAAACAACAATGTTGACGAGGAGATTACTGAGATACAGGCTACTAGACTCGGTGGGATTGAGGTTCACAAGGAGGAGGTATTAGAAATCCTGCTGAGTGTGAAAATAGATAAGTCCCCTGGACCGGATGGGATTTATCCTAGGATACTCTGGAAAGCAAGGGAGGAGATTGTTGAGCCTTTGGCATTGATCTTTAAATCGTCATTGTCTTCAGGAATAGTGCCAGAGGACTGGAGGTTAGCAAAAGTGGTTCCTCTGTTCAAGAAGGGGAGTAGAGACAATCTTGGTAATTGTAGACCAGTGAGCCTTATTTCAGTTGTTGGTAAAGTGTTGGAAAAGGTAATAAGAGATAGGATTTATAATCATCTAGAAAAGAATAATGTGATTAGGGATAGTCAGCACGGTTTTGTGATGGGTAGGTCATGCCTCACAAACTTTATTGAGTTCTTTGAGAAGGTGACCAAACAGGTAAATGAGAGTAAACCAGTTGATGTGTTGTATATGGATTTCAGCAAGGCGTTCGATAAGGTTCCCCACAGTAGGCTATTGTACAAAATGCGGAGGAATGGGATTGTGGGAGGTATAGCAGTTTGGATCAGTAATTGGCTTGCTGAAAGAAGACAGAGGGTGGTGGTTGATGGGAAATGTTCATCCTGGAGTCCATTTACTCGTGGTTTACCGAAAGGGTCAGTGTTGGGTCCACTGCTGTTCATCATTTTTATAAACCACCTGGATGAGTGTGTAGAAGGGTGGGTTAGCAAATTTGCAGATGACACTAAGGTCAGTGGAGTTGTGGATAGTGACGAAGGATGTTGTAGGTTACAGAGGGACATAGATAAGCTGCAGAGCTGTGCCGAGAGGTGGCAAATGGAGTTTAATGCGGACAAGTGTGAGGTCATTCACTTTGGTCGGTGACCATCGATGGCTGGGAAGACATGTCCCGTTCCTTTGAGAACAGTCCTGTGTTCCTTGGCGTTGGGTTCCCCCTTCTGGTTGACTGATCGAGATCTGATGAGAATCTATCTGAAGGGCATGGATAGGATAAATAGACAAAGTCTTTTCCCTGGGGTTGGAGAGTCCAGAACTAGAGAGCATAGGCTTAGGGTGGGAGGGGAAAGATATAAAAGAGACCTAAGGGGCAACTTTTTCACACAGAGTATGATACGTGTATGGAATGAGTTGCCAGAGGTTGTGGCCGAGGCTGGTACAATTGTAACACTTAAGAGGCATTGGATGGGTAGAAGAATAGGAAGGGTTTGGAGGGATATGGGCCGGGTGTTGGCAGGTTGGACTAGATTGGGTTGGGATATCTGGTTGGCATGGACGGGTTGGACCGAAGGGTGTGTTTCCATGCTGTACATCTCTATGAATCGATGAGTGCTTATGAATTGGTCCCAAAAGCGTACAGACAGCAGTTCAGAAACATAAAGAAGGAACCACATCAAACTTAAGTTGAGTTTGAAAGAATGAAACATAATCAATTTGATAGATGGATGTGAGCCTTAAAGATTGATAAGACCGATGAGGCTCTGAGAGATTACTCTGCTGGAGGAGTTTAAAAACTCACTTCCAGAGATGGTAAGAATTCGTGTGGAAGAACAGAAAGTTCAGGAAGTGAGATGTGCAGCAGGATTAGCAGATGAATACATATTGGTGTGTATGAGAAGTTTCCGGGCAGAATTTCGCCCTGTGTGGGATAGAAGTTGGGATAAGGGGAGATTCTGCACGAGGAAACACAAAGTAGAGAACATGTAAATATTTCCCACAGGTTCGAAAACAAGCCCAAGATGGTGGAAAGGAGGTGAAAGGCCTCAGGTGTTCCCACTGTGGGAAAGTGACACATGTAAAGTCACAGTGCTGGTTGTTGAAGAATGGCATTGTGGGAAAAGATGTGGTAAAAGGAGCTGAGCCAGTGGCCTTAGTGAAGGTAGTAAAAGAGACCCCAAGAAGAGCTGAGGAGCTTTGTGGGTAAAGTTTACTCTGAGAGAACAGGGGGAGAAGAACAAGAAATTATAATTTTGAGAAATACACAATCTAACCAGTCTCTAATGGTAAGAGATGAGCGAATTTGTACACTTCCGCATCTGTTACCCGAGAGTTTGGTAATCTGTGGGATAGACAGACAGAAATGTAACATTCCCTGATGTAAGATCAGGTTGCAGTGCCAACTCAAGACTGGGAGATTAACAGTCCTGCTCCTCGGACGCTGCCTGATCTGCTGTGCTTTTCCAGCACCACTGTCTAATCTCGACTCTGGTTTCCAGCATCTGCAGTTCTTGGTTTTACCTGGGAGAGTAACAGTCAGAGTTTGACAGAGTGTTGGTTCCAGGAATTCAGTTTGTTCTTCTGAATGATTTGGCAGGATCCAAGGTGGGAGTGACATCCCTTCTTGTGGTGAAGCCCAAGGAAGATCAAGAAACTGAGGAGTTAAAAGAAAAATATCCTGATATTTTCCCAGATTGTGTAGTAACAAGATCCCACTAACATAAGTCACAGCAAAAAGCAAAAACTGAAGAGAAAGATGAAGGAGTTGAGGTTCAGTTGGTGGATACCCTGTTTGATGTAATGGTGCAGAAAAACCTGAACAGGCAGAGGGTCAGACAGAAGCGTTTAGTCCTGAAAGGGTAAGGGACTTGCAACAGCAAGACAAGGCAATAAAAGATATATGTGTGGATGTTTACTCCGAAAAGGAGGCAGAGTGTATTCCTAAGGGTTATTATCTGAAAGATAGAATTCTCAGATAGAAATGGAGACCACGGCAGGTTAGTGCAGAGGAGAAATGGGCCAAAGTGCACCAGGTTGTGTTACCGGTAGCATACAGACAGGAAGTGTTACGGTGAGCACATGAACTTCCTGTAGGAGGTCACCGAGGGGTATGAAAGATTCAGGCTAAGGTACAAAAACATTTTTATTAACCTAGAATGCACAATGATGTGGTTAACTTTTGCTGTACGTGTCATACATGCCAAATGGTTGGTAAGCCCCAGGTCGTAACAAAACCAGCCCCTCTGTTGCCAATTCCCTTTCGCGTGGGTTGTAATTGATTGTGTAGGTCCCCTCCCGATAAATAAAAGTGGGGACCAGTACATGTTAACCATAATGGATGTGTCTACCAGATTTCCGGAGGCAATTCCATTACGGAGTATCAAGGCAAAAAAGGTGGGAGAAGAGTTAGTAGCTTTGTTCACACGGTATGGGCTACCCAGAGAGATTCAGTTGGATCAAGGGTCACATTTTACTGCTCGGCTGTTTAAGGAGGTTACAGATAGCTTCGGCATACAGCATTTTAATCCCAGTGTATATCATCCTGAATCCCAGGGAGCTTCAGAAAGGTGGTATCAGACCTTGAAGACCATGTTGACAACATACTGTCAGGATTACCCGAATGACTGGGGTAAAGGTATCCTATTCGTATTGTTTGCCCCAAAAAAATCTACTCATATTACTCCCTTCGAGTTAATATTCACTGTGAAGTGAGAGACTGTTTGAAATTAATCAAGGAGAAATTGACAGGACCAAAGTCGGAGATCTCACACTTTGATTACGTATCAGAGGTGATGGAGACACGAAATCGAGTCAATGATTTAGCTAAACAGCACGTAAAGAGCGCACAGCGTAGAATGAAGCAGGTGACAGACTAAAAACTCTGAGACTCAGACGTTTTCCTGAGGGGAGGATGTGTTAGTATTGTCACAAGCAATAGGCGATCCCTTCAACACCAGGTTTAGTGGGACCTATCAGATTGAGAAAAAGTTAAGTCAGGTGATCTATCTCGTTAAGATGGCAGATAGAAGAAAAACTGTACTGGGGATGTCATGTGAACATGTTGGAACCTCATTATGGTCGAGAGAAAGAACAGGAGAAATGGGTGTTAGTTACTGCCCCACAGAGCGAGGAATCAAATCCAGATATTGTGAATTTTGATGTGCCTCAAAATATGTTAAAAAATGAAGAAATCCTCGAGAAGTTGGACAGGTTAGTGAGCTGTCGGTCTAGGGGCTCAGTTGAAAGGTTTGTTCCTGCAGTTTGAAGACATATGTGAGAATCAGATGGAGAGGACTAATACTGTTGTACATGAACTGGACATTGGGAATACTGTTCTGATAAAACAACTTAATCTTTTGAAAGCCAGACAGGTCCAGATGGAGGTGGAGGCCATGCTTGACAAGGACAGCATTGAACCGAACCAGAGTGAGTGGAGTTTGCTGATCGTCTCAGTTCCCAGACCAGACCAAACAGGAGTCAATGATTTTTTTGTGTGTTATCAGAAAGTGAACAACATTACAAAATTGGACTCATATCAGACAAGCCAGTTACATCACAAAGTTAAGCTTACTGTGTGGTTACCTTTTTCAGAAACGGTGATAGAAATTTCTGTGTTTGTAACCCCAAATGGGCTACATCAATTCAAGGTGATGCCTTTTGGAATGAATAATGCACCCACCACATTCCAAAGACTCCTGAACAACGTTGTGGCTGGGTTAACAGACTGTGCAGTCTATGGAGACAATGTAGTGATCTTTAGTAAGTCCTGGAAAAGGCACATGGTACAGTTGGCGGAACTCTGAATGACTATGAGAAGCAAAAACTGGTAACAAACTTCAACAAAACTGAATTTGCAAAAGCAGAGGTGACATTCTTGGGATGTAACATCAGTCATGGAAGGTTGACCCCCATGGAATGCAAAGATGAAGGCCATCAAGGAATTTCCACAACCAACCTCGAACAAAGAGGTGCAACAATTCTCGGGACTAAGCAGTATCTGCTGAAGAGTAACACAGCGTTTTGGTGGGCAGAACAATGCCAGGAGGCTTTCGGCCATTTCAAAGCAATATTAACCATCACACAGTTTCAGCGATACTAAACCTTTCAAAACCTTTCAAAGTTGCCATGGATGCTCGTGACACAAGAGTTGGAGCTGTACTGCTACAGGAAGATAAGGATGGGATTGAACGATGGGTTACTTTTCAAAGAAACTCAACACCCACCAGACAAAGTACTTTATTTTCAAAAAAGAACTATTGAGTGTGGTACTGGCCTTACAATATTTTAATGTGGATATCACAAACAATGTGTCAGAGACGTCGTGTACACGGATCACAATCCTCTTTCATTCTTGGAAAGCTTTAAAGACAAGGAAATGAGACTATTTCATTGGAGTCTTATGTAACAGATTTTAGTTTAAAAATCGTACATGTTCCGGGTCATAAGAATGTAATCACAGATGCGGTATCGCGGATTTAACTGATAATAGAACATAGAACATAGAACATAGAAGAATACAGCGCAGTACAGGCCCTTCGGCCCTCGATGTTGCGCCGATCAAAGCCCACCTAACCTACACTAACCCACTATCCTCCATATACCTATCCAATGCCCGCTTAAATACCCATAAAGAGGAAGAGTCCACTCCTGCTACTGGCAGTATTGGTATCTATTCAATGTTTTATATATATATATATATATATATATATATATATAGGGAAGACTTTAATATGGAATTCGGTTAAAGTCATATGTATGTCATGGTAATGTGGTTAAGAAATAGAGACAAGAAGAAGCCATTTTTTCTTTATGATGGTTCATTTTCTTCTTAAGGGGGAAGTGTTACGAAGGTGTGGGCGTGTCCTGTACCTTTAAGAGAGAGAGGAAGCTAGCAAGGTCTGACTGAAAGCACAGAGTGTCCTGAATAATTTAAAAATGTAACACTTGGTTGAAACAAATAGCTGCAGTTACATTGCCATGGAACAAAAACAAATTCAAATTCAGCCAATCAGTTTCAATTCTGCCCCAGATACCAAAATCCAAACGAATTTGAATTTAGTGTTTTGATAACATCAGACCGATGAAATGATTCGATGTTTTAGGGGATAAAACCAGACATTTTGAACAGTTAGGGGGAACACTGTCATGAACCCCAACAAGAATAGACTGCTCATCGAATCGTTCTCTGACAGGTACCTGTCCATAAAAAAAGCTGAGCAGGAGAAGACCGAGGAACAGCCAACCTAGAAAAATCTACAGAGGAAAATCTACAAAGGAGAATCGACAAAGCTGACAGATTTTGAAATGTGACTTTCTTTTGAAAACTTCATCAAGTTTTTGTAATCAGCCCAGTATTGTGGAGTGGGCGGTAAAAGACAGGTTTAAGAAAAAGGAGTAACTAGTTGTCTAACATTCGCTGTTGAACTTAAAGAATAAAATTGTTAATTTTTATTTGAAGTAGTGAAAACTGGGATGGTCCTTTGCCTCTTGCAATTTAACAGGTTACAGCAAGAGGTGAACATCTCTGTGTGTTGGGTTTAAATTAACAGAGGGGTTTATCCCATGTTATAACACACTGCTGACTCCATCTGTGGGAAGTGCACCCAACTACAGCTCCTTGAAAAACACTTTAGGGATCTGGAGCTGGAGCTGGATGAATTTTGGGTCATTCCGGAGGCGGGGGAGTTAATGAGAGGAGTTACAGGGAGGTAGTTGCACCTCAGGTACAAGAAAAGGGCTGATGGGTTGCAGTCAGGGGATGGAAAAGGAACTAGCAGGCAGTGCAGGGATCCCCTGCAGCTGTTCCCCTCAATAACAAGCAGACCATTTTGGATACTGTTGGGGGGGAACAACTTACCAGGGATAAGTCATGGGGTACAGGTCTCTGACACAGAGTCTGTCCCTGTTGCTCAGAAGGGAGGGGGAAGATGAGCAGAGCATTAGTCACTGGGGACTCCATTGTTAGGGAGAAAAGCAGGAGGTTCTGTGGGAATGAGAGAGACTCACGGTTGGAGTGTTACCTCCCAGGTGCCAGGGTTCACGATGTCTCGGATCATGTTTTCGGAATCATCGAATCATAGAATTCCTACAGTGTGGAAACAGGCCCTTCTGTCCAACACGTCCACACCGATCCTCTGAAGAGTAACCCACCCAGACCCATTCCCCTACCCTATTATCCTATATTTACCCCTAACTAATGCAACTAACCTACACATCCCTGAAACCTATGGCCAAATTAGCATGGCCAATTCACCTAACCTGCACATGTTTGGATTGTGGGAGAAAACTGGAGCACCTGGAGGAAACGGATGCAGACACAGAAAGAATGTACAAACTCCACACAGACCGTTGCTAAAGGCTGGAATCGAACCCGGGCCCTGAGTGCTTTGAAGTGACAGTGCTAACCATGTAGTCACTGTGCCACCCATAAGGACCCCCTTGAGGGTGACGGGGGAGCAGCCCCAGGGTGTGGTCAACATAGGCACTAATGACATTGGTAGGGAAAGGGGTGGGGACTTAAGGCAGAAATTCAGGGAGCTATGGTGGAAGTTTGGAGCTCGAACTAACAGAGTTGTTATCTCTGGTTTGTTGCCCGTGCCAAGTGCTGGCGGGGCAAGGTACATGGAGAGAGAGGAGTTGAACACGTGGCTACAGGGATGATACAGGAGGCAGGGTTTTGGATACCTCGATAATTGGGGCTCATTCTGGGGTAGGTGGGACCTCTACAAACAGGATGATCTACACCTGAAACAGAGGGGCTCCATTACCCTTGGTGGGGAACTTTGATATTGCTCTTCGGGACGGTTGAGACAAATTCAGCTGGGGACGGGAACCAAAATTGTAGTTACAGTGTCCAGGAGGATGAGAATAGTGAGGTCAGAAATATGGTTTCATGGTCGCAAGAGTCCACCAGCCAGCAGGAAAATGGTTTCAATGTCAGGAGCATCCAGAATAAGGTGGGTGAACTTGCAGGATGGGTTGGTATCTGGGACTTCAATGTTGTGGCCGTTTCGGAGACATGGATAGAACAGGCACAGGAATGGTTGCTGCAGGTTCTGGAGTTCAGATGTTTCAGTAACAACAGGGAAGATGGTAAATGAGTGGGAGGTGTTGCAATGTTAGTCAAGGACAGTATTATGGTGGCAGAAAGGACATTTGAGGACTCATCTACTGGGGTAGAATGGACTGAGGTTAGAAACAGGAAAGGAGAGGTCACCCTGTTGGGTGTTGTCTATGGGCCTCTGAATGGTTCCAGGGATGTCAAGGAAAGGAAAGGAAAGATGTCGAGGAAAGAAAGCATACGGTGTGTAAGGTTTTATTGGTAGAGGGATTGGGTTTTGGAGCCACGAGGTCATGTTGCAGCTGTCCAAAACTCTGGTGCAACTGTACTTGGAATGCTGTACAGTTCTGGTCGTCGTATTATAGGAAGGATGTGAAACCTTTGGAAAGGTTTCAGAGAAGATTTACTCGGATTACCTGCTATGGAGGGAAGGTCTTATGATGAAAGGCTGAGGGACTTGAGGTTGTATTCATTAGAGACAAGAAGGTTGAGAGGTGACCTAATTGAGACATATAAGATAATCAGAGAGTTAGATAAGGTTGACAGTGAGAGCCTTTTTCCTCAGATGGCATTGGCTCATACAAGGGGACACAGCTCTAAATTGAGGGGTGATAGATATAGGACAGATGTCTCTTTCCACCTCCAGTCTCTGTCATTTTGCTCCTCAGATGGAGTCAGTCCTTGCCCATGGGGAAAGGAGTGTTATCATGTTGCTGCTCCTCCTTCTCCTTTTGGTCCATTCCTCACGTGGGCTCCTCGTTCCGTTATCTGCTGCATCCAACGTTGGCTCTGAGTTACTTGGATTGATTCACTAATTGAATTATTGTTCTAACTGGATATGTCACGGCATACTTTAACTGGTCTCTGAAATGTTTCTGTGTCACCACATAAATAAGGGCATTTGTGCAGCAACTTAAGTTCCTCCGCATATATCCAATCTGAGCAAAGAGACCAAAAGAAACATAATCCAAGGAATAACCAGCATTAAAGAAATATAAAATATGCAACAACCAGAGAAGTATGAAGCTGGCAGATATGGCAAAGAGTAAAATCACAGAATTCTTCCTGCTCTCTACCTCTGGATCATTCTGTTTTTCTCTGACCTCTCAGTTCCTTCCGCACCTAAATAGCCTCGAAGATATGTCTGACAGTCAGAATGTTGATAAAGACAATAAAAGTGAATGGGAACATTGGTGTTAAAAAAGTCTCAAAATATCTCAAACCTATCCACCGAGTGTCATTATAATAACTAGACCTGGTATAACAGTACCATGGAACTTTATTGATCATCTTTCCAGGGTAATACACAAAGAAGTTGGGAATATTCTTTAACCAAAAGGAGATGCAGATTGTTGCAAGTACCTATGTTGCAGTTTCCCCTGTGCAATACTTAGTTTTCATCTCATGTAAACAAATGGCAACAAATCGATCAAAGGAAAAAGCAATGGTGAACCACGCAGAACAATCAATGATCAAGCAGATGACAACAAGATAACAGTACAAACAGGAGTGATGTGCAGGAAACACAGTGGATAATAATACCGTTGAAATCGGTGAAGAATGATACAAAAAACAATGAACAGTAGATCTGACACTGCATTGGCCACCAGATAGCGAGTGCTGCATGTAGAAAGTCCACAGTTTCTCAGGGCTAGGATTACAATTACCACAAGACTAACTGTAAGAGAATGGAAAAAGAGACTTGAGGTTATTGATCAAACATTCTCTGTGCCTGAGCCCAGACTGTAAATAAAGATACAAAGATAATTGTTGTTCCATGTTATATAAAGTTTAAAGAATCTGAACCACAGCAGCAAACTCTCTCTAAAAGGAACATTTGCATTTTAAACATGAGCAGCAGATTACTCACAGAAACACAGTCATATATTCAAGGGGTTTTTTTGGGTCAGCAGCAGGCGATTTCACCTGCTTTCCAGGTTACTCTAACTGGCTGACATTTCCTATAAGCCCACAGCATTCACACAAAGACACCTGGGATCAGGAAAACAAAGAATAGGAGACACCGAACATGGACATTGATCACAAAATTACTGTATTTGGTTTTGGAGTCTCCACTGTTCAGTTTGCCTCCAGAATTCGATATCCCCACTGTATGATCTACAGGACAGGGAATTGAACCACCCCACAGTGTCCCAGAATGGATGGCCTTCACAATGATAGGATGAACAAATGAGAGGGCATTGAGTCCCTCCCTCAAGCACAGGATTGAACGTCCTGATGATCTGAACCATGAAGGTGTTCAGCAGTGAATCCAATCACATCGTGGTGAGTATTCAACCTGGTGCAATCAGAAAAACTTCAATATTTGTCCTAACTCCCCCTCCCCCCCACCACCTGTCCACGATGGTACAGCACAGCCTTCAGCAAATAAAACCTGAATTCATGCAACATTGGTCACTGTAACTGTCCTGAAGAAGAGTCCTGCTTGAAACCTCGACTCTCTTCCTCCTGAGATGCTGCCTGACCTGCTGTGCCTTTTCCAGCACATTGCCCTATCAGCAGTCCCCATTATTTCCTAATTCCTCATGACCTGCACAACCCACCCATTGTCCTGTTGTATCTGGGCTCCCATTTGGAGCGAGCTGCCTGAGCAAGATCCACCAACACAATCCCTTTCCATCAAGGAATGGGAAACACCAGGTGTCACTGTGAGGTGGGTTGTGACAAAACCATCTGACCGATAGCAGGCTGTGAACTACCGCAGAGAGAGGGTGGTCTTCTGAAACCCTTTCTAGACCAGCCAGGACCGGCGCTCAGCCAAACTCCATCAATGTGCCCTCCGTGTAAACCCATTCTGCACAGTATAGGGAAACACACAATGCTGCTCATTACTGAGGAGCCCCTGAACTGACAAACTATTCACTTTAAACTCAGTCAGTGAGGACACTATTGTCTGACAGTGGGATTTGCCTTGCTAAATGGAAATAAATTATTATCAGTTGTTGTCGAAATAAGGATGATTCAGTGCAGAGTTTTGTATGAGTTAAGTTGTTACAAGACTTACCAGGAACACCAACCACAGCGAGGATGGTGTCAAACACCTGATCCACCCTTTCTCTGAGAAGATCCATTTCGTTGTTTGTGACACAACCTTTCCCTTCCTGCTGCTGGCAATCTGTCGGAATTGGAGAATTCTCTCAGAGTTGGAGCTGACACAGTTCCAGAGACTTTGTTTTGTATTGTGTGGTATCTCCACTGGGAAACGTGATTATATCTTTTTATCTCATTTTGAACAATTAACGACAACATGTTTATTTTAATGAACTTCCACTTGGTCACATTTTCTCAAAACAAAGACAAAACAAAAATCAGAACCTTACATTCAAATTAATAGCGTAATGGCATCATACAGGGTAAATGTCCCCTTTGGTCCATCAAGTTTGTACCTCCACAATTACACTAAAAACAACACAAGTCTCAGTCCCCAGCACTTAGTCCATGGTCTTGAATGTCATGACCTTTCAGTGCTTGTCCAAGTACTTTGTGACGGTTTTGAGGATTTCTCCCACAATTCCCCTCCTGGACGATGAAGCACAGGCCCCTACCATCCTCTGGGTGGCATGTCCCTTCTGAACCCTTCGCTTTTCAGCTTGAAATTACACCACTTTGTTAATTGCCCTCTGATTAAGGGGGAAAACTGCATAGCATTCACCCAGTCCACATCCCCCTTGGTCTTATATACCCCGATCTCTGCTCTAAAGAAAGCAGCCTGAGCTTATCCAGCCTCCCCCTTCACAGCGAAAATGCTGCAGCCCAACCCATGTTCTGGTGAATGTCCTTTACCCTCCCTCCAGTGCAATCACATCCATCCCATGGTACAGTGACCAGAACTGTACACAATACTCCAACTGTGGCCTATCCAAATGGCTGTAGAGCTCCAACAGGACCCTCCCTGCTCTGATCATCTCTGCCTCAATGGGTAAAGCCATGTTTCCTACCTGCCTTCTTAACTGCTCACTTAACTCACTGGCCTCTGCACTGGGACTCGAGTCCCCTCACTGGCCTCTGCACTGGGACTCAATTCCCCTCACTGGCCTCTGCACTGGGACTCGATTCCCCTCACTGACCTCCGCACTTGGACTCGATTCCCCTCACTGACCTCCGCACTTGGACTCGATTCCCCTCACTGACCTCCGCACTTGGACTCGATTCCCCTCACTGACCTCCGCACTGGGACTCGATTCCCCTCACTGGCCTCCGCACTGGGACTCGATTCCCCTCACTGACCTCCGCACTGGGACTCGATTCCCCACACTGGCCTCCGCACTTGGACTCGATTCCCCTCACTGGCCTCCGCACTGGGACTCAATTCCCCTCACTGGCCTCTGCACTGGGACTCTATTCCCCTCACTGGCCTCTGCACTGGGACTCGATTCCCCTCACTGGCCTCTGCACTGGTACTCGATTCCCCTCACTGACCTCCGCACTGGGACTCAATTCCCCTCACTGGCCTCCGCACTGGGACTCAATTCCCCTCAATGGCCTTCACACCGGGACTCGATTCCCCTCACTGGCCTCTGCACCAGGACTCGATTCCCCTCACTGGCTTCTACAATGGGACTTGATTCCCCTCACTGGCCTCCGCACTTGGACTCGATTCCCTACACGGACCTCCGCACTTGGACTCGATTCCCCTCACTGACCTCCGCATAGGGCTCGATTCCCCACACTGACCTCCGCACTGGGACTCAATTCCCCTCACTGACCTCCGCACTTGGACTCGATTCCCCTCACTGACGTCCGCACTGGGACTCGATTCCCCTCACTGGCCTCTGCACCGTGACTCGATTCCCCACACTGCCCTCCGCACTTGGACTCCATTCCCCTCACTGGCCTCCGCACTGGGACTCGTTTCCCCTCACTGGCCTCTGCACTGGGACTCGATTCCCCTCACTGGCCTCAGCACTGGGACTCAATTCCCCTCAGTGGCCTCTGCACTGGGACTCGTTTCCCCTCACTGGCCTCTGCACTGGGACTCGATTCCCCTCACTGGCCTCCGCACTGGGACTCAATTACCCTCACTGGCCTCCGCACTGGGACTCGATTCCCCTCACTGGCCTCCGCACTGGGACTCAATTCCCCTCACTGGCCTCCGCACTGGGACTCAATTCCCCTCACTGGCTCCGCACTGGGACTCAATTACCCTCACTGGCCTCCGCACTGGGACTTGATTCCCCTCACTGACCTCCGCACTGGGACTCGATTCCCCTCACTGGCCTCCGCACTTGGACTCGATTCCCTACACTGACCTCCGCATAGGGCTCGATTCCCCACACTGACCTCCGCACTTGGACTCGATTCCCCACACTGATCTCTGCACTAGGACTCGATTCCCCTCACTGACCTCCGCACTGGGACTCGATTCCCCTCACTGACCTCCGCACTGGGACTCGATTCCCCTCACTGACCTCCGCACTTGGACTCGATTCCCCTCACTGGCCTCTGCACTGGGACTCGATTCCCCTCACTGGCCTCAGCACTGGGACTCAATTACCCTCACTGGCCTCCGCACTGGGACTCGATTCCCCTCACTGGCCTCCGCACTGGGACTCGATTCCCCTCACTGGCCTCCGCACTGGGACGCGATTGCCCTCACTGGCCTCCGCACTGGGACTTAATTACCCTCACTGGCCTCCGCACTTGGACTCGATTCCCCTCACTGGCCTCCGCACTGGGTCTCAATTCCCCTCACTGGCCTCTGCACCAGGACGCGATTCCCCTCACTGGCCTTCGCACTGGGACTCAATTCCCCTCACTGGCCTCTGCACTGGGACTCGTTTCCCCTCACTGGCCTCTGCACTGGGACTCGATTCCCCTCACTGGCCTCTGCACTGGGACTCGTTTCCCCTCACTGGCCTCTGCACTGGGACTCGATTCCCCTCACTGGCCTCCGCACTGGGACTCAATTACCCTCACTGGCCTCTGCACTGGGACTCGTTTCCCCTCACTGGCCTCTGCACAGGGACTCGATTCCCCTCACTGGCCTCTGCACTGGGACTCGTTTCCCCTCACTGGCCTCTGCACTGGGACTCGATTCCCCTCACTTGCCTCTGCACTGGGACTCAATTACCCTCACTGGCCTCCGCACTTGGACTCGATTCCCCTCACTGGCCTCTGCACCAGGACTCGATTCCCCTCACTGGCTTCTACACTGGGACTTGATTCCCCTCACTGGCCTCCGCACTTGGACTCGATTCCCCTCACTGGCCTCTGCACTGGGACTCGATTCCCCTCACTGGCCTCCACACTTGGACTCGATTCCCCACACTGACCTCCGCACTGGGACTCGATTCCCCTCAATGGCCTTCACACTGGGACTCGATTCCCCACACTGACCTCCGCACTGGGACTCAATTCCCCACACTGACCTCCGCACTGGGACTCGATTCCCCACACTGACCTCCGCACTGGGACTCGATTCCCCACACTGACCTCCGCACTGGGACTCAATTCCCCACACTGACCTCCGCACTGGCACTCGATTCCCCTCAATGGCCTTCACACTGGGACTCGATTCCCCACACTGACCTCCGCACTGGGACTTGATTCCCCACACTGACCTCCGCACTGGGACTCAATTCCCCACACTGACCTCCGCACTGGGACTCGATTCCCCACACTGACCTCCGCACTGGGACTCGATTCCCCACACTGACCTCCACACTGGGACTCAATTCCCCACACTGACCTCCGCACTGGGACTCGATTCCCCTCACTGGCCTCTGCACTGGGACTCGATTCCCCACACTGACCTCCGCACTGGGACTCGATTCCCCTCACTGACCTCCGCACTGGGACTCGATTCCCCACACTGACCTCCGCACTGGGACTCGATTCCCCTCACTGACCTCCGCACTGGGACTCGATTCCCCACACTGACCTCCGCACTGGGACTCGATTCCCCTCACTGCCCTCTGCACTGGGGCTCGATGCCTGTCCTGCTGCCTTCAGGGATCTGTTAACAATCGCCTCAAGATCTTTCTGCTCCTATTAGCTTCCTCGTATCCTCCCCTTCATTGAGTCCTGTCTTGTCGTGTAACTTCTGCTCGAGCCATCACCTCTCGTTTATCAGAGTTACATTTCATCCGTCATTGATCTGCCCATCGGACCAATCTCTCCATTTCTACCAATAACCTGAGACTTTCTTACTCACTGTCAATGACTTGATCAGTATTTGTGATGTCGATAAAATCATCATTCCCAAGTGTCTCCTGCCCTACCCCTCCCCCAGAACAAACACACACAAACACACAGACACACTTACACAGACAGACACACACAGACACATACACACAGACATAGACAGACAGACACACACTCACAGACATTCACACACATAGACACACAGACACACACACGCAGACACACATAGACACACCCACACAGACACACATATTATCACAACCACACCGACTCACGCACACAGACACACATACGTAGACACACACACACATCACACAGACAGACAGACACACAGACATTCACACATACAGACACACACATAGACATACTCACACACACAGACAGACCCACACAGACACACATGCACACACACGTATTCACACACACACACACCCTTACACACACGTAGTCTCACACAGACAGACAGACAGACACACACACAGACACACACACACACACACACACATAAACACACACTCAAATATCCTGAGTCTCTGACTTCTCGTTTCCCTTCCTTGACATCTCTGTTTCTATTTCATGGGATAGACTGGCCACCAATGTCCACCATAAACACCAAGTCTATACATCCACATCCTGTATCCTGCAAAGACTCTATTCCATTCTCCAACTTCCTCTATCTCCATCACATCTGTTCTAATGATGCCAACTTTACCACGTTCCTCCTTAACGAAGAATTCCCCAGCTCCATTGTTGACAGGGCCCTCAGCGGGTCCAACCTATCTCCTGTACTTCAGTCCTCACCTCTTCTCTTCCCTCTCCAAAAGAGATAGGGTTCCCATTGTCCTTACCTACCATCCCACCAGCAACCATATCCAGAGGATCATTAGCCACCATCTCCAGCGAGATGCCACCACCAGACATGCTCCAGGTAAGTTGAAAAAAAAATCAGAAAAAAGGGAAAAAGAAGAAAAAAAAGAATAAAGAAATGGAAAAAAGAACAGGTGGAGCAGAGGAGTTCTGGCTGGAGCATCTTACTCTGCCGTCATTTTGGATCTGCACAAAAAGCTGACATGTTTCCAACTACCATCAGGTCTGAGGAAAGGCCACTCACCCCCAAACATTAACTCTGATTTCTCTCCACAGATGCTGCAGACCTGCTGAGCTTTTCCAGCACTTTCTGTTTTAATTGCTAATTTACAGCATCTGCAGTTCGTTCAGTTTTTGTTTCATGATCAAACCTTGCCTCACCTCCTTTGTTTCAGAATTTTCTCTCATAGTTGCCCTGACACTGATGAACACTCACTACTCTGTTAATCCTGGTCAATCCCTACCACTGTTCTTGAAAGGTGGAAACACATCAAATGCCCTCAAATCTCCTGGCACCTTCCCTGTGACCGGAGAGGAACTAAAGATTTGGGTTAGAGTCCCTGTAAATTTGTCTCCTTGGATACAACTCCTCTAGACCTTGGGGTCTGTCTACTTTTAAGCTCCCCAAACTGAGGGTATCTGCTCACATCATATATAAATCCCCTGAAGAGAAGCTGAGAGCGATGTTTATTTTGGGGTTTTCTTTCCCAATGCTATTCTCATCCTAGATGGGGGCAAAATGTGTTCAAAGAGTAATAGAGTCATTGAGATGTGCAGCATGGAAACAAACCCTTTGGTCCAACCTGTCCATGCCAACCAGATATCTCAACCCAATCTAGCCTCACCTGCCCAACATCCGGCCCATATCCCTCCAAACCCTTCATAATCATATTATCATCCAGATGCCTTTTAAGTGTTACAATCATACTAGCCTCCACCACTTCCTCTGGCAGCTCATTCCATACAGGTACCACCCTCTGTGTGAAAACGTTGCTCCTTAGGTATCTTTTATATCTTTCCCCTCTCATCCTAATCCTATGCCCTCTTAGTTCTGGACTCCCCGACCCCAGGGAAGAGACTTTGTGTATTTATACTATCCATACCCCTTGTGATTTTATAAATCTCTATAAGGTCACCCCGCAGCCTCCGACGCTCCAGGGAAAACAGCTCCAGCCTGTTCAACCTCTCCCTTTAGCTCAAACCCTCCAACCCTGGCAACATTCTTATTATTTTTTTCTGAACACTTTCAAGTTTCACAACATCCTTCTGATAGGAAGGAGACTAGAATTGCATGCAATATTCCAAAAGTGGCCTAACCAATGTCCTGTACAGCCGCAATATGACCTCCCCAATCCTGTTCTCAATACTCTGACCAATAGAGGAAAGCATACCAAAGACCTTCTTCACTATCCTATCTACCTACAATTCTGCCTTCAAGGAGCTATGAACCTGCACTCCAAGGTCTCTTTGTTCAGCAACACTTACTGGACCTTACCATTGAGTGTATAAGTCCTGCTAAGATTTGCTTTCCCAAAATGCAGCATCGTGCATTTATCTCAATTAAAGGCCATCTGCTACTTCTCAGCCCATCGGCCCATCTGATCAAGATCCCGTTTTACTCTGAGGTAACCCTCTTCATGGTCCACTACACCTCCGATTTTGGTGTCATGTGCAAATGTACTAACTATACCTCACATCCAAATCAGTTATATAAATGCTGAAAAGTAGTGGACCTAGCTGTGGCACTCCACTGGTCACAGGCCTCTGCAAAACAACCCTCCACCATCACCCTCTGCCTTGGTTTTGAATTCCAATTCTTCAAATAAACACATTCCAAAATCGTTTCAGGCAAAGTGAAAGATAGTGTTGTTAATAAAATAACATAATGCAGAAGAATGTCAGGTATTTTACACACATTATGGTCTCCATCCTACAGAAAGGATATTATGAAACTTGAAAGGGTTCAGAAAAGATTTACAGGAATGTTGCCAGAGTTGGAGGTTTTGAGCTGTAGGGAGAGGACGAATAGACTGGGCTGTTTTCCTTGGAGTGTTGGAGGCTGAGGGGTGACGTTACAGAAATTTATAAAGACATGAAGGGCATGGATAGGATAAATAGACAAGGTCTTTTCCCTGGGTTGGGGGAATAATGAGCTGGGGTCATCGATTTAGGATGAGAGGGGAAAGATTTAAAAGGGACTTAAGGGGCAACATTTTCAAGCAAAGGTTGGTGTGGGTATGGAATGAGCTGCCAGAGGAAGTGGTGAAAGCTGATACCATTACAACATTTAAAAGCCATCTGGATGGGTGTATGAATGTCCAGATTACAGAGGAGGAAGTGCTGGATGTTTTGAAATGGTTAAAGGTGGATAAATCCCCAGGACCTGATCAGGTGTACCTGAGAACTCTGTGGGAAGCTAGAGAAGTGATTGCTGGGCCTCTTGCTGAGATATTTGTATCATCGATAGTCACAGGTGAGGTGCCGGAAGACTTGAGGTTGGCAAATGTGGTGCCACTGTTTAAGAAGGGTGGTAAAGACAAGCCAGGGAACTATAGACCGGTGAGCCTGACCTCAGTGGTGGGCAAACTGTTGGAGGGAATCCTGAGGGACAGGATGTACATGTATTTGGAAAGGCAAGGACTGTTTAGGGACAGTCAATATGGCTTTGTGCATGGGAAATCATGTCTCACAAACTTGATTGAGTTTTTTGAAGAAGTAACAAAGAGGATTGATGAGGGCAGAGCAGTAGACGTGATCTATATAGACTTCAGTAAGGCGTTCACCAAGGTTCCCCATGGGAGACTGATTAGCAAGGTTAGATCTCATGGAATACAGGGAGAACTAGCCATTTGGATACAGAATTGGCTCAAAGATAGAAGACAGAGAGTGGTGGTGGAGGGTTGTTTTTCAGACTGGAGGCCTGTGACCAGTGGAGTGCCACAAGGATCGGTGCTGGGTCCTTTACTTTTTGTCATTTACATAAATGATTTGGATGTGAGCATAAGTGGTTAGTAAGTTAGTAAGTTAGCAGATGACACCAAAATTGGAGGTGTAGTGGATAGTGAAGAGGGTTACCTCAGATTACAACAGGATCTGGACCAGATGGGCCAATGGCTGAGAAATGGCAGATGGAGTTTAATTCAGATAACTGCAAGGTGCTGCATTTTGAGAAGGCAAATCTTAGCAGGACTTATAGACTTAATGGCAAGGTCCTAGGGAGTGTTGCTGCACAAAGAGACCTTGGAGTGCAGGTTCATAACTCCTTGAAAGTGGAGTCGCAGTTAGATAGGAAAGTGAAGGCGGCATTTGGTATGCTTTCCTTTATTGGCCAGAGTATTGAGTACAGGAGTTGGGAGGTCATGTTGCGGCTGTACAGGACATTGGTTAAACCACTGTTGGAATATTGCGTGCGATTCTGGTCTGCTTCCTATCAGAAAGATGTTGTGAAACCTGAAAGGGTTCAGAAAAGATTTACAAGGATGTTGCCAGGGTTGGAGGATCTGAGCTACAGGGAGAGACTGAACAGGCTGGGGCTGTTTTCCCTGGAGCGCCGGAGGCTGAGGGGTGGACCTTATAGAGGTTTACAAAATTATGAGGGGCATGGATAGGATAAATAGACAAAGTCTTTCCCTGGGGGTCGGGGAGTCCAGAACTAGAGAGCATAGGTTTAGGTTGAGAGGGGAAAGATATAAAAGAGACCTAAGAGGTAACTTTTTCACACAGAGGGTGGTACTGGTATGGAATGAGCTGCCAGATGAAGTGGTGGAGGCTGGTACAATTGCAACATTGAAGAGACATTTGGATGGGTATATGAATAGGAAGGGTTTGGAGGGAAATGGGTGGGGTGCTGGCAGGTGGGACAAGATTGGGTTGGGATATCTGGTCGGCGTGGACAGGTTGAAGTGAAGGGTCTGCTTCCATGATGTACATCTCTATGACTCTATGAATAGGAAGGTCTTAGAGGGATATGGGACTAGTGCTGGCCAATGGGACGAGATTAGTTTGTGATATTTGGTCAGTCTGGATGAGTTACACACACACACACACACACATAAATAATGTACCTGCTTTTCTACATAACACCTTCCTTTGCATGGGAAAACCATTCACTCTGCTCATCGACAGTTCCTTCAAACTTCGAACTGAGTGAATGTGCGCGGCACGGTGGCACAGTGGTTAGCACTGCTGCCTCACAGCGCCAGAGACCTGGGTTCAATTCCTGCCTCTGGTGACTGACTGTGTGGAGTTTGCACATTCTCCCTGTGTCTGTGTGGGTTTCCTCCGGGTGCTTCGGTTTCCTCCCACAGTCCGAAAATGTGCAGCTTAGGTGAATTGGCCATGCTAAATTGACCGTAGTGTTAGGTGTAAGGAAATGGGTGTGGGTGGGTGCGCTTCGGCGGGTTGGTGTGGACTTGTTGAGCCTGTTTCCATGCTGTAAGTCATCTAATCTATCAGAATCAGATTGGGTGATCTCATACTTGTTCAGATAGGATTCTGATTAATGTAGTTAGCAGCCCTCACTAAGTCTGTCTGTATTTCTGTTTTCTAGGAACCAAGTAATGATAAATTAATATGACACTCAATGATGAATAATAAAACTTAAACCTTTATTTTGTAATTGGGATAGAAATGTCAAGTTGGATTCTAAATGAGCAAGGAAGCCAGCCATCGCATTAACTCATCTTCAGATACTTCCCAACTATTATCATGGACCCGGGTCAAATCCTATCAATGACAGATATCAGAACTTCAATTGAAACACATGGAATTATGACTCTAATCTGACTATGAAACCCTTGTCAATTGTTGTTAAAACCCATCTGGTTCTCTAATGCCCTTCAGGGATTAGGGCTGTTCTTGTCTTGTTTGGGCTCCATGTGACTCCATACCCACAGCAATTGGTGCGGTGGGTGGAGGTCAGCCATCTAAGCTCCAGGCACTCACAACAGGAGGTCCTCAAGATTGTGTCCTAGCCCTAACTATCTTTAGCGACTGTATAACTGACCTTCCCTCAGGCAGAATGTCATGAGTCCGAGGGTTCTCTAATACTCACACAATGTTCAGCAGCATTCTTCCCTCCTCAGATACTGAAGCACTCCATGTGGCTCTGCAGCAAGATCCTGGCAACTTCCAGGCCTGGGCTGACAAATAACAATGAATATTCGGCCACACAAGTGCAAAACAATTACGACCTTCAATCATCTAAATAATGCCATTCAATGGCTTTGCTGTTACTGAATCCCCTAAGATCAACAACCTGGGAGTTACATTGAGCTGAAAATGAAATGGATTTACAATGTGGCTATAAGAGCAGGTCAGGGGGCAAGGTCAGTGCAGTGAGGGATGTACCTCATGGCTCCAAAAGCCTCTCCACCATCTCCAAGGCACACGTCAGGGGTGTGATGGAATACTCCCCACTTGCCTGGATGGAAATAGTTTCAAGATCCCTCATGAAATGGGATCCCAGCATGACCAAGCAGTCATATAAAAGCACAATGTTGCAGACACCCAAAATCCGAAATGAAATCAGAACGTGCTGGAGAAATTCAGCAAACCTGGCAACACCTGTGGAGAGAAATATACAGTTAACCTTTGGAGTCCACATCTAACTCTTCTTCAGAACAGTGCTGACAAGGTGTCATGTCAGACTAGAAACATTCATTCTCTTTCTCTCTTCAAAGTTACAACGGGCCTGCTGAGTTTCTCCAACATTTACTCTTTTACGATGAAGTAATCAGTTTGATTGACACCACATCTACAACATTCAGTCCATCCACCACCAGCGTTCAGTAGCAGCACTGAGTATCATTGACAATACACACTGCAGAGACTCACCAATGCTCCATAGACATCATCTTCAACATCTATGACCACTACCTTCCTAAAGACAAAGGCAGTAGATGTATGAGAACACCATGACCTGCATATTCCCTTCCAAACCACTCACCATCCTGACTTGGATTATATTCCTTCAGTAAAGTTGCTTTAGTCCCAGTGGACCATAGGGCTGCTCTCTCAGAGACACAGTTGGTCGTGAGTTTAACCAGTGGAGGGGCGGGATTGAGAAGGTGGGAATTTCATGGTGATCTCAGCCAGCGTAGGGATTGAACCTGTGCTGTTAACACAGAACCTAGAACAGTACAGCTCAGGACAGGCCCTTCAGCCCTTGATGTAGTGCTGACCTTTTTTCCACCCAAAGTTCAAACTAAGTGACATACTTTATTGTTCTATCTTCTATGTGCCTCTCCAAGAGTTGCTTAAATGTCCCTAATATATCTGACTCTATTACCACCGCTGGCAGTGCATTCCACACACCCACCACACTCTGTGTAAAGAATCGACCTCGAACACCTCCCTAATCCTTCCTCTAATTACCTTAAACCGATTCACCGTTGTGACAGCTTGGGAAAAAGTCTCTGCCTATCCAGTCTTTCATTGCTTCTCATCATCTTGCACAACTTTATCATCCTTCTTTGCTCAAATAAGAAAAGCCCGAGCTCCCTCAACATTTCTTCATAAGAAATGCCCTCCAGTGCAGGCATGCATCCTGATAAATCTTCACTGCACCCTTTCCGGAAGCTTCCATATCCATCTTATCATGAGGCGACCAGAACTGAACACAATATTCCAAGTATGGTCTAACCAGGGCTCTGTGGAGCTGCAGCATAACCTCACGGCTCTTAAACTCAATCCCCCTGCTAATGAAAGCAAACACACCATACAGCTTCTTAACAATCCAACAACGTGGGTGACAACTTTGAGGGATCTATGGACATGGACACCAAGATCCTTCTGTTCCTGCCAAG
This sequence comes from Chiloscyllium punctatum, assembly GCF_047496795.1. Taxonomy (NCBI): domain Eukaryota; kingdom Metazoa; phylum Chordata; class Chondrichthyes; order Orectolobiformes; family Hemiscylliidae; genus Chiloscyllium; species Chiloscyllium punctatum. The sequence continues at coordinate 36,836,412 of NC_092767.1, forward strand.
AATCCTGCCTTTAACCCTGTATTCGACATTCAAATTTGATTTCCAAAATGAATCATTTCACACTTTTCCAGGTTGAACTTCATCTGCCACTTATCAGCCCAGCTCTGCATCCTGGGAATGCCCCATTGCAACCTACCACAGCCCTCCATACTGTTCACCACTGCACCAACCTTCATGTCATCAGCAAACTTGCTAATCCACCCTTTCACCCTTTCACTTCCTCATCCAGATCATTTATTAAAATCACAAAGTGCAAAGGTCTCAGAACAGATCCCTGTGGAGCACCATTGTTCACCAAGCTCCAGGCTGAATACTCCCCATTTATCACCAGCCTCTATCTTCCATGGTCCAGCCAATTCTGTATCCAGATTGCCAAGGGGATTTCAGCAGCTTTGAGACACGTCTTTGAAACTTGTTCTGTGCCTGTCCGTGGAACGCCTGTGTTAGTAACTCTCTGCTGATCATGTGTTCAGTAACATGAGGATTCCCCTCGACTGTTATTGATTTAGACCAGGCTTCTAACTTTGAGTTGAGAGGTATTTGATTTAATTATACTTTCCTCAAGGTTGTGTTCTCAAATCATAAAATCCCTTCGGTGTGGAAGCAGGCCATTCAGTCTGTTAGCGCGGATGAAATGATCTCAGTCCGAGCCCAGAGAGCGGTTCAACAATCGGTAATTTTATTAAAGTGTTTAACGCCGGCGGAGACCAACCGAGGTCCGAATCTCGATCGCTCTCCCGTTCCCCGTGCGATGTTACAAGTTATATACTACATGAGTCAGGATGTAGGAGATTGGGTATGAATGAGTGTGAATGGTGGTAATCATGGCTGGAGTATGTGTGAATGTCAAGCTTCCTGCCGTCCTCGGAGAGTCGGCAGCATACACAAAAGGTGTGCTGTTTATCTTTACGTAAATGGGTCCGGGTGCTATCTGCTTGTCTCTCCGTGAGGGCTGGAGGCTAGCACCCCCCTTTGTTATTTCCAAAGTGTCTGTTAGATTCATCCTGTTCGTTTGGTGTTTGCATTTTGTGTAGGACTGTTTTGCATGATCAGGTAATGGGTGTGTGTCAGTTGGAACCTTGACGAGATTATAAGGTGGGTTTCGATCTGTGAGTCATGACCATTGTCTGGAGTCCTGACTAGTGTCTGGTCCGGTGTGTATTCGGATCTGTCTTTGGGCCCCCCTTCTCCCGATCATGTGGTCAGGCTGGCAGCTGCTGTCTTAAAATGAATACTGTTGCTTTAAAATGGATACTGCTGGCTCTCCCGATGTGGGCCTTGCTCCATGGTAAACACGGGGCAGTTTATCACCCCCCTTCAAGTCCATCAAGTCCACACTGACCCTCTGAAGAATATGCCACCACCCCCAAACCTGTAACCCTGCATGCCCCATGGCAAACCCACTGAGCCTGCACATCCCTGTACACAATAAGCAATATAGTGTGGCCAATCCACTTAACTTTCACACCGTTAGACTGTGGTAGGAAATCCACACAGACACAGGGAGAATGTGCAAACTCCATCCAGACAGTCCCCAAGGGTGGACTCGAACCTGGGTTCCTGGTGCTGTGAAGCAGCATTTTTATTTCAAAATATACTTTATTCACAGAAATATATCTTTGGTACTTGTACAATTTGCCATGTCGTTCATAGATATATACATTGCATGTCTTAACATTACAAAGAACAGATTGAATTAATCGAATTTATAGTTATCCTATTTACAGTTACCTTTATTAACTATCCAGTCTCTTGGTATTTGGCTGTGGCTTCAGCGGAACCCACCTACTGAGTGGGTGCCCTGTTATATGAAAGCAAAGGAAACTTCTTTAACCCCCAGTTTATGGGCTTACCATTGTCCATTTGACTGTCCTGTCTCTGGGGTAGCTGTCTACATCGCCATGGTGAGCATAAACTGGGCTGAGGTAGCTATCCAGGCTCTCATTGGGGTCATTTACCCGCTCTGGTGTCATTGAGCCAAGGCAAGGGTCCTCACTGTCCAGTTCTATGTCTGACAATGGGACTGTCAGAGGATCACAGCTCTCGGTTGCCTGTAGTTGTGGGGCAGTGGGTACCCCTTGGTTCTCACTGGGTGGAGGGTGGACTTCAGGGGGTCCATTGTTTCCTGGTTGGGAGGAAATGCCCTCCTCTTTACCTACGACGCTCTGTCTATCCTTCTGGTGGTGATGACCTTCTTTGCGTCCATCTTCCCCATCCGAAGAGCTGGCCGTCCCTCCCTCGTGCAGCTGTCTTTTCCCCTTTTGCTGGGAGACTTTGGGGGCCTGGCAGGATTTCCTCTTCCTGTTTTTAACAGGTATCCACTCCTCTGCCTGCTTGATTACCTCCTCCTCCTCCATTTCTTCCATCTGCCCGGCTAGAGCTAGGATCAGCTGCTGTGTCTCTCCGCTGGCTGCCGCCTCCTCCACTCCAGCCTGTTCTTCTTTCTGGGTGTCACCAGACTCCGTTTCCCTGCTGTCTGGGTGGACCTTACTGGTCTTTGGGGGTCCACGGCTCACATTGCCACCTCCAGCCATCTGTGCGTAAGTGCCCCCCCCCCCCCGTCTTGGGCAGGTCTTATACATGTGGCCCGCCTCTCCACACAGGTTGCAGCTCTTTTCCTCCCGACAGTCCTTAGTCAAGTGACCCTCCTGTTTGCAGTTCCTGCAGATGGTCACTTTGCAATCCACCGCCACATGTCCCGACTTCCCGCAGGTTCGTCACACTTTCGGCTGCCCTGCATATGTCAGGTAGCCTCTGCTCCCTCCAATTGCGAAGCTCGAGGGTGGGTGGAGGATGTTCCCACTATCATCGGCCCTCAGAGTTACCCTGACCTGCCGCTTACTGGTCCAGATCCCAAAGGGGTTGATCACATCAGTGGCTTCTCCCTCAACTTGGAAGTACCTTCCCAGGAAGGTCAGGAGTTCAGCCGCTGGAACATAGGGGTTTTACATATGGATTGTAACAACCCGATTCCTTTGTGCAGGAAGCACACACAATGGGGTCGCCGACAAGATGGAAAACAGCAGCTCCCCTTCCTTCTCCTTGAAGACCTTCAGGAGCTGTTCACACTGCTTCACACTTCTGAAGGTCACATCAAAGTAGCCTGCCCCAGGGAAATCCTGCAGGCAGTTCACGTCCACTGCGGCAAACCCACAGCATCCCAACAGTACTTTCTTAATAAACAGGGTACGGTCGACCGGTGTACAATCCTCTACCTTCTTCACAGTCACCCGGACTGTGTTTCGAACCCCCTGCCCAGGGCCATAGCTCTGAGGTTGGCTGGTCCCTGAATTGGCGTTAGGCCAAAGCCAGCATGAAGATCCACCAAGAGCAGGTCAGCACAACCAAACAATCCTCCAACGTCCAAGTACGATCCAGCGCTGATCTCCACTAGCTCTGATGACTCACAACTCGACCCCTGTCCTGATAAGAACAGACACTTGATTGAGCTTCGTCCTGGGAGTGCCACCGCACTGATCATGTCATCTCCCCTGCCAGGTACTGTGAAGCAGCAGTGCTACCACTGAGCCACCATGTCACTCCAAAGCTGCAGTGGACATTCAGGAAGACCAGAGGATTTAGTGACCCACTCCTGATAAGTCATGGTGACTGCAGTTACAACATCTAGATCTGTAACCTGACCAACAAAGCAGAAGCTGGAGAGAGAGGAAACTCTGTAAAATAGAATGAGGAGTCACAATCAGATCAGCCAAGATTTTATTGATTGGCCCACTCCTGCAACTCATTCATATATTTCTGCTTGGAAGAAGCCAATTATCTTTCTCTGCCAGGATAACATGCAGGTCAGGAGTGAGTCACCTCCTTCCGTTCCTGAGGAACAGGATCCTGTGGGCTCTTGAGCCTCCAGATTTCCCTGTGTACCAGTCTTGGTAAGGTATAGAATATACACAGATCCCTCCAAGGTGCAAACAGCAAAAGGAAAAGGTGACTCACGATGGTTAACAAACCAGTTAAAGGAGGATATCCCTGAGAATGCTCAGATAGTGGGGCTCCTCGGTACAAGGGAGGGTCCATGTAATGGGCCCAATCTTGAATTCTGGATGGACAAGAAGATTGAAGTTCTTCAGGAAGCCCACCACATGCCTGAGTCACCTCGAGTGTGTATGAGTTGTCACAGCCGAGTGCCTTGTCTGGAGGTTATGGATAGCTCCAATCGTGAACTGGAGATGGACTGATGCCTTTGCAGTCAATTGTGCCGGCCTTAACAGGCCTGCTCCTCTGCCATCCAACCCTGCATCCCAAGTTCTTTCCTCCCTCAGCCAGCACAATCCATGTTTAAGGAGGAACCTGTTCCCGAGCAGTGGTTCCCTGATGAGAGCCGATACTTCCATAGAGGGAGAGCTCTCGTGTGAGCCGACTGTATCCCAGACTGTGATCAGGTCCAGGTAGAAGAGAGGCAATTCCTGGAACAAGACCCGAGTCTGGGACCACTGCTCGGAAAGGAACTACATGTCCTAACAGAGGTCGCACACCAGACAGAAGAAATACATGATCAGGGCCCACCACCTTGGAGATGGCTCGACGTGAAGGTATCGCTGCCGGGTCTGAAGGTGGAAAGTTATGGGTACAAAGTCACACCAGCGCCTGACCACTCTCCTCAAGCAGGAGACTCAGAACCACAGCAGTGACCCGGTGTTACCCTCTAGGCCCAGAAAAACCCCAATGAGTTTTATCTGGATGGGGGTGACAAAGCTAGAGGGAGGGGCCAAGGTGACCAGCCGGTACCCAACATGGCAGCCACCAGCTGGTTTCTGGCTGTCACTCATGCCCTGTAGGACAACATTCAGAGCAGTCCTGTTTTCTGTGTTGGGCGAGTGGTTACCTGGGTCTCCAACATGGGCCAATTTGCCAGCCAGGATTCCTCAGCTGGCCAAAGATGGACTCCCAGATCGAGGAGGTGAGTGGTATTCCCCGTGAAGTACCGGAGCTCATCTGACAGGGTGTCCATCTGTCACGGTCCGACCAAACGGTCCAAGCACCTTGATCCAGGTGATCCTTACAGAGGACATTGCTGAGTGGACCTCCTTGCATTTTCCCTTCCTCCGCAGCTCTGTGAACATGAGGAGCGAGTCATCGGTGTACACCGAGAAATCTCAGCTCGAGACCCAGCCCATGCAGAGCCATACCTGAAAGCAGCTTAATGCAAAATATACAGGAGTGGGACCATGCAGAGAGAGGAAAACCGGCCCATACAGGGGACAGGCCTGACCCACTGCTCTCCCAAAGCACAAGGCTACCTTCAGGGACCTGTTAACCTTTACTGGACACTCTGCGGCAGTGTACAGAGTCAGGTCTGAGTGACCTGCACATTCCGAATACAAAAGCTCACAGTGTCCTGAGCACATACTCTCGATTCACTCTGTTGAGCATCGTTCCCTGATCAAAGGAGAGAAAGGTACACAACTGGCCAATCCTTTGGGAATAATCAATCACATTCCGTCCCAAGTGGATGTTGTTGTGGATGATCCAGATCTTTAACAAACAGAGATCCCCTTCTTAGATAACACACTGGTGATGACCCTGCCCCAAGAAAGGACCATACCTCCAGGACTCACACGTAGTCACCCCCACCCTACCCCCCAGGACATCTCAGAATGCTCTGAGGAACTCCACAGGCAGCCCCTGGGTCCTGCTGCTGGGAAAATGTTGGAGGGCACCAGTTAGTTCCTCCAAGCTCTGAGGGGCATCGAGCTTCTTGGCACCGTTACAGCTGACCTGCGGCAGGTTGTCCCACAGAACCTTGTCAGCTTCCTCGCTGGACAGATCTGGAGAGAACAGAGCAGGAATAGACCCTGACTTGGGCCCTTAATCTGAAACAAGGGATCATCATCAGTTAGCAGCACAAGGAGCTGCTGGTGGAGCCCGTGCCTTTTTTCCAGCGAGTAGAAGAAATGGGAGCCACGGTCAAGATCCCAATGGAACTGGACTCACAAACTCATGTCCACACTCCAGGACCCAAAGGGATCCAGATCCTGGGGTACAGCCTTCTGCTCTTCATGTACCATCCCATAGGTCCAGGTCCATGTCAGGCTGACCACAACATAACTCTGGATCAAGCACCTCCTTCTCCAATTCTCTGATCCTGGATTTCCACCTTTTCATCGACGCCCATGTGTATCCCTGACAGAAGACATGGATGTGAGTCTTGCTGACATCCTCAAGGAGAAAGTGAGGACTGCAGATGCTGGAGGTCAGAGCTGAAAATGTGTTGCTGGAAAAGCGCAGCAGGTCAGGCAGCATCCAAGGAGCAGGAGAATCGACGTTTCGGGCATGAGCCCTTCTTCAGGAAGGGCTTCTGGATGATTCCTGAAGAAGAGCTCATGCCCGAAACGTCGATTCTCCTGCTCCTTGGATGCGGCATGACCTGCTGCGCTTTTCCAGCAACACATTTTCAGCTCTTTCTGACATCCGCCAACGCGGGGAAGCTCCCCCTGTTTCCCTCTCCAGCAAGTCCTGAAGTAACGAAACAAGTCCCAGAACAGCTTGTCTTCCAACAGCAGGGTGTTGAAGTGTCAATACCCCAACCTTGCTCTGGCACGGAACAGACCGAGCTCCACTCACACCAGGTTGTCATCGGAGATCAACACCTGATACATTGAGGCCTTCAGAACACAGAAGGTGTACACCCTGAAAACGTAGAGACGGTCAGTCCGAGACACTCCAACCCCAGGACTCACAAAGTTGATCGCAATGGAATCAGGGTGGACATTTCACCAGGCATCTACCAAGCCTCTCAACTTGCCCACCGATGCTGAGCTCTTCTGGGTATCTCCACGGCCCCTCCTCCTGAGAGTGCAATTTAAATGTCCCCTGAGAAGGATGGGCTCCCCCTCACTGATGGAGGGAAGAAGACTAGATGCTTCCTTGTCCTAGATGCTCATGCACCATCTAAGCTGCATATACCTTCATGAAGTGAATCATTGAGCCTCTGAAATGAACCATGAGTTGGAGCAGATGGCTGGGTCACCTTGACCCTGAAGATCTCCAGCTGGGAAAAGAAGCCAACAAGATAGCCATCCCTCCAGAATTGGAGGCCAGTGACTCAGGAAGTCACTGCCACTCCAGGAGCCATGGACCTTTGTCTCCTGATACACTCGGGATTTCTTGCAGGAGGCTCACTGTGTAGATTCATTCCCTGAGGAGCGAAGGATAAGATATCTGCACTCGGCCTTCCTGCTGCCTTTGACGTTGAGGCTAGCTATGAATGTGTCATCAGCAACAACAAAAAAATGAGAACTAACTTACTGAGTGTGGGAGGGACTCTCTTCCCCCTCCACACACAGAGGGCACAGCAAATGGAGGCACCATCTGCTCACTCACAGCTTCTTGATTGGTGGCTTGGGTGTTGGCAGCGGTCTGCAAGGCAGGCCAGTTCCTCCAGAGTAGTCCCACCTCCTTGCAGGCGATGGCACCGCACAGCCTTCACTGACCAGAATGCCTGGTAAGCAAAGACCTCCTTCAGACCAAGCAGTACTGACACCATACCCAACATATCTTCCCGAGCTGGTGAATGTGTGATGGAAGGAAATCAAATGGAACAAAGGGCAGGATATTCATCAAAATGATCCTCTGGGAAATTACACCCAGAGGGTCAACAGGCAATACCATCTTAGCGACAGTAAGGCCCTTCTCCAGGGCGGGTTGCACCACCTGCTCAGTCTTCAGGAAGAACACTGCCTTCCCATACATCTTTGATGTAGTGACAATGGTGGGGAACCAGACTAGCCCCACCAAGGCCGCTGACAGGTCTTAATGGTCATGTTGGGGTGAATGTAACATTTCGTCCTGAGCTGGTTTGTTAAATAAGGAAAGGGTGACAAGGCCCTGGGAGGGGCTGGGGGGGGAGGTGGAAGATGCATCCACCCCCACATAGGAGTGACTGGGCCCCACCCTGGGTATTGTTTTACAGAGTCCAGTGATTGCCATCACCACTCCCAAACCAAGACCAACACCTCCCCTCACATAAATAGTCAGTAAAGGAAATTGAGAGAGTCCTGTTAGGCTTGACCTGCCAGTCCAGTCACCCAGGCAACCATGCCCTGACCTGCTACCCAAACCACAGGTGCAAAGCAATTGTTCCCCATTGCCCTGAGCAAGAGTCACTGGCAGCAAATAGGTTACAGTCACAAAGCAGCAGCAATAAGGCGATTGTCCAGGCTCCAAATCGTTCCAGGTCCCAGAATCCAACATACAGCCACTCGTTGTAAGTGTTCAGCGCCCCCCCAAGAAATTAGTGTCCAAGCCAGAATCCCCAAACTGAAGAAGACATCCAGGCTCCAGAAACACATCTCCCAGCCACCGGAGAATAGAATTGCAGACCATCAGGCTCCTCAGGGCAGCGGCAGCAGCAGTGACAGCAAGTCCCAAGTTTGGTTCCCTCCAGGCTACACACCTAAGGTCGAGGCTGTAGGCCCCAATCCTCAGCATTTTCTCCCCAGCATAGGAGGTGTTTTTACAGCAGTATTCAACTCACCGAGGAAAAATACAGACCACCAGGCTTCCAAAGGCAGTAAAAGCATCAGAGAATCCCAGGTTCGAGTGCTTCCAGGCAGGCAGGCTGCAGCACCAGAGACTCCATGCACTAGGCCTCAACCTACTCCAGCTACTGTCAGTTGCAACAACTCAGCATCTATTTTCCAAGGACAGCAGCAACAGAGTGCAGACTCCTGACATACTTCCGTCTATGGGAGAACAATCCTCTGCTGTCACTCTGTCTCCTGACGTTAATCCAGTTTTGTATCCAAGTGGCAAGATCACTCTGAATCCCATGTGATCGAACTTCACTAATTAGTCTACTTTGTGGAACCTGGTCAAGGACTTTAATAAAGTCAAAGTAAACAACATCTACTACTCTGCCCTCATCCAGCTTTAAGGTAACTTCTTCAAAAAGCTCAATTACATTTGCAAGACACGGTTTTCCTCATACAGGGGCCATATTGGACCTGGTACTGGGGAATGAGCCAGGACAGGTGGTAGAAGTTGCGGTGGGAGATTTCTTTGGGAACAGTAACCACAATTCTGTAAGAATAGAATACTTATGGATAGAAAAGAGAGTGGTCCTAAGGTTAAGAGTACTAAACTGGGCCAATGCCAATTATATCAAAATTAGTCAGGAGCTCGGAAATGTGGATTGGACACAGTTATTTGAAGAGAAGTCCACATTTGAGATGTGGGAGCCTTTCAAAGAGAGGTTAAAGATAGTGCAGGATAGGCATGTCCTGTTGAAGGCAAAGGATAGGAAGGGTAAGATTCGTGAAACGTGGATGACAGGAGAAATTGTACAACTAGCCAAGAGGAAAAGGTACATAAGGTCTAGGCAGCTAAGAATAGAACGGCCCCTGGAGGAATTTCGGAAGAGTAGGACAAATCTTAAACGAGGAATCAAGCGGGTTAAAAGGGGTCATGAAATAGCTTTAGCAAGCAGAATTAAGGAGAATCTCAAAGCATTTTATTTTTATATAAGAAGCAAGCGGGTAACTAGAGAAAGGATTGGTCCACTAAAGGATAATGAAGGAAGGCTGTGTGTCAAACCTGAGACAATGGGTGAGATTCTGAATGATTATTTTACATCAGTGTTCACTGAGGAGAGGGACATGATGAATATTGAGATTAGCGATAGAAGTTTGATTAGACTGGATCACATTAATATAAATAGGGATGATGTGTTGGGTAGGCTAGAGGTTATTAAGGTGGACAAATTCCCAGGACCAGATGGGATCTATTCCAGGTTGCTGAGGGAGGCGAGAGAGGAAATAGTAGGGGCCCTGTTGGATATCTTTGTGGCATCCTTAAACACAGATGAGGTGCCAGAGGACTGGAAGGTTGCTCATGTTGACCCCCTGTACAAGAAGGGTAGTAGGGATATTCCACGTAACTACAGAGCAGTGAGCCTGATGTCAGTGGTGAGAAAGTTGCTGGAGAAGATACTGAGGGATAGGATCTATTTATACTTAGAAAAGAATGGGCTTATCAGTGATCGGCAACATGGTTTTGTGAGGGGGAGATTGGGCCTTACCAACTTAATAGAGTTCTTTGAGGATGTGACCAAGCTGAGAGATGAAGGAAGGGCTGTTGATGTCATATACATGGACTTTAGTGAGGCATTTGATCAGGTTCCCCATGGTAGATGAATGGAGAAAGTGAAGTCACATGGTGTGCAGGGTGTTCTAGCTCGGTGGATAAAGAACTGGTTGAGCAACAGGAGACAGAGAGCAGTAGTTGAAGGGAGTTTTCTCGAAATAGAGAAAGGTGTTCCACAGGGGTCAGTGCTGAGGCCACTGTTGCTTGTAATGTACATAAATGATCTGGAAGAGGGCACTGTTGGTATGATCAGCAAGTTTGCAGATGACATGAAGATTGGTGGAGTAGCAGAAAGCATAAGGGACTGTCAGAGAATACAGGAGGGTATAGATAGACTGGAGAATTGGGTGGAAAAGTGGCAGATGGTTTTCAATCCCCTGGAGCATGGGAGGTTAAGGGGTGACCTGATAGAGATTTATAAAATCATGAGGGACATGGAAAGAGTAAACAGACAAGGTCTTTTCTCTCGGTTGGGTGAGTCCAGAACTAGAGGGCATAGGTTGAGGGTGAGAGGGGAAAGATATACAGAGGAACCTCCATTATCCACAGGACACAGGCGGGGAGTATTTTGTTCAGTTAATTGAATGCCCGATAACATAGTTAGCCACACATCGGGATCTAATTTCAGGATCATCAGAACTTCGATTTATCGAATGTCGGAATAATCAAGGCTCCTCTGTAAAAGGGACCTAAGGGTTAACTTTTTCTCGGAGCGATTGGTGCGTATATGGAATGAGCTGCCAGAGGAAGTGGTGGAGGCTGCTTCAATTACAACATTTAAAAGGCACCCTGTAGATGAACAGGATTATTTTAGAGGGATGTGAGTCAAGTGTTGTCAAATGGGAGTAGATTAATTTAGGATATCTGGTTGGCATGGACAAATTGGACCAAAGGGTTTGTTTCCATGCTGTATGACTCCATTTGAACGTGCAAAACAAGATCAGAATGAGAAAAGAATTGCTTCCTTTTTTTAACTTAAGATTTTAAGAGGAAATGTCCACTAAAACCCCAAGTCTGTGTTTGTTCCCACACCCAGTTTCCTCCTTGGGTCTTGTGTTCGTTCTGTCCATTTCTAAGTATTATCCCTTACACGCCCATGCTCGGCAAGTTTTAAACCTCCATAATTGCTCATGTTTTACATTAACCTGTAAAATCTGAAGCCAGCTCTGATAGTTTTCGGTATAACCACTCGGCCACTGATTTATTCTCTTCCTCTTTATTCTCCTGGAGTGAGCCGTACTGTGAGGCCACATTTATTTTAGATTAGATTAGATTACTTACAGTGTGGAAACAGGCCCTTCGGCCCAACAAGTCCACACCGCCCCACCGAAGCGCAACCCACCCATACCCCTACATCTACCCCTTACCTAACACTACGGGCAATTTTAGCATGGTCAATTCACCTGACCTGCACGTCTTTGGACTGTGGGAGGAAACCAGAGCACTCAGAGGAAACCCACGCAGACACGGGGAGAACGTGCAAACTCCACACAGTCGGTCGCCTGAGGCGGGAATTGAACCCGGGTCTCTCTGGCGCTGTGAGGCAGCAGTGCTAACCACTGTGCCACCGTGCCGCCCATTGTCCAGCCCCAGTTTCCCTGAGATGATGTTCATCGGCCTTCCCATTGATATTCACCTGTCGCAGTGATGAAGGTGTCAGGAATTCCAGGATATTAATCCGACAGAATGAAGGAACTGAATAGCATGTCCGTGGTGGGATGGCATGTCCTTTGTTTTTCCTGTTGGGTTAGGATGTGGAGTTGGTTGGTTGGTACTGTTGGAGTGTGTTTTTAATGAGTTGCTGGAATGCATTCTGAGGATCAGTCTTACAGCTAGAGTTCAGGTACAGTGGATGATAACGTGTCGGAGATGCCGATCAGGCAGGCTGCTCTTCTGGAGCTTCTTGAGTGTCCTTCTAGTTGGGAACATGGAAAGAGTAGGAGGGAGTTTATGTTACAAGCATGTTCCTCTTCCACTGTGATCCTGGCTGATCTGCAGCTCAGTCCCTTTTACCTGCCTTCGTTCTCGATCTCTCAGTACTTTTGCTTAACAGAAATCTTAGTTTTCACTTGAGAGTTAACAACTGATCAAATATCATTTTCCATTTGTGGAAGGAAACTTCAAACTTCCATCACTTGCATCTACCTTTTAATGTGTAAATGGTGGACAGAATTTGACAGTCACTCAGTATCTAGTCTCTGCCACACTCTCAATAATCAGACAGTTGAATATTTTCTTGTTGGAAATGGTTACTTCTTCATTAGTAAGTACTACCTGCCACACAATGTTGTCCAGGTCCTGCTGTAAGCGCCTTGTGAGCTGCCTTATTCTGGAAGGAATTGTGAATGTAGCTGAATGATGTAAAATTGCTAATATTGCTGTGACTTTGTATGATAAATGGAGGACTGTTGAAGGAACAGCTGAAAATGGGTGAGATGAGGATACTATTTGGAAGAATTCCCGATCACAGAATCTCTACAATGTGGAAAAAGACCATTTGGCCCATTGAGTCTGCACTGACTCAAACCCAGCTCGCTGTCCTATCCTGTAATCACACATTTACTGTAGTTAATCCATTTAACCTGCACATCTTTGGACTGTGGGAAGAAACTGGAGCACACGACAAACACCCATGCAGACACTGGGAGAATGTGCAAACTCCACATGGGCTCCAAGTCTTCAACTGAACCGGGTCCCCAGCACTGTGAGGCAGCTGTGGTAACCTCTGAGCCGTCATGCCACGATTCAGTTATGTTTGCTTTCGCGATGGAAAGGGATAGGTACACACCAGAAGGCAAGAGCTACAGCTGGAGGAAAGGCAATTACAATGTGATTAGACAAGATGGAGGATGCATAGATTGGGGAAGGAAACTGCAGGGCATGGGCACAATGGAAATGTAGAGTTTATTCGAGGAACGACTATTGTGTGTCCATGATAAGTATGTACCTGTCAGGCAGGGAGGAAGAGGTTGAGCGAGCGAACTGTGGTTTACTAAGGAAGTTGAATCTCTTGTCAAGAGGAAGAAGGCAGCTTATATTAGGATGAGATGTGAAGGCTCAGTTAGGGTGCTTGAGAGTTACAAGTTTTCCAGGAAAGATCTAAAGAGAGAGCGAAGACAAGCGAGGAGGGGACATGAGAAGTTGTTGGTGGATAGGATCAGGGAAAACACTAAAGCTTTCTACAGGTATAGAAGGGATAAAGGAATGACTCAAGTAAGATTCAGGCCAATCAAGGACAGTAATGTGAAGTTGTGCTTGGAGTCAGAAGAGACAGGGGAAGTGCTAAATGAATATTTTTCGTCCGTAATCAAACTGGAAAAAGACAATCTTGTTGAGGAGAACACTGAGATACAGGCTATTTGACTAGATGGGATTTGGAGGATGGGTTCACATGGAGGAGGTGTCAGAAATTCTGCAAAGTGTGAAAATAGATAAATACCCTAGGAGAGATGGGATTTATCCTCGGATTTTCTGGGAAACCAGGGAGTAGATTGCAGAGCCTTTGGCTTTGATCTTTATGTTGTCATTGTCTACAGGAATAGTACCACAAGACTGGAGGGTAGCAAATGTTGTTCCCTTGTTCAAGATGTGGCGTAGAGACAATCCTGGTAATTATAGACCCGTGAGCCTTACTTCGGTTGTGGGTAAAGTATTGGAAAATGTTACAAGAGATAGGATGTATAATCATCTTGATAGGAATAAGTTGATCAGGGACAGTCAACACGGTCTTTAGATTAGATTAGATTCCCTACAGTGTGGAAACAGGCCCTTTGGCCCAACAAGTCCACACCAACCCTCCAAAAATCAACCCATCCAGACCCCATTCCCTTCTGACTAACTTGCCTAACACTATGGGCAATTTAACATGGCCAATTCACCTAACCTGCTCATCTTTTAACTGTGGGAGGAAACCGACACAGACACGGGGAGAATGTGCAAACAGACAGGTGCCCGAGGCAGGAATTAAACCCAGGGCTCTGGTGGTGAGAGCCAACAGTGCTAACCATTGAGCCACCGTGCCGCCCAAATGGATGAAGGGTTTTGTGAAGTGTAGGTCATACCTCCCAACTTTATTGAGTTCTTTGAGAAGGTGACCAAACAGCTGGATGAGGGTAAAGCTATTGATGTGATGTATATGGATTTCAGTAAGGGGTTTGATAAGGTCTCCCATGGTAGGCTACTGTACAAAGTACAGAGGCATGGGATTGACAGTGATTTAGCAGTTTGGATAATGAGTTGGCCAGCTGAAAGAAGGCAGAGAGTGGTGGTTGACGGGAAATGTTTGTCATGGAGTTCCATTACTAGTGGTGTACTGCAAGGATTTGTTTTCGATCCACTGCTGTTTGTCATTTTTATAAATGACCTGGATGAGGGCGGAGAGGGATGGGTTAGTAAATTTGCAGACGACACTGAGTTCAGTACAATTGAAGATAGTGCTGAAGGATGTTGTAGGTTATGGAGGGACATAGATAAGTTGCAGAGCTGGGCTGAGAGGTGGCAAACGGGGTCTAATGCAGAAAAGTGATTCACTTTGGAAGGAGTAACAGGAGTGGAGATTACTGGGCAAATGGTAAGATTCTTGGTAGTGTCGATGAGGAGAGAGATCTCAGTGTCCATGTACATAGATCCCTGAAAGTTGCCACTCAGGTTGACAGGGCTGTTAAGAAGGCGTACGGTGTGTTAGCTTTTATTAGTAGAGGGATCAAGTTTTGGAACCATGAAGTCATGCTGTAGCTGTACAAAACTCTGGGGAAAGCTGCACTTGGAGTATTGTGTGCAGTTCGGGTCACCGCATTCTCTGAAGGATGTGGAAACTTTGGAAAGGGTTCAGAGGAGATTTACTCGGACGCTGCGTGGTTTAGAGGGAATATGTAATGAGAAAAGATTGAGGGACTTGAGGCTGTTTTCATTAGCGAGAAGAAGGTTAAGAGGTGACTAAATTGAGACATCTAAGATCATCAGAGGGTTAGATCGGACGGTAAAAGCCTTTTTCCTCGGATGGTGATGGCTAGCACAAGGAGACATAGCTTTAAATTGAGGGGCGATGGATAAAGGACCGATGTCAGAGGTAGTTTCTTTACTCTGAGAGTAGTAGGGGGTGTGGAATGCACCGCCTGCAACAGTTATAGACTCGCCAACTTTAAAGACATTTAAATGGTCATTAGATAGGCATATGGACGGGAATGGAATGGTGTAGGTTTGATGGGCTTCACATTGGTTTCAGGGCCAAAGGGCCTGGACTGCACTGCAATATTCTATGTTCTGTATTTGTGTCTGATGTCCTGAGACAAACGCAAAATGCTGGCAATGTTGGAAATCTGAAATTAAGAACACAAAATGCTGGGAAACTGTGTCAGGTCAGACAGTATCTGTGGAGAGAAACCATTTGGTACAGGTCTGGACCTTTCCACATGAGATGCAACCTTCTTGAAACATCCAAGATTCCCAGAGGACCTGACAGGGTTGATGCAGAAAGATTATTTTCTCTTGCAGGAGAGTCGGGAACCAAAGGGCATAATCCCCAAATAATCCCTCACCACCCAAGACACATGAGTTGGAATTTCTTTTCTGAGAATAATGAATCGATGGAATTATTTGCCACAGATGACTGGAGAGGCTGGTTTATTAAGGTTAATCAATGCTGAGATAGATTGTTAAGAAAACATATGGTGCGTTAGCTTTTATTGGTAGAGGGATTGAGTTTCGGAACCACAAGGTCATGCTGCAGCTGTACAAAACTCTGGGTAAAGCTGCATTTGGAGTATTATTACAGTCTGGTTACAGCATTATAGGAAGGATATGGAAACTTTGGAAAGGGCCCAGTGATTTACTAGGATGTTTCCAGGTACAGAGAGAAGGTTTTATGAGGAAAGGCTGAGGGACTTGAGGCTGTTTTCATTAGGGAGAAGAAGGTTGAGTCTGCAGGCCAACCTGTTTAAAGTTGATTGGAGGAAAAATATTGCAGTCTTTACTAAAGCCATCATGGAAAAAATTCCAAAACTGAGAATACAATAAAGAGCAGTCAGCACTGGTATCAAACCCTATTGAATTGTTTGCTGACATAACAGGATGGGTAAAGGTACTACAGAGACTGTATTATATCTGGACCTTTAAAAGGTACCTCCAAGTAAACGCATGACTAAAGTTGCAACATGGATTCAGGAAAAAAGGAACAGAATAGATAGCAATATGGTGGACACGCATTTACAAACCAAAAGAACTGCCGATGCTGTAAATCAGAAACAAAAACAAAAATTGCTGGAAAAGCTCAGCTACAAATAAAAACTAAATCTTAAAGTTAGTTGCTCAGACTGAAAGAATGTGTTGTTCCATAGGGTACGAGTCCTGAAAATAATTATCTAAAATAATTGTGTCTGGAGATCAGAGGTATAGCAGTTATGTGGATGACAGGAAATTGGGGCTTATGGCTAATACTGAGGAAGATTGTAATAAAGTAGCAGAGTACAGGAAGGTTAGCAGAATGGGCAGGACAGTGGCAAATAACTTTAAGAGCCGGTGTATTTACATTGGAAGGAAGAGCAGGAAGCTGCTGAGGTATATGTTTAAAATTGAGGGCATTTGATGATGTGGACTCAAAAAGTCATTTTCACAGATGAAGAATAAAAGTGAGATGACATCAATCTAAGATGGACATAATTAAGACCAATGAAGTATGAGAGAAATGTCTTCTCCAAACAATGTGGCATTCAATGCTACAGAGAAACATAGAAGACAGGAGCAGGAAGAGGCCATTTGGCCCCTCAAGCCTGCTCTGCCATGCATCACAATCACAGCAGATTGTCCAATTCAATCAGCTAATCTTGTTTTTCCCCATAACCTTTGATCCTATTCACCGTAAGTGCTGTATGTAACTGCCTCTTGAATACATTCAATGTTTTGTCATCAACTACTTCCTGTGGTAATGAATTCAACAGGCTCACCATTCTTTGGGTGAAGAAATGTCTCCTCATCTCATTCCTAAATGGTCCATCCTGAATCCTCAGTCTGTAACCCCTGCTTCTGGACATTCCCACCATTGGGAATATCCTCTCTGCATCCATCCCGTCTAGTCTGGTTAGAATTTTATAAGTCTCCATGAGATCTCTCCTCATTCCTCAGAACTCCAGCAAAAACAATCCTAACCCTAGTCAATCTCTTCTCATAGGTCAGTCCCGTCCTCCCCGGAATCAGTGTGGTAAATCTTCGCTGCACTCCCTTGAGAGCAAGAATGTTCTTCCTCAGAAAAACAGACCAAAAGTGCCCAGAATATTCTCGGTGTTGCCTCTGCAAGGCCCTGTATATTTGCAACAACACGTCCCTGCTCCTGTACTTGAAACCAATTACAATGAAGGCCAACATACCATTTGCCTTCTTTCCCACCTGCTGCACCTGCATGCTCACCTTCAGTGACTGGTGCACAAGGACCCCCAGGTCCCACTGCACACTCCCCTGTCCCAATTTACGGCCATTCAGGTAGGAATCTGTCTCCTTGTGTTTCCTTCCAAAGTGAATAACCTCACATTCACCCAAATTATACTGCATCCCATAGGCTTGAATGTTGTGATGATTCAAGTGCTCATCCAAATATTTTTTAAAGTTTGTAAGGTTTTCAAACTTGTCGAATATACTGGCAGGGAGATGTCTTAGAACTGTGCAGGAGTATTTAAACTGTGCAGGAGGATTTAAACTGGTGCAGGGTGGGAAAGGGTCCAGGGTGGCAGGGGTGGGAGTGTGGTGCTAGTGAAGAGAGACCGAAGGAGACAGTGAGGAAAGAGAGAAAAGTTGCCCATCCAGGGCAAGTGAGGAGTATTCCATCACACATTCCTGACTTGTGGCTTCTCGATGGTGGGACAGGCTTTGGGGATTCAGGAGGTGAGTTACTCGCTGCAGGATTCCCAGCCTCAATAAAAGTTGGGAAAAGGAGCAAATCAAATTTTCAGGGGAGGCAGGAACCATGCAGAGAACAAAATAAGACTGGTAAATTAAACTGCATTTATTTAATGCACAGGGCCTAGCAAGTAAGGCAGATGACCTCAGCATGGGCCTGGGATAGCATGGCAATTATAGAGATGTGGCTTAGGATGGACAGGACTGACAGCTTAGTATTCCAGGGCATAGATGCTACTGGAAGGATAAAAAGGTGGGCAAAAGAGGAAGGAGAAGGGCATTTCTGATTAGTGATAACATTACATCTGAACTTAGGGCGGATCTTCCTGCAAATGCATAGAGGAAAGTTATTCGGGTAGAACTGAGAAATAAGAAAGGGATGATCACTTTATTGGGATTGTACTACAATTGCCCTTCAATAGTCAGTGAAAAATTGAGAACCAAATTTGTAAGGAGATCTCAGTTATCTGTAAGAATAATAGGGTGGTTATGGTAGGTGATTTTAACTTTCCAAACATAGACTGGGATTGACATAGTGTTAAGGGCTTGGATGGAATGGGATTTGTTAAGGGTGTACAAGAACATTTTCTGATTCAGTTTGTGGATCTACCTACGAGGGAAGCTGCAAAACTTGACCTACCATTAATGATGTAGATGAAAGTATTAAAAGTAATATTAGCAAATTTGCTGATGACACAAAGCTGGGTGACAGGGTGAAATGTGAGGAGGATGTTAGGAGAATACAGGGTGACCTGGACAGGTTAGGTGAGTGGACGGATGCATGGCAGATGCAGTTTAATGTGGATAAATGTGTGGTTATCCACTTTGGTGGCAAGAACAAGAAGGCAGATTACTACCTAAATGGAGTCAAGTTAGGTAAAGGGGCAGTACAACGAGATCTAGGTGTTCATTCAATGAAAGCAATGAAAGCAAGCATGCAGGTACAGCAGGCAGTGAAGAAAGCTAATAGCATGCTGGCCTTCAAAACAAGAGGAATTGAGTATCGGAGCAAAGAGGTCCTTCTGCAGCTGTACAGGGCCCTGGTGAGACCGCACCTGGAAGATTGTGAGCAGTTTTGGTCTCCAAATTTGAGGAAAGACATTCTGGCTATTGAGGGAGTGCAGCGTAGGTTCCTATCAGTTACGATGAAGGATTACTGGATCTGAAACGTTACCTCTGCTTTAACTCGACAGAATCTGCCAAACCTGCTGAGTTTCTCAAGTGATTTCTCTTTTCATTCACATTCACATCCAGACGACAGTCCCAAGGTGGGACCACACTTCCTATTGGCTATAAGCTCGAGATGGACAGACTCTCTAACCAATCAGAGCGGGATGGAGAACCAAGGCCTGCCCTGAGGACTCTCACGGTGTCAAGATTAAAGTGGTGTTGGAAAAGCACAGCAGGTCAGGCAGCATCCGAGGAGCAGGAAAATTGACCTTTCAAGCAGGAGCCCCTCGTCAGGAATGAGGCTGGGAGCCTCGGGGGTGGAGAGTTAAATGGAAGTGGGGTGGGTAGCTGAGAGTGCAATGGGTAGATGGAGGTGAGGATAAAGGTGAGAGGTCAGAGAGAAGGGTGGAGCAGGTAAGTGGGAAGGAAGATTGACAGGTGGGACAGGTCATGGGGACAGTGCTGACTGGAAGGTTGGAACTGGAGTGAGGTGGAGGGAGGGGAAATAGAAACCAGTTCCACCAGAGAACACACCAGATGGCCTCCTTCTTTAAAGACCGTAATGTCCCCTCCCACGTGGTTGAAAATGTCCTCCAATGCATCTCAGCCATGTCCTACACCTCTTCCCTCAACATTAGACATCCATGTCTGATGAAGGAAATCTCATGAATCTGAGAGATTATCTGACAAAGTTCAACTGGATGCAGATATTTGAAGATAAAATAATGACAAATCAGTGGGACAAATCATAGGTGTCCCCTAGCAGACAAGGTGACATGAAACAGTAAAAGAAAGATACTGATCCTGACAAAACAATTCAAAAACTATGGGAAGCTTAGTCGAGAATCTAAATGGGTGAACTGAAAACTAAAAAAAACACTTGGAAAGGCCAAGGAAGGCCAGGGCAATGTTAGTGGGTAAGATCAAAAATAAAAGTGGTTTATTATGAAATTAAGAGCAAAAGGATAACTATGAAAATTATAGGGCTGTCAAGTGCAAGGTGATTAATGTTGCCACTGCACACTCACACACTAATGCACACACACAAACAATAATCCAATGCATCGCTTAGTATTTTATTACTTTAATCACAATGAATCATGTTACTATGTTTGTGATTTATTCCATGTTAATGAATATAAACCTGTTGTGGTGAAGATCTGTGGGAAAGATTTGTCTGAGGCATCATCTCATGAATTGGTTTTGAAGTAGAAATGTTTCCCTGACCAAGGAACTGCATCAAAAATAGTCAAGACATAAACACTGTATTGGAGAACTGTGTCCCATTGTTACAATGACTATGAAGATACGGCATTTGGAAGTAACACCCCAGACAGCTGCACATATTTCTTCAACCGTAATCTTGACAAGAGGAGCAGAGAGATGACATCTGGGGATGGGCTTGAAACAGGACAGTGGTGTCATTGAAACCAATTAAATGAGCCAATACCAGGACATCCCGAGCATGACAGTCACAGCAGGAGAAAGGGGAATGAAGAAATAATTTGGAATTTGACTTGCTGCTGAAGCTGGGTAAACCACAACTGCTGGAGAAATTCAGCAGGTCTGGCAACACCTATGGAGAGAAAATAGTTAACATTTCAAGTCAGTGACCCTTCATCAGAAGTAGTAAGATCGGGTGCTCCAAAATTGAGCTCAAATGAACTGTTCTTAGGAAGGATGAAAAGGGGAGGCAACAAAGGAGTGGGACTGGCTATTTTGATTAGGGAAATATCACGGCAATACTGAGAGAGGATGTTCCTGATGGATCGTCCAGTGAAGCTATCTGAGTTGTGAAAAAAGGTTGTTATTACTTTGATGGGATTTTACTATAGATTCCCCAGTCATCAGTGGGATATTGAGGAGCAAATATGTAGGGAAGTCACTGATAGGTGTAAGAATAATAAGTGGATCTTAACTTTCCAAGCACAGATTGGTAATGGCTGTGAGGAATTTGTTAAGTGTATGCAATAAATCTTTCTCAATTAGTATGTAGATGGCCCTCTGAGAGAAGGGGCAAAACCCAACCTTCTCTTGGGAAATAAGGCAGGGCAAGTCACTGAGGTATTAGTGGGGAAACACTTACCACAATTCTATCAGTTTTAAAATAGCTGTGGAAAAGTAAAGGCCTGATTCAAAGGGTAAAGATTTTCAAGCTGTCAGTGGGATTAATTCAATCTCTGGATATGACAGCATGTTTGTTTCCCAGCCTTTGATATTGTACATATGAGTGAGATCATTCAGCACTCAGATCTGTTATTCTTTGTATGTCTGATGGATTAGGACCATATATTTAATGTTTATCTCCATATTTTTGTTTGTAATTATACCTTTAATATTGTAATGTATAAATAGTTTTCTATGTGGTATATCAATTATAAATAACCTGAACTCTATGGGAATACCTGTTTTAATTAAATAACTTGTGTGCCTTCTGAACATGGAGTAAACTTTCATGATGCAAACAGCAAATACTCAGCAGATCAGACAGCGTCTGTGGAGAGAGAAACACAATGAATGTTTCTGGTCAATGATCTATCATCAGAGAAAGTAACTGAGTATTTCCAATAGTCTCTGTTTGTATTTAATGTTCACAGCATCTGGAGTATATAGTATTTCAAATTATAAATCTGCATAAACATACTCTTCAATTGGTTGTTGTAGGTTACTATTGAGATATTAACACAGTTCTGATCGATCTTATAGTTGCTGTGATTTAGAGGCTGGGATTTGTTTACAGACCAATTTGGAGAGAAATGACTCCTTTCTCTCTTGCTTTGTATGAGTGTTAGAATAAAAATATATCACTGGAAAGTGGGATCGTAGTGAGACTGAACAGTGTCTCTGTCTGAGTCTGTGGGAGTGATAACCCTCTGTGTCTCTGTATCTCTGTCAGTGATAATGTGAGTGTGTGTGAGAGGGAACTATCCACATTGTTACTTGTGTCTCAGCTGGAAGGTGGGAAGAAGAGCAGAAGGGAAAGGCTGTGATGGGCTGGAGGGCAGGAGAGGCTGAAATGACAGAGTAACAATATTAACCAAGGAAGGGGTGGAGGGTGCAGTGGGAAAAGAGAAAAAACAGAAGATGGGGATGTAAATTACTGGATCCTTACCAACTGTCATCTGAAAAGAATCAAAACAAAAGAAAACTGTGACAGCGATAACAAAGGGAGATACTCTGTCACGTCGCCTTCACTGTTTACAGGATGCATGATTACTGTCAGATTCTGAATAAATTCTGTCTGTTTCTCATTGTTAACTCAAATATGGCCATTTACTCTCAGTTTGCAGGAAACGGACCTGGAGTCAAGTGACCAATTCATTGATTTTACAGAAAATCTGTTCCAACCCAGTTTCAGTGGGAGGACACAGGGAAATGTCCTCTGGCTGTTGGTGTAATGGGCCCACCTTCTCAGGGCACTGTTACATAACGAGAATTCTGTATTAACCAAAAACCCACTCTGTCTGTCACTGATGAGCAATCTTTGTTGACATGACAAATCTCCGCCATATGCACTGGACAATACAGATATAGCTGGTTGTGAACAAAGATCAAAGAAATTTAATGGCCCAGGAACAGGCCCTTCAGCCCTCCAAGCCTGAGCTGATCCAAATCAACTGTCTAAACCTGACGCCCTACACCTAAGTATCCCTCTGCTCCCCACCTACTCATGCATCTGTCCAGATGCATCTCAAATTAATCTGCCGTACGTGCCTCTACTACCTCTGCTGGCAACGGGTTCCAGGCACCTATCACCCTCTGTGTAAAGTACATGCCGTGTGTATCCCCCTTAAACTTTTCACTTCTCACCTTGAAAGTATGACCTCTCATTATTGAATCCTTCACCCTGGGAAAAAGCTCATCTCTATCTACGCTGTCTATACGCTTCATGATTTTGTAGACCTCAATCATGTCCCCCCTCAATCTCCTTTTTTCTAATGAAAATAAACCTAACCTACTCAACCTCTCTTCATAGATAGCACCTTCCAGACCAGACAACATACTCGTAAACCTTCTCTGCACCCTCTCCAAAGTGTCCACATCCTTTTGGTAATGTGGTGACCAGAACTATATGCAGTATTCCAAATGTGGCCAAACCATAGCCCTATACAACTGTAACATGATCTGTCAGCTCTCATAGTCAATACCCCTATGCCTTCTTGAAGGCCTTCTTGACCACTCTATCCACCTGTGCAGCAACCTTCAGGGTACAATGGACCTGAAGTCCTAGATCTCTCTGCTCATCAATTTTCCCCAAGACTCTTCCGTTTACAGTACAATTCGCTCTAGAAATAGACTTCCCAAAATGCATCACCTCACATTTACCTGGATTGAACTCCACCTGCCACTTCTCTGCCCGAGTCTCCAGTCTATCTATATTCTCCTGTATTCTTTGACAATCCCCTATGCTTTCTACTACTCCACCAATCTTCGGGTCATCTGCAAACTTGCTGATCATATCAACAGTGCTCTATTCCAGATCATTTATGTATATCACAAACAACAGAGGCCCCAGTACAAACAACAGTGTCCCTGTGGAACCTTTCTCCATTTTGAGAAACTCCCTTCAATCACTACTCTCTGTCTCCTGTTGCTCAACCAGTTCTTTATCCACCTAGCTGGGACACTCCACACACCATGTGACTTCACTCTCTCTATTGGTTTACCATGGGGAACCTACTCAAATGCCTTACTAAAGTTCATGTGTTTGACATCTACAGCCCTTCCTTCATCTATCAACTTGGTCACTTCCTCAAAGAACTCTATTAAGTTGGCAAAGCACAATCTCCCCCGCACAAAACCATGTTGCCAATCACTGATAAGCCCATTCTGTTCTAAGTATATATAGATCCTATCCCTCAGTACCTTCTCCTACATATTTCCCACCAATGACGTCAGGCTCACTGGTCAGTCGTTACTCGGAATATTCCTTCTACCCTTATTGTACAGGGGCACAACATGAGCAACCCTCCAGTCCTTCGGCACCTCACCTATTTTTAGGAATGCTACAAAGATATCTGTCAAGGCCCCAGCTATTTCCATTCTCATCTCCCTCAGCAATCTGGGATAGATCCCATCTGGTCCT
Source organism: Chiloscyllium punctatum (assembly GCF_047496795.1). Taxonomy (NCBI): domain Eukaryota; kingdom Metazoa; phylum Chordata; class Chondrichthyes; order Orectolobiformes; family Hemiscylliidae; genus Chiloscyllium; species Chiloscyllium punctatum. The sequence continues at coordinate 36,860,656 of NC_092767.1, forward strand.
GGGGATTTGTCCACCTTAATAACCTCTAGCCCACCCAACACAACTTCCTGACTGATGTTAACAGATCCACACTCATCAAATATCTATCTCTAATCTTAACATTCATCATGTCCCTCTCCTCAGTGAATACTGAGGCAAAGTAATCAATCAGAATCCAACCCATTCTCTCCGGTTCGACACACAGCCTTCCTTCATTATCCTTTAGTTACCCGCTTGCTTCTTATATAAGAATAAAAGGCTTTGGGATTGTCCTTAATTCTGCTTGCTAAAGCTATTTCATGACTCCTTTTAGCCCACTTGATTCATCATTTAAGACAGGTTCTACTCTTCCAATATTCCTCCAGGGCCTGTTCTCTTCTTAGCTGCCTTGACCTTATGTACGCTTCTCTTTTCCTCTTGGTTAGTCGTATAATTTCTCCTGTCATCCACAGTTCACAAATTTTGCCTTTCCTATCCTTTGCTTTCAACGGGACATGCCTACCCTGCACTAACTTTAAGCTACCGTTGAAAGCCTCCCACATATCAAATGTGGACTTCCTTTCGAACAGCTGTATCAAATCCACATTTCCCAGCTCCTGCCTAATTTTGATATAACTGGCCTTGACCCAGTTTAATACTCTTCCTTTAGGACCACTCTCATCTTTGTCTACAAGTATTCTAAAACTTACAGAATTGTGGTCACTGTTCCTAAAGAAATCCCCCACCGTAACTTCCACCATCTGGCCTGGCTCATTCTCCAACACCAAGTGCAATATGGCCCCTTTCCTCATCGGACTATTGACATACTGCTCTAAAAAATTCTCCTGGACGCTTCTTACAAGTTATGCCCCATTCAGACCTCTGACACTACGTGTATCCCAGTCAATGTTGGGAAAATTAAAATATCCCATCACCACTACCCTGTTGTCTCTACATTTTTCCAAAATCTGTTTACTTATTCATTCTTCTCCCTCACACTCACTGTTGGGAGGCCTGTAATACAGCCCCAACAATGTAACTGCACCCTTATTTCTCAGCTCCACCCATAATGCCTCGCTACTCAAGCCCTCCATAGTGTCCTTTCACACAGCCGTGCTGTCATCCCTGACCAGCAATGCAACTCCTCTCCCAATTTTAATTCCCTCCCTGTCCTATCTGAAGTGTCGATATCCTGGAGAGATAGTGAAGGGGCTGGAGGGGGATAAGGAGATAAGGAGGGTGTAGGTGCTGGAAGGAAATTACAGAGATAACAAGGGGTGTTGGAGCTGGAGGAGTTTACAGAGGTAGGGAGTGGTGTATGAGTTGGAGGCTGTTGGAGAGATATGGAATAATGTTGATAGTCAAGATGGCTTCTCATACAGGGAGGGATGTAACTGCTGGATGGTGACACAGAAAGAGGAAGGGATGTCGGGTCTGGAACAGATTACTGGGATAGGTACAGATGCAGTGTCTGGAGAATGTTACACAGATGAGTTTTATTGGATGGTTGAATTGAAAGAGATAAGGAGGTTTGTAGTTTCTCAAGGACATTAGAGAGATGAGGGGTGTACAGATAGAGTAGGTTTACAGATATAGGGAGGCTTATTGTGGCTAAAGGAGTAACAGAGATGGGAGGGTTGTAGGTGCTCTGGGAGGTGGCAGAACTGGGGATGTGTGCAGGGGCTGGACCATGTTACAAAGGTAGGGAAGAGTTTAGGGGCTGGCAGAATTTACAGAGATAGGGAGGTTTATAGAGATTCATGGAAGTGACAGAGATGGAAGGATTCTAGGTGCTATAGGAGGTTACAGAGATAGGGAGGGGTGCTGGGGCTGAGGGACGTTATAGTGAGGGTTTCAGTAACTCCCTGTTTGATCGTAGTGAGGCCCCTTGAACTGGACAGGTCAAAGTGTGACCTCACTGTGTGCATCACAGAGAGAGCTCAGACATCACAATTGGTTTATAAACTGGCTTCATCGGAGACACGCGGCTGCTCCAGGAAACACAGGGAAGGCTAGGTCACTGCACTGACCGTGTCTCTGGCTGATCTGTCTGAGAGTGAATGTGATCAGCAAGAAGATCAAAACAGCTTCACTTCACAGAGACCACATTATATTGCGTAAATCCCATTAGCGAGGTGATCAGAGAGAAGGTGGTGAGGTTTGAAAGTTCCCTGAAAAAAATCTTTCTCTTGAGGTTTTGGTGGAGATAGGGGAAGACAGGACAAGCTGTTTGGTCGATGGGAGGAATGAATCCAGTTGGTGGCTAGAAGGGAGAGGTGAGGGGGTGGGAAGGGAGTCGGGGACAGGAAAGGGGGTTACTTGAAATTGGAGAACTCAATGTTGAGTACTCCGTGTTGCAGGCTGCCCAGACAGAAGATGAGGTGTTTTTCCTCTAATTTGTAGTTTAATTTGTTGTGGCAGTAGAGGAAGCCAACGATGGTCATGTCAGAAAGGAAGTGGGAGGGGAATTAAAATGGGCTGTGACTGGGAGGTCCGGTCGGCATCTGTGGGCCTGGCCAACATGCTTGGCAAACCGTTCACTAAGTTTATGTTTAGTCTCCCAGATGTAGAGAAGACCACACCGGGAGCACCGGATACAGTAAACTAGGTTGGAGGAGAGGCAGGTGAACCTCTGTCTCACCAATGATGCAAAACCTACCAGAACACCACCCCCTTCACCTCCATCCAGTGCCCCAAACAGTCTTTACAGGTGAGACAATTTCAAATAACCCCCTTTCCCATCCCCTGATTCCCTTCCTAGCCCCTCCCCGCTCCCTTCCATTCCTCTCATCGACCCTTCCTCCCAGCCACCAACCGGATTCACTCCTCCCATTGACCAATCAGGTCATACCCTCGACCTGTCTTCACCGAGCCCCACCAACACCCTGCCCCCACCAACCCCTTTATCTGCAGCTCCCCACAAACCCACCCCCAGTCCTGAAGAAGAGTTACCCCCAAAATATCACCTCCTGATACTGCCTGGCTTGCTGTGTTCTTCCAGCCTCCTGCTTGTCTCCCTTGGAATTCAACATCTGCAGTTTTATTTTGTCTCTGAGCAAGGATATGGTGTCTCCCTTGGAATTCAACATCTGCAGTTTTATTTTGTCTCTGAGCAAGGATATGGTCAGCCTGGGGAATGTGGGATTCTGGGAGGTTTGACGTGTCAGGGATAAACATATCTCTTGAAAATGTGACAGTGTGCATAAACTAGAGTTCTTTTATCGAGAATGGGAGTAACTGTAGGCCAGCCACGGGGCTGAGGATGAGGGGGATAAACGCATTTACGGAGATGGCTAAATCACAGTTAGTGTGTATGGGTAAATAAGGAAAACGTGACAGCCAGATATCTCAGGAGTCCCCTGAGATGGTTGAGATCAGACATCAGTTTCCTGCTTTGGAAGCTTGTGATGGAAAGAATTCATCAGAGGAACGCAGAGTCACGTCAGCTGGACAGGTGGTAGGAAGAGTGGGTACATAGTACCGACAATGGGTTCGTTAGTTAGGGAAACAGAGTGGAGTTTCTACAGTTATAAACATACCTTCAGCATGTGATGATAACCTCCTTGCTACCAGGGTCAAGGAAATCACAGAAGAGCTGCAGGAAAGTCTGCTGCAGGAGTATCAAACGACAGAGGTATTGCTCCATGTTGGTGACAAAGACCTCGGTGGGAATGCGGGGATGTGGTCCATGAAACAGATTTGAGGCAGCAAGGAATGAGATTGAAAAGCAGGATGTGGAAACAGTATTCTCAGAATCACTGCCAGTCCCATGTGTTGATCAGAATCCGAGCAGAATAATTGGATGGTTGAACATGTGACTGGAAAATGGGTTCAGAAGGTCAGGCAGCATGTTTCAAGGCATTAGGACCAGCTCTGGAGCAGGCTAGAACTCAACAAGATGGACAGTTTACATCATGGTAGGACTGGAATGAACATCCATAAAATTCCCCCAAATAGGTTTGTGAGTGATGTTGGGGAGGTGATAATCGAGATGAGAAATGGTCTGGGAATGTAAGTGGCATCTTGGCTTCAAGGGAAGGCTGCATTCATATTCTCTCCCTCCCCGATCAGTTTCTTGGTCATGTGCTGCGGGATCCTAAATTGCTCCCAATCATCAGACTTAATATTGTTTTCGGAATTGTTATCCGCCATTTCATTTCACTTTCTGCAACAAAACCTGTAATTTTTTTTCAAACCATCACACCAGCTGGTAACATTTACAGCATAGCAGAACATCGAACACTTTCATATTGAGTTTATGCAACAAGACTCACACAATCCGAAAAAAAAATGAAATCAGTGGAAGAACATGGAACATTTTGGATACACGAGTGTGAATTTAAAATCGAGAATTTGGAGGACAATATGCCTGTATTGGTTCTTGCAATCACAGGATGATCAGGGAATATTGGGATTTGCTGGGATACGCAAAGCAGGAGGGAGGAAGACATTTGGACAAAGTAAATGTATGGAGTTGATAATCTTGTCTCCAGCCGATATGGTGCTTGTTACAAAGGTCCAGATATAACAACCAAATAAATGACTGTTTCACCAAATATGAACTGAGGCAGGGATATAGGAGCTGTTTTGCAGATGGAAAAAAATCTTCATGATAATGTAAATATCATTTTGAATTTATCACAATATGAAGCCGCAAGCAAACAGGGTTCATCCAGAGTCAGTTCACAGTGAGCTCCATGGAGACAGTGAGAGCCACAAAACATTTTCATGGAAGTACAAGATGTCGCCTCATTTACCATATCCGACCCCATTCCCAAGCTTCGGATCATATCTGCCACCAAGCCCTCTAATTGGGCCTTGGAGTTTCCCAACGACTTTCCCAAAGATTGTGTAAAGAAATGAATAATGAAGTGGAGTGATATCAGTCTCAGGGCAGAGCAGACAGTGTGAATGGGCAAAGTAAATTATCGATGAAAATATGTTTGTAATGAAAAGGCAGGGTTTTTTTGCTGTTTACACATCACATTATTTGTCTTTATAACAGGAACTTTTGTTTTCCACTTTTTCCAGATGTATATATCAGAAAGTTCAGTGCGGAAGAATGGGCAGGAGCCAGTCATTGGTTTTTCCACTCTGGCCTGCAGTGAACAGTGATAATTCCCTCAGGTCATGTTTTTTATCTGTGTCTGGTTCACTCACTGAGAATGGATTGCTTCAGATGACTGCCCTCTTTTGGTTGCTTCGGATGAATTTTCTTTTGTGCATATTTAATTCCTTTTTCGGTTTTGCTTTTGTTGTCCCACTTCCTACTAATTGTTGCTGATTACTAACAGCACTTTGCACTGACTTTACCCCTCCAGTCTCATTCACTTTGCTCCTCAGATGGAGTCAGTCCTTGCCCATGAGGAAAGGAGTGTTAACATGTTGCTGCTCCTCCTTCTCCTTTCGGTCCATTCCTCACGTGGACTCCTCGTTCCACTATCTGCTGCATCTAATGTTGACTCCCAGCTCCATGCATTTATTCATCAATTGAATTATTTTTATAAGTGAATATTTCACTGCATACTTCAACTGGTCTCTGAGACTATTCTGCATCACCACATAAATATATGCATTTATGCAGCAACTTATGTCTCGCAGCATAAATGTGATTAGTTCAAAGAGATAAAAATCATCCAAATAATAACCAACATTGAAGAAATATAAAATATACACCAACCAGAGAAGTATGAAGCTGACATATACAGCAAAGAGTAAAGTCACAGATTTGTTTCTGCTCTCTATCTCGGGGTCATTCTCTATTTTCCTTTGACTCCTCAGTCCCTTACGTGTCTTAACTGCCTGAAAAATGTGTCACGTACTTCCATGAAAATGTTTTGTGGCTCTCACTGTCTCCATGGAGCTCACTGTGAACTGACTCTGGATGAACCCTGTTTGCTTGTGGCTTCGTATTGAGGGGTGTGATAAATTCAAAATGATATTTATATCATCATGAAGAATTGCTTCCATCTGCAAAATAGCTCCTAAACCCCTGCCTCAGTTTATATTTGGTGAAACAGTCATTTTTTCAGTTGTTATATCTGGACCTTTGCAACAAGCATCATATCGGCTGGAGACCAGATTATAAACTCCATACCTTTACTTTGTCCAAATGTCTTCCTCCCTCCTGCTTTGTGTATTTTAGCAAATCCCAATATTCCCTGATCATCCTTTGATTGCAAGAACCAACACAGACACACTATCCTCCAAATTCTCAATTTTAAATTCTCACTCATGTATTCAGGATGTTCAGAAAGAGAATAAAAGTGAATTGGAGAAGTGGTGTTAAAAATGTTTCAATATATCGATAACTCAGCCAATGAACATCATTATAATATCTGTAGTTGGTGTAACAGTACCATGGAACATTGTTAATGATCATTTCGGCTTCAAATCGAAAATAGTTGGGAATATTCTTTAAAGAAAGGAAAATTCAGATTATTGCTAGAACCATCATTGCAGTTTTCTCTGTGCAATACTGAGATTTCATCTGATGAATATAAATGGCCACAAATCAATCAAAAGAAAAAGCAACAGTGAACCAGACAGAACAATCAACGGTCAAGCGGCTCAGGGCATAGATGACGCTACAAACAGGAGTGATGTCCAGAAGGCACCATGGATAATAATAGTGAGTAAACTTAAAAAGCATGATATCAAAAGTAACGTACAGTAGATCAGACACTGCCATGGTTACCAGATAGCGAGCGGTGCATGTCGAAAGACCACACTTGCCCTCAGATAAGATTAGAATTGCTGCTGGACTAACTGTAAGAGAGAGAATCGAAAAAAAGAGACAAAGTTACTGATCAAATATTCTCTATGCATGATGGAGTTTAGCACAAAGATAATTGTTGCTCTGTGTCTTATCATCTGAACAATTATAGTCACACCTCTCAAATCAAACAATTGCCCTTCTAGAGACACATAGGGAAATGCATCAGCAGCAAATCACCCCCAGAAACACTTTAATATACTCAATATTTTTGGGGGAAAGCAGAAGTTGTTTCTTCTCTTTCATAGGTTACTCTGACTGGCAGGAGTTTCTCATAAGACCACAACATCCACAAGAAGACATCTGGGATCAATAAAGTAGAGAATGGGAGACACCTGACATGGACATTAACTGCAAAATGTTTGCATTCAGTTTTGGAGTCTCCACAGCTCAGATTGCCTCCAGAATTTTATATCCACACTTTATGAAGGACAGCACAAGATATGGAATCACGGCACAGTAACCAGAAATGGATGCCCTCCACATTATGGACAGGTGAATGATTGGACATTGAGTCACTCCCTCATGCACAGGACTGAACATACTGACAATCAGAACGTTGAAGGTATTCAGCAGTGAATCCAACCACCATGTCCCAGGTTAGATTGCACCAAAATTAAAAGAAGTGCTTTTTTAAAAAATCTGTACAGTGTGGAAACATGTCCTTCAGCCCAACAAGTCCACACCAACTCTCTGAAGAGTGTCCCACTCAAAACACCTGCCTCCCAATCCCAGTAACACTGTGTTTCCCATGGCCAATCCACTGATCCTGCACATTTTTGGACTGTGTAAGGAGACCAGAGCACCCAAATGAAACTGATACAGACCCAGGGAGAATGTGTAATCAACACACAGTCACCAGAAGCTGGGATTGAACCTGTTTTCCTGGTGCTGCAAGACAACAGTGCTAATCACCTAGCCACCATGCCGCCCAACTTCCAATATTTGTGATGGAATTCCGCCACATGTTCAAGCCTCTAAACCATAGTCTTCACACAAATAAAATCTGACTCCATGCAACATAGTTCATAGCATCTTTCCAGTTTAGAAATCAGGCACGTTATCTGGGATTAAGCAAAGCTTCTTGCCTGATGTCCAGGTTCATGCACCCAAACGCCTCTCCTAGTCCCTCTCCCTGTGAATGGAAACCCCCCTCCCAGATTGCGAGCACACACTAGGGTTAGGGGTCTTCACGGTTTGACCAGGACTCTCTGTGGAGATCACCAGAATTGCACCACAATTTTGTTCTAGGGGAGCAAACATCGAATAGCCTTTATTGTCACATATACTCAATGAGTACAGTGAAGAGTTTATACCTCACCAATTACAGTACCGACTGAGATACAAAAGTAAAAGTTCAGGACAGCTGACCACGCTGGCAGCTAGTTTTCAGTCCGCATCAGTGACACACAATGCCGGGAAGGTGCTGTGCAAGGAGACTGCTACGCCAGACTAGGACGTTGCCATGTTACCCCGGGAGGCTGCTGCACCAGGCGGGGAGGTCACTGTGCTGTAAGGCCACTGTACCAGGTCAGGAGGATGCCAGACTGAGAGGCCACTACGCCAGGATGGGAGGATGGCACGCCACGCTGGAAGGCTGCTGCGCTAGGCTGGGAGGCCCTTGCAACAGGCCAGGAGGATGCCACGCCTCACCAGAATGCTGCTATGGGAACATTAAGGCTGCCCATAACATGCCAGGAAGCTGTGTGCCAGGCCAGGAGACCATGAGAGGAGGCTGCTGTGCCAGTCCAGGAGTTGTCACCAAAGGGCGCAAATCATCTCTACAGGCAAGGAATCGTGCTCTCAAGACGACGGGAGTGATTGCCAGAGGCAAGGAATCGTGCTCCCTAGAGGACGGGAGTGGTTGCCAGAGGCTGGGAATCGTCTCTGCAGGCAAGGAATCATTGCTCACCAGCGGCCAGAAGGAAAGGAGCAGGAAAAGAGAAAGAAGAACACGTGGAACGGATGAGTTCTGGCTGGAACATCCTACACCGCTGCCTTCTTGGAGCTTGGTATCGGGGACTGCTGCTGTGGATCCAGTCCAATCTCAAAGATTAGGGGAGATGATGGCATTTTGGTCCTGTGAGACAATGATTTCAGAGATCAAGGGGAGCTGGGTTCGATATCCACAACGGCAGACGGTGAATTCAATACAAATCTAGACTTAACAATCTAATGGTGACCACTAAACTGTTGTCAGGAAAAAAAGAATCCCATCTCCTTCACAAATGTCTTTCAGAGAAGGAAAGCTTTCATTCTAACATGGACTGGGCTACATGGGAGTACAGTGTGTCAGAAATATGCCATTAAGAGGGATTTATTTTGTCCTGTTTCTCTTGAAGAGAGCTATTGTCAACTAATGGTGAGGTGTCTGCTCCGTGGAAAGCAGAGTAAATAGCTTTGATATTTTTAAAATTTACACAACAACATCCTGAGTGGATGGAGTTAGGCTCACAAACTCCCAGGGTTTTAGTTTCTGCGATCTGTTATTGAACTTCGTGTTTTGGAGTTGAAACTGGTCAATACACCTCTCTCTCTGCTGCGACAAAAAACTCTTGAGGGCTCTCTCAGTTGTTGAAAGGGTTCTTTCAGTATTTCATTCTGCCACATTAGAATAAGAAGACCGCAATGAGAATCACACTGTTTTGCTGAATTTGCTTTTGCCAAGGGTGTGTTTATGGATGAGTTAAAATACAAATTACTTTGTCTCTGGTCAATAATATAAAATAGAATGCATCTGCAAATACAATTCTGCAAATGCAAATTCACCTCATTGACTTATGTGTGTGTGTGCATGTGTGCGTGTGTGAGAGAGAGAGAGTGTGTGTGTATATTGAGGGTTGGGGGAGAGGGACAGAGTGTGAGTGTGTGCATGCTGAGTGGAGTGTGGAGACATGGAGTGGTCGATAGCCACATTTGATACCCATGAGGATGGCCTCAACAGGACCTGGGGTTCATGTTCCACCACAGTTGACTCCACTACACTATATACACACATTTACTCTCACATACACACACATTCTTATATGCACATACACTCACATTGACTCTCCCATATACATATTCTCTCTTTCAGCCAAACACACTTGCACTCCCTCTCACAGGCTTATACTCCGTCACACTCACAGTCTATCAAGCATGCACACATGCTCACAGACACACTCTCTGCCTTACACACACACATGCATACACATGCATGTACATACACACACGCTCCTCTCTCCCTCACATGTACACACACAAACATTTAAGTCAATGGGCTGAATTTGCATTTGCAGAATTGTATTTGTAGATACAATCTATTTTGCTCAAAAAGCACACAACCTGCAGGCAGTGAATGCAGGCAGTTAATCCATGTAACATTTTATAAGTTCCTACGTTGGAACTAGAACCAGTCTGACTCAAGGATGGAATAGATACAGTCTCTAACCTCACACATTTAATGCATTGTCTGAGCAGCGATGTGATTTTCTTTTGTAAAACCTTAAGTTATCTCGGGAATATGACTTGAAAGAAATTCTGGGATTTACATATTCTAAAAGAAAGCAACCCATTCTAAAAGAAAGACTTAACAGCAATCTAGATTTCTTCAATGTATTGTATCAGTTGCATGACATGATGATCTTGTGCTCTAAATTCTGTGTCTTATGAACCTGCCCCATGAGCTACCTAACAAAGGAGAGGTGTTCCGAAAGCTACTACAGGTACACAATCCTTTATCTGAACCCTCAGGACCAGTTGGTTTTTGGAATTAGGAAGTTTTTGCACTTCAAAATAAGTGACTGTTTAATCGTGAATTTTTAAAAAATTGTACTGAACAGCAGTCTCATTGGTGGGTATTACAGGCCCTGAGACAGAATTGACGCCTGCCAGTGCTGGGTCATGCCCCCATGTCACATCTGAGCGATGTGGGTTGAGTGGGTGTGGAGTTGGATTAACTGTTTGCACGCCAAACAACTTTGTGAATGAGAAAAAACTTCACAAAAGGAATTTTGGATTTGGGAGCTTTTCAGATTTCAGGATTTTGAATAAAGGATTGACTCCCTGTACTTCTAAATAAACCGTTGAAGTATAAAAGCAAATTACTGTGGATGCTGGAATCTGAAACCAAATGAGAAAATGCTGGAAAATCTCAGCAGGTCTGGCAGCATCAAAGCTTTGACAAAGGGTCAGTTAGACTCGAAACATCAGCTCTTTTCTCTCCTTACAGATGCTGCCAGACCTGCTGAGATTTTCCAGCATTTTCTCTTTTGGCTGTTGAACTATAACTTGGTGTCGTATGATCTGATTAAGATCTGATTAAGGAACAGATATTCTGTAAATGCAATTCAAATAGTCCTGAGTTTGTCACACTTTAGAGTTAACACTTGCTTCTTTGGAAGCGGCTGGGAATAAAAAATGGGCAATGTGTGACAGAGTCTGGACAACCGACAAAGTCAGAATATTTGTCATTATCAGACAAAAAGAAGAGAAATGCCCGCAACTCGAGAAATTGCATTTGTGAGCTGGGCAAAATCGAGTCGTAATGTCTAAAGTCAAATGTCTCATTCAAAATTTTCTCTATTTAATGGTCCACATTCTGCATTTTGTACTGTTAATTCTCTGAAATGGTCTCAAACTCAATTATTAATCAGAGTCACAATATTCCAGATACTAAAGTCAGTTATTTGTTGAAACAGGTATTTTTATTCCTATTATTTTTTTTATTCCTGTATGTCCATCTTCCTAATCACCTGTCCACTCCACCTCCTTCCATGAACCAATCACAATTACCCCCACCTGCATCCACCTATCACCATCTATCCTACCCTTCCCCCAGCCCTACCCCCCATTTATTTCTAAGCCCCCCTCCCCTTCCCTCCCCAGTCCTGATGAAGGATCCCAGCCCAAAACATCATCGACTTCCCTGCTCTTCCAATGCAGACTGACCTGCTGAGCTTCTCCAGCTCCACATTGATGACTTATATTTGTTTAACTCCAACGGATCATTTAACTTTGGAAACTTTGGACCAAACATATCCACCCAACTGAGAAGATTTTCCCACATACAATCCATCACATTTCCAAGCTACGTTCATAGCTCCATTTGTGAACAGATCAGAAATGAGAAATATAATACAAATAAAGCATCACATGGTTTCAAATAAGTTATCATTCTATTTCCCACTGCAGTCAGACATTCCATTGCATTCAGTTCCCCACAACCAATTAAAGTTTATAGCCTGAGTTATTCCTCCTGAGGTCACGGGTATTCTGCTGTTAGTGCTCCACATTTACTCCAATACTGTATTTACAGATACCCACAGAGAAGCAAGAATACTGGCTCAGAGGTTCATATCTGAGCAGTTACCCACACTCTGTACAATTCTACAATGACACATCCTCCCAGCAACATGACGGTCCAGCCTGAGGTTTGTGATCCCCATTCAGTACAATTCCATGATCAGGAATACCTTCACTCAGAGTGATTCCTGGAGATCTGAATCAACAGTATACAACATTCCAATCAATCTCTGGATAATGCAGTGTGTCTATGAGCTACAGATAGTTTCTTTCCTCAGCTGAGGAATTACACCACAGAGTAAGTTTGGAAATGTTAACTGCAGACATTGATCTCATACAGTGGAAACTTGCATTAACCCAGTGATCTGTCCTCACCAATGTCATGACCCCACACATCCACTGACTGATAAAAACCCACAAGACGGTCAAAGCCATCTCTGCTGACCCTCACCTTTTACTCCATAATAACCTGCTGTATCCATTGATTACCCTGTTTTATCTGGGCTCCCATTTGGAGCAAGCTGCCTGAACAAGATCCACCAACACAATCCCTTTCCATCAAGGAATGGGAAACACCAGGTGTCACTGAGAGGTGGGTTGTTACAAAACCCATCTGACCGATAGCAGAGTGGTCTTCCGAAACCCTTTCTAGACCAGCCAGGGTCGGTGCTCAGCCAAACCCCATCAATGTGGCCTCAGTGTAAACCCATTCTGCACAGTATAGGGAAACACACAATGCTGCACATTACTGAGGAGCCTCTGAACTGACAAGCTATTCACTTTAAACTCAGTCAGTGAGGACACTATTGTCTGACATCAGAATTTCCCTTGCTAAATGGAAATATAGCAATTATCAGTATGCAATTTAAGTAAAAACAAAACCTCCCAGGAACACCAACGACAGCAAGGGTGGTGTAGCATACTATTGTGATTCTTAGCCTTAGAAAATACTTTTTGTTCTTTGTGAAACAACCTCCCCGTTCGTGCTGCTGGCAATCTGTCCAAATTGCAGAATCCTCTCAGAATTGGAGATGAGACAGTTCCAGAGACTTTATTTTATATTGTGTTGCATCTCCACTGGGAAACTGTGATTGCACCTTCTGGCTTTTTATAATTTTGAACAATAGCTTTATTTTAATGATGTGATGTCATTGAGATTTAATCTGTAATTGAATATCCCAAAGACTGCATTAATCTGATCCTGGTCTCAACCGTTAATTCCAACTTGTCTTCAAACAACAATACTTAAATTATTTCAAGCACTATTAGCCACATCTATATCTCAATACCTTTTGATATCCTTTTCAGTGATGACCTTCATTCTGCTGAGGCTATTCAGACATTCAATACCTCATGTTGGAGAGCTCCTTGAGAGCTGTTCTACTGCACGCTGTTATCCTTCAGCTTTCCTTGTTCATTCAAACTCATTTGGGAAATTCTATCTTGCCTAATACTGTCAAAATTTGCCTTCCTTAACTTTGAGATCAGCTTGATCCTTTTCCACCACTACTTTAAAACTAAAAAAAAAGACAAAGAAAACTACAGCACAGGAACAGGCCCTTCGGCCCTCCAAGCCTGCGCCGATCCAGGTCCTCTGTCTAAACCTGTTGCCTATTTTCTAAGGATCTGTATCCCTCTGCTGCCCGCCCATTCATGTATCTGTCTAGATACTCTTAAATGATGCTACTGTGCCCACCTCTACACCTTCGCTGGCAACTCTTTCCAGGCATCAACCATCCTCTGCAAAAATAACTTTCCACGCATATCTCCCTTAAACATTTCCCCTCTCACCTTTAACTCGTTATCCCTTGTAATTGAGACCCCCACTCTGGGAAAAAGCTTCTTGCTATCCACCCTATCTATATCTCATGATTTTGTAGACCTCAATCTGATCCCCCCCCTCCTTCAACCTGCATCTTTCTAATGAAAATAATCCTAATCTACTCAACCTTCCTTCATCGCAAGTACCCTCCATACCAGGCAGCATCCTGGTGAACTTCCTTTGCATACTCTCCAAACCATCCACATGCTTTTGTTAATGTGGCAACCAGAATGGTATGCAGCATTCCAAATGTGGCTGAACCAAAGTCTTACATAACTTTAACATGACTTGCCAACTCTTGTCCTCAATACCTCATCCAATGTAGGAAAGCATGCCATATGCCTTCTTGACCACTGTATAGACCTGCATTGCCACCTTCAGGATACAATGTGGGTGGCATGGTGGTTAGCACTGCTGCCTCACAGTGCCGGAGACTCGGGATCAATTCCCGCCTCAGGCAACTGTCTGTGTGGGGTTTGCACATTCTCCCTGTGTCTGCGTGGGTTTCCTCTGGGTGCTCTGGTTTCCTTCCACAATCCAAAAATGTGAAGGTTAGGTGAATTGACCATGCTAAATTGCCGTAGTGTTAGGTGAATGAGTAAATGTAGGGGAATGGGTCTGGGTGGGTTGCTCTTCAGAGGGTCGCTGTGGACTTATTGGGCCAAAGGGCCTGTTTCCACACAATAAGTAATCTAATGAAAACCCTGATCTCTCTGCACATCAATTTTCCCCAGGGCTTTTCCATTCACTGTATAGCTCGCTCTGTAATTGGATTTTCTAAAATGCATCACCTCGCATTTTCCCGGAATGAACTCTATCTGCCATTTCTCTGCCCAACTCTCCAATCTATCCATATTCTGCTGCATTCTCTGACAGTCCCCTTCACTACCTGCTACTCCATCAATCTTAGTGTCATCTGCAAACTTGCTAATCAGACAATCTGTACCTTTCTCCAGATCATTTATGTGGAACACACACTGACCACGGTTCTCCATTTTGAGAAACTTCCTTCCTCTATCTCCTGCTGCCCAGCCAATTCTCGATCCATCTAGCTTATACACCCTGGACCACATGCGACCTACCATTGGGAACCTTACCAAATGTCTGACTGAAGTCCATGTATATGACATCTACAGCCGTTTCTTCATCAATCAACTTTGTGACTTCCTCAAGGAATGCTATTAAGTTGGTAAGGCATGACTTCCCCTGCAAAAAGACATGTTGCCTATCACTGATAAGCTCATTTTCTTCCAAATGGGTATATATCTTTTCCCTCAGTATGGCAGGCTCTTTGGTCTATAATTGTGTGGTTAATCCCTGCTAGCTTTCTTAAACAAGGGGACAGTATTTGCAATTCTCCAGTTCTCTGGGACCTCACCAATGTTCAAGGATGCTGCAAAGATATTTGTTAAGGCCCCAGTTATTTCCTCTCTCACGTCCCTCAGTAACCTGGGTTAGATCCCATCCAGACCTGGGGACTTGTCCACATTAATTCCTTTTAGAATACCCAACACGTGCTCCCTCCTTTTGCCAACTTGACCTAGAGTAATCAAGCATCTATTCCTAACCTCAACATCTGTCATGTCCCTCTACTCGGTGAATACTGACGCAAAGTACTCATTAAGAATCTCACCCATTTTCACTGACACCATGTATAACTTCCCTCCTTTGTCCTTGAGTGGGCCAACCCTTTCTCTAGTTACCCTCTTGCTCCTTATATATGAATAAAAGGCTTCAGGATTTTCCTTAAACCTGTTTGCTAAAGATATTTCATGAGCCGGTTTAGCCCTCTTAATTCCTCATTTCAGATTGGTCCTCCCCTCCAGATATTCTTCCAAAGCTTATGTACCTTCCTTATGTACGCTTATGTCGATCTTATGTATGCTTCCTTTTTCCTCTTTGTTAGTCCCACAATTTCACCTGTCATCCATGATTGCCTCATCTTGCCATTTCTATCCTTCATTTTCACATAGACATATCTGTCCGGCTGTCTAATCAACCTCTCTTTAAAAGCCTCCCACATAGCAAAGAGAATTATAATCAATGGCCCCAAAGTGCTGTCCCATTGAGTCCTCAGTCACTCCCCTGCTTTAGTTCCCAAGGTCAAAAAGGCTACCTGGTGAAGGAGCAGCAATCTGATAACACGTACTTCCAAGACTATAATCTGGACTTTTAACTTTGTCCACTCCAGTCCAACACTGGCACCTCCATATCATTATTTCCCAAGAGTAGACCAAGTTTTGTTCCTTCTCTAGTTGCTACTTCCACAGACTGATTATGAGAATTCTCTTGCACAGAATCTTCACCCAAGCCCTTGATACTATTAAAAGTAATATGAGCAAATTTTCTGGGTGGCAGGGTGAAATGTTCGGAGAATACAGGGTGACCTGGACAGGTTGGTGAGTGGACGGATGCATGGCAAATGCAGTTTAATGTGGACAAATGTGTGGTTATCCACTTTGGTGGCAAGAACAAGAAGGCAGATTACTACCTAAATGGAGTCAAGTTAGGTCAAGGGGCAGTACAGAGAGATCTAGGTGTTCTTGTATATCAGTCAATGAAAGCAAGCATGCAGGTACAGCAGGTAGTGAAGAAGGCTAATAGCATGCTGGCCTTCAAAACAAGATGAATTGAGTATAGAAGCAAAGAGGTCCTTCTGCAGCTGTACAGGACCCTGGTGAGACCGCACCTGGAATATTGTGCGCAGTTTTGTTCTCCAAATTTGAGGAAAGACATTCTGGCTATTGAGGGAGTACCGCATAGGTTCATGAGGTCAATTCCCGGAATGGCGGGACTATCTTACGCTGAAAGATTGGAGCGACTGGGCTTGTATACGCTTGAGTTTAGAAGGATGAGAGGGGCTCTGATTGAGAAGTATAAGATTATTAAAGAATTGGACACTCTGGAGGCAGGAAGCATGTTTCCGCTGATGGGTGAGTCCCGTACCAGAGGACACAGTTTAAAAATATAGGTAGGCCATTTAGAACAGAGTTAAGGAGAAACTACTTCATCCAGAGAGTGGTGGGTGTCCAGAATGCTGTGGAGGCCAAGTCTCTGGATACTTTCAAGAAAGTGTTGGATAGAGCTCTTAAGGATAGTGAAATCAAAGGTTATGGGGTTAAGGCAGGAATAGGATACTGATTGAGGATGATCAGCCATGATTATAGTGAATGGTGGTGCTGGCTTGAAGGGCAGAATGGTCTACTTCTTCACCTATTGTCTATTATCTATTGTCTATGGCAGTCATAGTCTACTTTTGAAAGTTAAAATCCTCTACTCTTCCCACCCCATTATTGTTACAGATAACTGTAATCTCCTTACAAATATGCTTTTCAATTTTATGCTGAAATATTTAGGAGTGAAACTACTGTCAGACGCTTTGTTGAATTTGCATTGTAAAACACAAAATTTGATCTAAGGACAAAAATCTGTGAGATTGTGTTTTATCAATCGATACCTGTACTGTATATGATTATTGCAATCAAGAATTGTTATTAGTAGACACTTTACAATATCAGTATCCGTATTACTCATAAACACTGCACATTATTAATATTATCAGTGAAAATAAACATTGGGGGTTGACTTTGATTCTATTCATATTTCTTTCTATTCTATCCAGGTTGTACAATGTTGATCTCACAGATTTTTGGTCTAAAGATTTCTCCATTGCTGTTATTGTGTACGTTCAGTCACCACAATACCAGAAGGATGTCGATGCTTTGGAGAGGGTACAGAAAAGATTTACCAGAATGTTGGCTGGCCTGGGGGATTTTAACGATGAAGAAAGATTAGATAGACTGAGTTTGTTTTCAGTGGAATGCAGGAAGTGACTTGATAGAAGTTTATAAGATTGTGAATGGCATGGGTATAATGGAAAGTATGAGCCTTTTTTTCCAGGGTGGAGGTGCCAATTATTCAGAGAGACAGGTTCCAGGTGTCAGTGGGAGTGTGTTTAAAAGAGATGTGTGAGGCACATTTTTCACGTGAAGTGTAGTGAGTGACAGGAACACGCTGCCAGAGGTGGTAGTGGAGGCAGACACAATTGCAGAATTTTAGAAGCACCTGAATCAACACATGAATAGGAAGAGAATAGAGGGATATTTGATCCTGTAAGAGAAGATAGTTTTAGGACAGAAGGGTAAAATGTATCATCACAGGCATTGAGGACTGAATGGCCTGTTCCTGTGCTGTATTGCTCTTTGATCTTTGCTGGTACAAACCAGTCACTGAAAGTTCTGGATTTGAGATCAAATTCATTCACAAATTTGTCCCCACACTCTCCTGCCCCATACATAAGACCATAAGACACAGGAGTGGAAGTAAGGCCATTCAGCCCATCGAGTCCACTCCGCCATTCAATCATGGCTGATGGGTATTTCAACTCCACTTACCCGCATTCTCCCCGTAGCCCTTAATTCCTTGTGACATCAAGAATTTATCAATCTCTGCCTTGAAGAAGTTTAGCGTCCCGGCCCCCACTGCACTCTGCGGCAATGAATTCCACAGGGCAACCACTCTCTGGCAGAAGAAATGTCTCCGCATATCTGTTCTGAATATACCCCCTCTAATTCTAAGGTTGTGTCCACGGGTCCTAGTCTCTTTGCCTAACGGAAACAATTTCCTAGCGTCCACCCTCTCCAAGCCATGTATTATCTTCTAAGTTTCTTTTAGATCTCCCCTTAATCTTCTAAACTCCAATGAATACAATACCAGGATCCTCAGCCGTTCCTCGTATGTTAGACCTACTATTCCAGGGATCATCCGTGTGAATCGCCGCTGGACATGCTCCAGTGCCAAAATGACCGTCCTGAGGTGTGTGGGGACCAAAGCTGGACACAGTACTCCAAATGGGGCCTAACCAGAGCTTTATAAAGTCTCAGTAGCACATCGCTGCTTTTATATTCCAACCCTCTTGAGATGAATGACAACATTGCATTCGCTTTCTTCATCACCGACTCAACCTGCATGTTTACCTTTAGAGAATCCTCGACTAGCACTCGCAGATCCCTTTGTACTTTGGCTTTACGAATTTTCTCACCATTTAGAAAGTAGTCGATGCTGTGTTCTTTTTTCCAAAGTGCAAGACCTCGCATTTGCTCACGTTGACTTCCATCAACCATTTCCTGGACCACTCTCCCAAACTGTCTAGGTCCTTCTGCAGACTCCTCACTTCCTCAGTACTACCTGCCTGTCCACCTAACTCTGTATCATCGACAAACTTTGCTAGAATGCCCCCAGTCCCTTCATCCAGATCATTAATATATAACGTGAACAGCTGTGGCCCCAACACTAAACCCTGTTGGACACCACTTGTCACCAGCTGCCATTCCGAAAAAGAACCTTTTATCCCAACTCTCTGCCTTCTGTCAGACAGTCAATCCTCAATCCATGCCAGTAGCTCACCTCGAACACCATGGGCCCTCACCTTGCTCAGCAGCCTCCCGTGTGGCACCTTCTCAAAGGCCTTTTGGAAGTCTAGATAGACCACATCCACTAAGTTTCCCTGGTCTAACCTACTTGTCACCTCATCAAAGAATTCCAACAGGTTTGTCAGGCATGACCTCCCCTTACTAAATCCATGTTGACTTGTTCTAATCCGACCCTACTCTTCCAAGAATTTAGAAACCTCATCCTTAATGATGGATTCTAGAATTTTACCAACAACCGAGGTTAGGCTAATTGGCCTATAATTTTCCATCTTTTGTCTTGATCCTTTCTTGAACAAGGGGGTTGCAACAGCGGTCTTCCAATCATCCGGGACTTTCCCTGACTCCAGTGACTTTTGAAAGATCTCAACCAACGCCTCCGCTATTTCTTCAGCCACCTCCCTCAGAACTCCAGGATGTAGCCCATCGGGGCCAGGAGATTTATCAATGTCATACATGTCTGCAGGGTTGGAAAAGATTGGGTTAGTGTCTGTCTTTTTGCGAATATAAAATATAATGTGATCCAGTCTCTTTTATCGGTAACATATATCAAGGATTATTAAAATATTACCTCAGTTTTATTTAAGGTTGTGTTCAATCTGTTTATTTCCTGTTTTCTCTTCAATCTGTTTCCGGCTGTTTGGGAATCAGTTCAGGCCAAAGGGACAGAGACAATTGGAGTCAGCACAGGAACCTACAGCTGCACTGACTGTATCCGTGGGTGAATGTTTCAGACTCTTCAGGGCTAGAACAAAAAAGAGAAGTTCAACTTTCACGTTGTTGGGGTGGCACTGATATAAGGGGTTAGAATAGAAAGAGTGCAGGATTAAAACTACACGAGACATGGCTATAGGTCAACAGGAACAAGGAGGAAAAGTCACAATGAAAACCCATGTGTGTCTCCCCCATTGAGAAACAGCTGGGGCTTGTTTTCAGTTGAAAATGAATCGATATTTGATGTAAAGGTAGGAGACTGCAAGGTTTAAGTTGGTGTCTCTGAGAGAACAGATAGACAAAGGCCACAATACAACATGATATTTATGACTCCTAATGGATAACATAATATGGAGGGGCCGGTGATGGACTGGGGTGGACACAGTTAAAAATCCTACCCCACAAGCTTCCTGATGAAGGAGCAGTTCTCTGAAAGCTAGTACTTTTAAATGAACCTGTTAGACTCTAACCTGATGTTGTGTGATTTTTAATTCAATGGATAACGTGGGAGAGCTTGGACATAGGTTCGAACAAATAACTTGAAACCCGTTTAAATCAGCTGGCAGATCCTCAGAAGACTTTAATCCTCGGTTCAAAGTCCTGATGTCAGGGCTTGGGTTTGCACCATCTGACCAATTAGAACATCACATGTCACCTATTAACAGTTAATTAGAAATTAGTTAATTATGCAGTTAGCAGGACAATATAATTTGATTCAGTTAAATATGTTAACGTTTTATTATCTTCAGGGAGCATTTATTCAACTCGGATGGTTTATCCTGCTTAACTGTAATAAAGTTGTGTTTTCCTCAAGGATGTCTGAATTCTAGCAGTCAGTGCTGAAAATGTGTTGCTGGAAAAGCACAGCAGGTCAGGCAGCATCCAAGGAACAGGAGAATCGATGTTTCGGGCATAAGCTCTTATGTCCAAAACATCGATTCTCCTGTTCCTTGGATGCTGCCTGACCTGCTGTGCTTTTCCAGCAACACATTTTCAGCTCTGATCTGAAGCATCTGCAGTCCTCACTTTCTCCTTAGCAGTCAGTCCCAAACACGAAATTAGAACAAGGCTATTGATTGGTATGTTTTCTGCTCAAAATCATGCATGTAACTATATTTTGTCTATAGAAGTCACAACTATATCTATATCACTTGTCTCTTATGGAAAACATGTACAGTCACCATTAGAGGGGGAATCATGTGTTTGTCTGTGTGAGAGGCCTGGATATTCAGAATCTAGCAGAGGGAGATTGCTGTTGGTGGTGTATGTTCTGTAATTGACACTGTCCTGAGTGTCAACATCTTTAACACAATTTGCGTCAAGCAACTATTTCCAAACATTGACTGTAGATGAACTATTGATGAAAAATGGAACAGCCTTGTAATATTGAGTTAAAAATTCCTAGGAATGAAGTACTTTTGTTTCATGCATGTACGTTCAATTCATCATACATTTCTGTTAATTTTTAAAAACATTTTGTCCATTTGTATAATTGCTTTATGTTAAATTGTAGAATGTATTTAGCATAATTTGTATAATCTCAAACTCATTAAACATGCTGATGAAAGTTACCTTTCCTCCTTTGGTTATTTCATGACAACTGCATAGCTTATACAAGTATAATTAGTCCATTCAGTCAATTTGCATTCTTAGTAAGTCAAGTGCCTCCTCTGGCGAGTCATCATCCAGAGGAGCAGCATCTGAAAGATACTAGATTTCAGCATGGAAGTTTGGGCATGGAGGTACTGGGGTAGGCAAGGGTCGATTAACCAGATTCCTCTTTGGCTTAGGCAAAAAACAATATAAGGTCCGCTTCATGCATAGGTGGATGACAATGTATATTGCTAAGATGAGACAAAGGACTATCAATATGTCCCATATGATCCACACATATAGCGACCATAGCCAGCAACTAACACTCCATCCACATGAATCGGATAATGGTGGGGCAGGTACCTTCCCTGTGTCTTGACCTGATTTATTGATAATATCTGTGTTGTCCAAATGTTTTTCGAGAAATCATCGAAGTCGGTGCCACGTTGCGGGCCAATGACTGAACGAGCACCTCCTTTCACAAGGAGGAAATCGAGCACGAGCTGATTCTGAACCATCATCATCCGGATCTCCTGTAACTCTTTGTTCACCAGCTTAAGAGCATGGGCAGTCGAGTTGGCAAGTTTTTCTATGTCATATGCCAGGTCACTTATCTGATCTTGGGCCATCTCAACACACCAGCCAGGAATAAGACCTCCCAGCAATCTGGACCACCAGGCTTGTTGATGGAAGAAGTTGTGTAAGTTTTGTTTGTCCTTTACTTTTTATTTCGTTCTGATTCACACGTTGGTGGGTGTTCCATTCATCACCTATTTCAGACATTTCATGGTGGAGGGTAAAATGTGGTAACGTGTGTACTACGGCACAACTTCCGTACCAGTCATTGGGTAAATATGTGTAGGCTTTGTTTTCACATAGTCAATGAAGGCTAAAAGGAGTTCCAAGGGTGCGCTTCTGTGAGTGAATGAGGAGTCCACTCAGAGCGAGAGCTGAATCTTATAAACAGTGAGTGCTACCAAATGTTATGTTCAGTTGTCCAACGGTATTCACGGATGGAGAACAGGGGTATGATCAGTGTCTTTGATAATATTTTTACATAGTTTTTGTTTCACTTGCCCCATATTGAGGGTACCAGAAGGTCTTTCAGTGTACCATTTTAACAGCAGAACAACGTTAATATTGAATCCTTTCGGTTTGTACACTTTATACAGTGACGCGCTTCTTCTACCGAATGGGTGTTTCCATCACAAATGAGGGACTGCATAAGTGGATGAGTCCTATTTACACACTGTACATCAGAATGATAGAAGAGTGAGTAGATCACACATGGATCAGGAGGTTTAGCTTAAATAAAGAAACCATTAGTAACAGGAGGAGAATTGGGAGTGCATAGTATTTTAGGTCTTGGTTCATCTTTCCAGCTTGTCTTGTCAATTACTGTAGCTACTGAATACAGGAAATGTGTAAAGGTATTGATGATGGTGGCGTTAGGTTGGATAGGAGAGGATTCCATTAAGAAGGTGTAGATGATCAGTCTCATTTCGGTACTGTGTGCTCAATATTGCAATCTGTACAGTTCAGTTTGAGAGGGGAATAGACAAACATTTCAAGTAACAGTTTTTGGTTGACAAGAACGGATGAGGTTATGGAATTATGCCATCTCATGATGACTGGCATAGAAGTGTTTTGAGCATGACAATAAGATCGAGAGTGATATTTACTTACACAATGTGAGTAGTTTAAATAAGTTTCAGCTGGGCAGCTGCATTCATAACTTCCCATGGTTTTAGTACAGGTTTCACTTATACAGTTACACTGGAGTTTAGCCGGTCTGAGATATCACAGATGGATTGGTTACAGCTGGGCGCATGTACTTGGGTTGGGTTTTCATCAGATGCCTGTATCAGTACTAACACTAGGACTGTGAGGAAGATATAAGCTTGCAATGTCCTTCATCGCCCATGTTGAACACCCTTCTACCTTTACTGTAGTTTCAGTTGTCAGAAGAATTTCATAAGGATCTTTCCAGCAGAGGCCCAATTTTTCATGATTAAAGTCTTTCAGTAGTAGATAGTCACAAGGGTTAATGTCTTTAAATGTTGGGGCTTTTTCTTCTTCCTTCCCTGGTGTCTGATAGGCTTCTTTGACTTGTTGATGATAAGACTGCAATGCTTTGGTTAGCTTAATCAGGTACCTGTGCATCTCTTCTGTCATGGCATGCACATCAATAGGGTGTTGGGCAGTTAATGGTGCAGACCAGCAAGTCCTCCAAGGTTTTCCATATATCAGTTCAGCTGCTAAGAATCCCGTCTTTTTCTCTATAATGGTTGGCATATTTAAAAGGGTAATTGGGAGTACTTGCAGCTAATTAAGACTGGTTTAGAGTCATAGAGATGTCAAGCATGGAAACAGACCGTTCGGTCCAACCCATCCATGCCGAACAGTTATCCCAACCCAATCTAGTCCCACCTGCCAGCACCCAGACCATATCCCTTCAAACCCTTCCTATTCATATACCCATCCAAATGCCTCTTAAATGTTGCAATTCCACCAGCCTCCACCACATGCTCTGGCAGCTCATTCCATACACGTACCACCCTCTGCGTGAAAACGTTGTCCCTTAGGTCTCTTTTATATCTTTCCCCTCTCACCCTAAACCTATGCCCTCTAGTTCTGGACTCCTCGGCCTCAGGCTTTGTCTATTTATCCTATCCATGCCCTTCATAATTTTGTAAACCTCTATAAGGTCACCCCTCAGCTTCCAACACTCCAGGGAAAACTGCCCCAGCCTGTTCAGCCTCTCCCTGTACCTCAGATCCTCCAACCCTGGCAACATCCTTGTAAATATTTTCTGAACTCTTTCAGGTTTCACAACATCTTTACGATAGGATGGAGACCAGAATTGCACGCAATATTCCAACAGTGGCCTATCCAATGTCCTGTCCAGCCACAACATGACCTCCCAACCCCTGTACTCAATACTCTGACCAATAAAGGAAAGCATACCAAATGCCTTCTTCACTATCCTATCTACCTGCGACTCCACTTTCAAGGAGCTATGAACCTGCACTCCAAGGTCTCTTTGTTCAGCAACACTCCCTAGGATCTTACCATTAAGTGTATAAGTCCTGCTAAGATTTGCTTTTCCAAAATGCAGCACCTCACATTTATCTGAATTAAACTCCATCTGCCACTTCTCAGCCCATTGGCCCATCTGGTCCAGATCCTGCTGTAATCTGAGGTAACCCTCTTCACTGTCCACTACCCTTTTGTCCTTACTATATTTGTAAAAACCCTTTGAATTCTCCTTACTTCTGTTTGTCAAAGCCATCTCATGTCCCCATTTTGCCCTCCTGATTTGCCTCTGAAGTATACTCCTACTTTCTTTGTACTCTTCTAAGGATTCACTCGATCTATTCTGTCTATACCTGACATATGCTTCCTTCTTTTTTCTTAACCAAACCCTCAATTTCTTTAGTCATCCAGCATTCACTATACTTACCAGCCTTCCCTTCCACCCTGATGGGAATATACTTTCGCTGGATTCTTGTTATCTCATTTCTGAAGGTTTACCATTTCCAGCCGTCCCTTTACATGCGAACATCTGCCTCCAATCAGCTTTTTTCTCCCAATTTTCTTACCTGACCTTTT
Organism: Chiloscyllium punctatum; assembly: GCF_047496795.1. Lineage (NCBI taxonomy): Eukaryota > Metazoa > Chordata > Chondrichthyes > Orectolobiformes > Hemiscylliidae > Chiloscyllium > Chiloscyllium punctatum. The sequence goes on from NC_092767.1 coordinate 36,885,842, forward strand.
AAGGTACCATTGGCTCTTTCTACAATTCCCGCTGCTTGGGGGTGGTTGGCACAATGGAACTTTTTAATTCATATTCTACCTCTTCCACAGTGCCTTGGCTAGCTCCACACAGAAGTGGGGGCCATTGTTGGAAGAGACTGTTACTGGTATTCCAAATCTGGGTATGATTTCCCTTAGTAGAATTTTACAAGTAGTTGTTGCTGTGCAGTCAGTACAGGGATAAGCTTCAATCCATTTACTAAATACATTGATTATCACTGAGCAATATTTATAACAATGACATCTCGGTAACTCTACAAAATCTAACTGGATAGTATCAAAAGGTGCACTTAGCAAGGGAGTTTCATCTGGTGGACACTTTACTCCTTTCCCCGGAATTATGCTTTTAACAAATTAGGCAATTTGCAGCTGCTTGCTTTGCTTTTTCTTGCAGGTGGGGATTCAACCAAATTTGGAGAATTCTGTCCACCATTCCTTCCTTACCTATATGCGTGCGTGTATGAACATAATCAATTAGAATAGGCAAAGTCGTGTTGGGCAGACATGTCTGTCCTACCAGCATAACCCAAATCTTATTAATATAACAACCATGGTCTATCCATCTTTGTTTCTCCTCATCAGAGGTGTCCCCCTGATGGGTCCGTATTTGCTCTAGGTCAGGCATGGTCAGGGTGTCAGAAGAGTATTTGTCATTTGAGTAACCACGTCTTTTTGCTCAAAAGCTGCTTTCTTAGCCGCTAAGCAGTTGTTGCTTTTGGTGACATCGGAAGCATCAGAGGAGTGGTGAAGAAGGCGTTTGGTATGCTTTCCTTTATTGGTCAGAGTATTGAGTACAGGAGTTGGGAGGTCATGTTGTGGCTGTACAGGACATTGGTTAGGCCATTTTTGGAATATTGCGTGCAATTCTGGTCTCCTTCCTAGTGGAAGTATGTAGAGAGGGTTCAGAAAAGATTTACAAGGATGTTGCCAGGACTGGAAAATTTGAGCTGTAGGGAGAGGCTGAATAGTCTGGGGCTATTTTCCCTGGAGCGTTGGAGGCTGAGGGGTGACCCTATAGAGGTGGATAAAATTATGAAGGGCATGGATAGGATAAATGGACAAAGTCTTTTCCCTGGGGTCGGGGAGTCCAGAACTAGAGGACATAGGTTTAGGGTGAGAGGGGAAAGATATAAAAGAGACCTAAGGGGCAACCTTTTCATGCAGAGGGTGGTACGTGTGTGGAATGAGCTGCCAGAGGATGTGGTGGAGGCTGGTACAATTGCAACACTTAAAAGGCATCTGGATGTGTATATGAATAGGAAGGGTTGAGAGGGATTTGGGCTGGGTGCAACAAGTCAGACTGGATTGGGTTGGGATGTCTGTTTGGCATGGACGAGTTGGACCAAGGGGTCTGTTTCCCTGCTGTACATCTCTATTACTTTATGAGTGAACAAAACATTTGATAATTGCTGAGAGGGAAGTTGAATAGCACTGAGGGGATTAGCAAAACAGACAGCATTGAGGATAGGAGTTCCTGATGAGGCAAGGAAGCTGCGCTGCTGCTAGAGTTGACCAAAATCATGGGCACATCCAAAGCGTAGTGGGAATCAGTCTAGATATTAGATGACTTTCCTTTAGTAAGTGTACAGGCATGGGTGAAAGCAAAGAGTTCCGCTTGTTAGGCAGAACAGAGTGGGTCGACAGAATAAGCTTCGATTGTTTAGGACAAAGTGACGATCGCATATCGCATGCGTTTGTCCTTTGGAGAAGTAGAAGAAGAACCATCGACATAAAGTGTAAGGTCAAGGTTAACAAGAGCCTGATCCGTAACGTCAGGACATGGTTTAATAACAAGTTCATTTATGAGAACACAAACATGGGGAGGATCAGGCAGTTCAAGAGCTTCTTCCTGCAGGAATGTACCAGGGTACATTTTGGAGCAGTCTCTGAAGGAGAGAAGTGGATTCTGAAATATTGAAATCTCATAGCGACAGAGTCGAGCCACAGTGAGGTGTTGAGCACGTTTAGAGGTAAGCAAGGATATCACAGAATGGGATGTACAGACTTATATATTTTGATGTGAAGTTATATTAGGGACAGCCGCTACCATAGTATGAATGGCGGGGAGAATTTGGGTGGAATTTTAAAATAATCGTGTCGCAGTCACATGTACGTTCATCTTGAATGAATTAAATGTGGTCCCAGTAGAAGGCCACAGGCTGTCTGTAAATACTAATTCGGAGGCAGAGTTGTAATTGCCAACCTGTACGGTGGCCTAATCCTTCTAATCAGAATTTTAAATTGCATTAGTTTGTATCTAATTTGCACTTCTGGTTGTTTTAAAGTCAAACTAAAATACTTTTTTTTTGAAAAACTAGCAAAGTTTTGGTTCTTTCAGCAGTACATTGTTTTCTTTCTCGTTTTAAAAGCAGCAGTTAGATTTGATCAGAATCATTGGCATTAAGTTCACTTATCAGTGCAGTTGTAACACTCCTAAAACACACAGGGACAAATGATTCATTAAGGGAAGGGCATGGGCCTTGGCACATTGGTCCTCAGAGTGGGGGTGGGATGTGGGGTTCAGGTGACTTTTTTTTATGAGGAGTGTTCACCTTGGCCGTATTGTGGGTGAGGTTTGAGGAGGTCCTCAGTGGGCAATCAGAGGAGATCAGCTGACTGGACGGGAGGCGTAAAATATTTCCTCCTCTGAATCTGAATCCCATCACTCATTTGCGGATGGATCAGGATTTTTTTGTAATGGGTCTTTGGGAGAGATGGGGTATAAGGAACAGTCTTTGTCGTCCGTCTAGTCCTGCACGGCTGCAGCTGCAATCTGTTTCCCTTTTCTTTGGGCCCCTGACATTTCAGCTTCGACTGTGATTCTTTGCTTAACTTTTTATTTTTTTTTTATTCTCTCCCTCGCCAATTCCAATTCTGCTTCTAAATCATGTGCTTCATATTTACATTTTAGTTCTGTCCAATTCAGTTCAATCCTTCCTCATTTAATGGACTAATTCACTTTTTAATAAAGTTTGGTCTCCATGATGATTGCATGGATTTTTCCCATTTTTCTTGAGCTACCTTTTTCCACACTGATATGGCTTCTTTCTGCTTAGTTCCCTTTCTTTTTTCCCCAAATCTATTCTGTTGAGCAGCTGTGGTCGATATTCTCCTTAATTGTTTCTCATAGTTAGGATACAGACTTATTATTTTTGTTAGGGGACATTTGTCTTCCATCTTATCTAGAGTTGCACCATATTTATCTTATTTACTTTAAACCTTCACAAAACTACTGATCTACAGGGGACTCGAACCCCAATTACTACAGGGGTCTCTAACCCCACAAAACACAGCGGCCTCTAACTCCATAATTTTCTGCTTCTAGATAAACTATCTCATTTAGGGTTCCATCAGGGTACCGTGAGAGTGAAATGGGGGAAGCAGCACACAAAGAGCAATCAAGATATAATCTTACCTTGTGAGCCCGACCCTTAGGTCAAGCTCCTCTTTTCCAGTTTCACTCAAACGTGTCCCTTGTTGGAACCCTGCTCGCAGCACCAAATTGATAAAGTACAGATTTGAGATGGCCCAGGGAACCCCTTGTGGACTCAAACTGTCAGCCTCTCTTGTTTCGTCCCAGAGATTGTACTTTTTGGAAGTCTAGAATTAAAAAAACCTCTTTCAGGCAGTTTAGTTTAATTTTAGTCATCCCCTTTAATTACCAATAGCATCACTGTTACACCATAACACTGATATCTATAAGCCAGGCTAATTAGGTTCTAATAACTAAGGAGTGTAGGATATCAGCTCCTCTACAGCCTGAGCAGGCTACGCTGCTGTACTGTCACAAACAGGCTTCCTTTATTCAAATCAAGTTTACAAAAACACTGCATGTTCTTAACTAGAAAGATAACAGTGAAGGACAATATTTAAGGAGAGAAGTTAATTGATACAGAGTTTCATTTCGAGGTCAGAATCAAACACTGTTCCTAATTTCACAACGGAACAGCCATGAATGTTATCACTCTGTGTCCTGTTTACACAGATTCACTGGTGCCAAGATAAATATTTTTAATTGCCTTACCTTCCCTGCCTGTCTATTTTCTAGTGTGCAGCAAACGTGTTCTATAATTCAACATTACATTTTAGTCGAAATGTTTACAGACATGTTTTAAGGCTACAGACTTTCTCAAAAGGAGAGGGTAGATCCTGTAACATGGTTCCCTGAGCAGACTGTCAAAAGTAACTTGGCAAAATGCCTCATCACCAGAACTTTCCAATAAACACCAAGGCATTGCTTGGCTGGCGGTGGGAAGGGCACCACCTGCGAGACCCTCTTGTCTTCCTAGACTGTGTGTGCCACCACACTCTGCCCTTGAAGCTGCTGCAAACTGAGTAGAGACTGTGTCACATCCTCTTCTGGAATGTACTTTCGCAAAGGAAGTCTGCAGGAAGATGCAGTGGTTTTTGTTGAGGTACATCCCAAGCAGCTCCGTGAAGCAGAACTCTACATTCTAGGATTCTGTGATACACACTGAGACAAACATTGGCTGTAGCTGGAGAACCATCAGCATGGCTAAAGATGCTCTTTGTTCTGCCCAAAACTTGTTGGTCTTCCAAAACAAGGAGGTGACCCCCATCGAGTGTTGCAGACTGGCACGTTCCAAGGTCCAGGACTACGTGCTGAGGGATGCACTAAAGCTTGGGGCAGCTGCTATCAAGACACATTGGGGAAGGACCACTGTTTGAGATCTTTCTGCTGAAGGCAAGTGGAGATCCATTAAGTTATCGGACCCTTTGGGTACCTCAAAAATATATATAATCTTATACAAGTAAGAGATGCCTTTGGTTTGTTTATTGGGTAGAGTCCAACTTCAATGTTTGTCTTGTTTTCTTTACTTGCTATTGTAAAGAATCAAACTTCTTTAGTAACTATGGATATCTATATATTTTTCATGAATAAAGTGTATTTTTGAAATAAAAAGAATCCTTCCTTAGATGCGGGACCGAAAACTGCTCACAATATTCCAAATACCTTATACAGCCTGAGCAACACATCCCTATTCTAACCTTCTCAAACAAGCCCTAACATTGCATTTACTTTCCTAACTGCCAACTGAAGCTGCATTTTAACATGAAGAGAATCCTGACCACGGACTAACAAGTCCCTTTGTGCTTCAGGTCTGTCAGTATCTGCCCAGAGAGAGATAAAGCTGAGACAATGTTTGGGGTCCGGGGGCGGCCGTTATTCGGAAGATCGCGCTTTGGGACTTGATGCCGCCACACAATTTCTTCATCACTTTCACCTCCCTGCCTGTGGGAGTATTTTCATTCTGATACATATTATTTTGTTTGGCGACACCGAAGTCCGCCCTTTTGTGTTTCTGTTTTCTCTCCTGAAAGGGTTGTTTCTCTTTAAAGAGTTTATTTTCTGAAGCAGCTGCTAACGGTCACTCGGGGCACGAGGCGGCCGTTAACCGCCAGCTCGCGCGCGGCGGGGGGCGGGGCCTGGAGCTAAATTGGTGGCGGTCCCACCCAGAAAGGACAAGGGTCAGAGGGAGAGTGGACTGTGTCAACAAAGTCCCTGTTCTCAAGGTAACGATGGTGGTTATTGGGGGATGGAGGGAGAGCGGACTGTGTCAGGAAAGTCCCTGTTCTCAAGGTAACGATGGTGGTTATGGGGGGATGGAGGGAGAGTGGACTGTGTCAACAAAGTCCCTGTTCTCAAGGTAACGATGGTGGTTATTGGGGGATGGAGGGAGAGTGGACTGTGTCAACAAAGTCCCTGTTCTCAAGGTAACGATGGTGGTTATTGGGGGATGGAGGGAGAGTGGACTGTGTCAACAAAGTCCCTGTTCTCAAGGTAACGATGGTGGTTATTGGGGGATGGAGGGAGAGTGGACTGTGTCAGGAAAGTCTCTGTTCTCAAGGTAACGATGGTGGTTATTGGGGGATGGAGGGAGAGCGGACTGTGTCAGGAAAGTCCCTGTTCTCAAGGTAATGATGGCGGTTATTGGGGGATGGAGGGAGAGTGGACTGTGTCAACAAAGTCCCTGTTCTCAAGGTAACGATGGTGGTTATTGGGGGATGGAGGGAGAGTGGACTGTGTCAACAAAGTCCCTGTTCTCAAGGTAACGATGGTGGTTATTGGGGGATGGAGGGAGAGCGGACTGTGTCAGGAAAGTCCCTGTTCTCAAGGTAATGATGGTGGTTATTGGGGGATGGAGGGAGAGTGGACTGTGTCAACAAAGTCCCTGTTCTCAAGGTAACGATGGTGATTATTGGGGGGTGGAGGGAGAGTGGACTGTGTCAACAAAGTCCCTGTTCTCAAGCTAACGATGGTGGTTATTGGGGGATGGAGGGAGAGTGGACTGTGTCAACAACGTATCTGTTCTCAAGGTAACGATGGTGGTTATTGGGGGATGGAGGGAGAGTGGACTGTGTCAGTAAAGTCCCTGTTCTCAAGGTAACGATGGTGGTTATTGGGGGATGGAGGGAGAGTGGACTGTGGCAACAAAGTCCCTGTTCTCAAGGTAACGATGGTGGTTATTGGGGGATGGAGGGAGAGTGGACTGTGTCAGTAAAGTCTCTTCTCTCAAGGTAACGATGGTGGTTTTTGGGGGATGGAGGGAGAGTGGACTGTGTCAACAAAGTCCCTGTTCTCAAGATAACGATGGTGGTTATTGGGGGATGGAGGGAGAGTGGACTGTGGCAACAAAATCCCTGTTCTCAAGGTAACGATGGTGGTTATTGGGGGATGGAGGGAGAGTGGACTGTGGCAACAAAGTCCCTGTTCTCAAGGTAACGATGGTGGTTATTGGGGGATGGAGGGAGAGTGGACTGTGTCAACAAAGTCCCTGTTCTCAAGGTAACGATGGTGGTTATTGGGGGATGGAGGGAGAGTGGACTGTGTCAACAAAGTCCCTGTTCTCAAGGTAACGATGGTGGTTATTGGGGGATGGAGGGAGAGTGGACTGTGTCAACAAAGTCCCTGTTCTCAAGGTAACGATTGTGGTTATTGGGGGATGGTGGGAGAGTGGACTGTGTCAGTAAAGTCCCTGTTCTCAAGGTAACGATGGTGGTTATTGGGGGATGGAGGGAGAGTGGACTGTGTCAACAAAGTCCCTGTTCTCAAGGTAACGATGGTGGTTATTGGGGGCTGAGGGGGAGAGGATTGAGCCTGGTTCCTTCCCCACAGTGAGACATCTTTCCGGTAAGCGGGCCTGGGTGACCGTTACAAATTTTATTTTATATTCCACCCCCCCCCCCCCGCTCACTTAGCTCCAAGGGTTTTTGTTTACACTGGAGGATATTGTCTGATGGTGGGGAGCTGATGCTGGTGAAGGAAGAGGGATCGCTGACCACCGCGACGGCGAGGACCACACCGTTTTATTTTGCCGCTGGGACCCGCTCCAGATGCAGGAGGATGCTCGGGGACTGAGGAAAGAAAGAGAACTTGGAGATGGGAAGAGTTGGTCGGGTTTGGGACTCTGTACCTCAAACTGCAGTCTATCCCAATTCAATTGTTAAATTTATATTTGACATAAGCAATTATTTTTATGAATCGGTGTATGGGGTCAAGGCAGACAAATGGAGTGAGGCCATAGATCAACCCCAATCTTATTGAGGGATTGGAACAGGATCTAGGGGCTGAATGGCCTCCTCCTTTTCCTGTGAAACTTGTTTACAAATTTTCCAGAACTCTTCAGTAAAATTGGAAGGTGATAAATTAATAAGGATGGATAATCTCGTGCCCCGGGGCAGCACAGTCGCTCAGTGGTTTGCACTGCTGCCTCACAGCACCAGGGCCCCAGGTTTGATTCCAGCCTCGGGTGACCGTCTGTGTGGAGTTTGCACATTCTCCCTGTATCTGCGTGGGTTTCCTCCGCGTGCTCCAGTTTCCTTCCACAGTCCAAAGATGAGTGGGTCAGGTGGACTGGACATGCTAAAGTGCCCAAAATATTAGGGGCATTAGTCGGGGAGAAATGGGTCTGGGTGGGTTACTTTTCAGAGGGTCGGTGTGGACTGGTTGGGCAAAAGGGCCTGTTTCCGCACAGTAGGGGAATCTAATCTAAGACAGGGTTCACTCTGCTGAAACTGCTGGGATGGGACTGTGCATTTCTCATCAAATAGTTACTGTGTCCCTGACCCCACTGTGTCGGTGTCCCTGACCCCACTGTGAGCAGACTGATACCTTATCCTTTAAGGAGGATGTGTTCTGTTTCTCTTGATGAGGGATGTTATCAACCTGGTGCCAAGGTGTATGTTCCATGGAAAGCAGAGTAAATGACTTTGGGTTTTCTTAAATTATGACCAAAGCAGCATGAGGAAGTGGATTCTGGCTCTTACTGATCCAGGGGCTCAGTGCTGCTTTCAGTTACTGAAGTTGCATTATTTGGTGCTGAAGCTATTCGTCACAGCTGTCACCTCTCTCTGCTGTAGGAAAAAAGCTTGAACTCTCACCCTGCTGTGAGATTGTTTGTTTTTGTGTTCCTGTCTTTTGGATTGGAGGAGATAGTAAGTGAGGGAAGTCTGTTTTGCTGAATTTGCCTTTACTATGGGTCTGTTTATAGGATGTGGCTGTATTGGAACAGTTGATTGGTAGAATTAAATAATATATTATTTTGTTCTGTATTCCAACAGGTTCAAGTTGTGTTTTTTTCATTGTTTGCATTTTAATTGTGGTGTAAGAATTAAGTGTGTTTTGTGTAAAGCTCAACATTCTGACCAATCGGATTCCATCCAGAACAGAACACTCTTGAACTGTACATGATGCTACCAGCAATGTCTAAGGTTTGACGTGACTGTTCTCAAACTCACTTGAACTATTAGCCAACAGAGTTCGGTACATTCTAGAAGGGATGTGAGTGCATTGGAGAGGGTGCAGAGGAGATTGACCAGGACGTTCCCTGGGCTTGGAGAGTTTTAGTTCTGAAGAGAGTTTGGACAGACAGGGATTGTTTTCATTAAAGCAGAGGTGATGGAGAGGAGACATGACTGAGATGTATAAAACTATGATAGCCATAGGGTATACAGGAAGAGAACATTTCCCATGGATGGGGGGATTAAGGACCGGGACATAGATTTTAAGTGAAGGAAACTGAACCCTTTAGTTGAAGAGGAGTAGCGTGTCAACAACTAAATGGCTGGAAGATAAGAGAAAGAGCTGGAAAGCACAGCCTAAATGAGTAGTAGAGGTGTGAACCCTGAAGACAATTCGGAATTATATGGATGATATTTTGAAATGCCACAGTGGACATGGCTGCAGACTGATGTAGACAGTGAGGCAAGAGGATATGACAGACAAGGAATGAAACCCACACCTCTCTGTATAGTGGGCCCAGACCCATACCCTCCCTGGCCTCACCCCTCCATCCCCCTTCAAACTGCTCCGTCATCAGTCAGCTGTTTTGGGTTTCTACACTGAGCATGCCCAGTACACTGCAGGGAACAAAGAATGATTCATCCCCATCTGCTGCCGTACAGATCGTGTGTGTCTCCGAGTCAGCTCTGAAACATCTCCAGGGCAGTCTCAATCTGTATCTGTGTGTCTCTGACTCCGTGTCATTGAGCATCACCCATACACCCTAATGTCTATGTCTAGAACTGCTTTGTATATTCTGGAATATGAGCACATTGTAACCTGAGAAAGGTGAGGATTTCGGTCCTCCCCGGCTTACTCCCTGTTTGATCGCAGTGAGGCCACTTGAACTGGACAGGTCAAAGTGTGACCTCACAGAATAAGTGTGACCTCACTGTGTACATCACAGAGAGAGATCCGACATCACAACTGGTTTGTAAACTGGCTTCAACTGAGACACGAGGCTGTGTCAGGAAACACAGGGAAGGCTAGGTCACTGCACTGACCGTGTCTCAGGCTGATCTGTCTGAGATTCAATGTGATCAGAGAGACCATCAAAACAGCTGGACTTTACCAAGAGAAAACAAAGCTTTGAAAACACCATCAGCAATCGGATCAGGCAGAAGATGGGGAGGTTTGAAAGGTTAGTGTAAAATTCTTCCTCTTGCACTGACTGAGGATTTGGGGGTAATTATAGAGTCATAGAGTTATAGAGATGTACAGCATGGAAACAGACCCTTCAGTCCAACCTGTCCACACCGACCAGATATCCCAACCCAATCTAGTTCCCCCATGGCAGCACCCAGCCCATATCCCTCCAAGCCCTTCCTATTCATTGACCCATCCAAACACCTCTTAAATGTTGCATTTGTACCAGCCACCACCACATCCTCTGGCAGCTCATTCCATACACGTACCATCCTCTGCGTGAAAACGTTGCCCCTTAAGTCTCTTTTATATCTTTCCCCTCTCATCCTAATTCTATGCCCTCTAGTTCCGGACTCCCCGATCCCAGGGAAAAGACTTTGTCTATTTATCCTATCCATGCCCCTCATAATTTTGTAAACCTCTAAAAGGTCACCCTTCAGCCTCCGATGCTCCAGGGAAAACAGCCCCAGCCTGTTCAGCCTCTCCCTATAGCTCAGATCCTCCAACCCTGGCAACATTCTTATAAATCTTTTCTGAACCCTTTCAAGTTTCACAACATCTTTCCGATAGGAAGGAGATCAGAATTGCTCACAATATTCCAGTAGTGGCCGAACCAATGTCCTGTACAGCTGCAACATGACCTCCCAACTCCTGTACTCAATACTCTGACCAATAAAGGAAAGCATACCAAATGCCTTCTTCACTTTCCTATCTGCCTGCAACTCCACTTTCAAGGAGCTATGAACCTGCACTCCAAGGTCTCTTTGTTCAGCAACACTCCCTAGGACCTTACCATTACGTGTATAAGTCCTGCTAGGATTTGCTTTCCAAAAATGCAGCACCTCGCATTTATCTAAATTAAACTCCATCTGCCTCTTCTCAGCCCATTGGCCCATCTGGTCCAGATCCTGTTGTAATCTGAGTTAACCCTCTTCGCTGTCCACTACACCTCCAATTTTGGTGTCATCTGCAAACGTACTAACTGTACCTTTTATGCTCGCATCCAAATCATTTATGTAAATGACAAGTAGTAGAGGGCCCAGCACTGATCCTTCTGGCACTCCACTGGTCGCAGGCCTCCAGTCTCAAAAACAACTCTCCACCATCGCCCTCTGTCTTCTACCTTTGAGCCAGTTCTGTATCCAAATGGCTAGTTCTCCCTTTATTCCATGAGATCTAACCTTGCTAATCAGTCTCCCATGGGGAACCTTGTCAAACGCCTTACTGAAGTCCATATGGATCACATCTACTGCTCTGACCTCATCAATCTTCTTTGTTACTACTTCAAAAATCTCAATCAAGTTTGTGAGACATGATTTCCCATGCACAAAGCCGCGTTGACTATCCCTAATCAGTCCTTGCCTTTCCAAATACATGTACGTCCTGTCCTTCAAGATTCCCTCCAACAACTTGCCCACCACTGAGGTCAGGTCCACTGGTCAAAGTTCCCTGGCTTGTCTTTACTGCCCTTCTTTCCAGCACCTCACCTGTGACTATTGATGATACAAAGATCTCAGGAAGAGCCCAGCAATTACTTCTCAAGCTTCCCACAATGTTCTCGGGTACACCTGATCAGGTCCTGGGGATTTATCCACCTTTAACCATTTCAAGACATCCAGCACTTCCTCCTCTGTAATCTGGACCTTTTGCAAGATGTCATCATCTATTTCCCAATAGTCTATATCTTCCATATCCTTTTCCACAGTACATACTGATGCAAAATATTAATTTAGTATCTCCCCCATTTCCTGTGGTTCCACACAAAGGCTGCCTTGCAGTTATTTCAGGGGCCCTATTCACTCCCTAGTAACCTTTTTGTCCTGAATGTATTTGTAAAAACCCTATTGGGGAATAATGCTCTAGAGATTTATTCTGAGAAAGATTGGGGCTCATTGAAACCGGTGAGATACACAGAACTGATTCTTAATGAGGGACAGAAACTGTCTCAAATGTCACTCTTTTCCTCGGACCTAGGCCAATACCTATGTTCGTTCTTTTGAAAAGGGTGGTAAAAATTGTTTAGTAGAGAACTGGTCTGCCAAGAATTTGAGGAGAACCCAGAGACAATGCATGTCACTTGGAGGAAGACGGGTCAGAAATTGAGTTGGAGAGGGATTGGTTGAAGTGGAGCTCCCTGTGAGAGATTAGGGCGGGAGAGGAATCTGATGGTGAAGATTAGAGGGGAGGGTATTGTGGAGAGATAATGCCCTGCTTCACATCATCATTGCCCTCAATTCCACCAACATTACCAAGAGTGCCAATCTCAAGAACTTGTGGCGATGCTAACCATTCTCAGCATTGGGCCATAGTACTCAATATTCCTCATGAGCTTTTAAAAAATATTTTTCCTCTCAATCTTGAGATTTGTGATTTACTTGGATGGAGTTGACCGTGGATTTGAAAATCCGCATGCTCTCTTGAAACTCATCCTGCCTACATGACTTGGAGGTGCCCGTGTTGGACTGGAGTGGACAAAATTAAAAACCACACAACACCAGTTTATATCCAACAGGTTTATTTGGAAGCACTGCTCCTTCATCAGGTGGTTGTGATAAAGGGGCAGCATTTCGAAAGCTGGTGCTTCCAAATCAATCTGTTGGACGAGAACCTGGTGTTGTGATTTTTATCTTCTTCCTGCAGACACAGTTCACAGTCATGAAAGGGAGATTACACCAGCATTTTCATGGAGAATGATGTCTTTCCAGTTTCAGGAAAACTCCTCCCCCCCCTTATTCAGTGTAGATTTGTTACCACGAATTGTTGAATGTGGTAATATCCAGGATGAACGAGAATGTGTGTTTGTGGGATTGATTCAGACGCTTTTATTTTTAATTTCATGATGTTCACTCTCTGCTGGAATGAACACCCAGCCCAATGCCATTCCTGTGACATTCTGTGAGGCCCTGACATTTCAGTGGTCACCATAAAGACTGACATTTGACGACTTCATTCATTTTCATCAGTCAAATGCTTACACCGTGCACTTGATGTATCCTGCTCTGATTGCCATCCAGTCAGACCCAGGATAAACCATGGAATGATTTTACCTTCTTCTGTAAAATAAGAAACATTGAAGCTCACCTGTGTCTTCCTCTTTCCCAAAATTTATGTTCTGATTCACCATCCAAGTTCATGGATTTGCCTCATGAGGTGGATCGTCTCGAGCTTCAACTGATTCAGCTTTGATGCTCTGAACCCAGAACATCGATGCACAAATTCCTGTGTGTTCCGAATCTTCTCCCAGACCCAAACTCCATTTCATATTTAATCTTTAATTAAGTGTGAAGCAGGCCATTCAGACCATCAAGTCCACATGCATCCTCCGAAGAGCATCCCAAGCAGACCCACTCCATCACCATATTGTTCTCATGGTCAATCTATCTAGCCTGCACATCTTTGTGGGAGGAAATAGAGCGCTTGGAGGCATGGAGAGAATGTATAAACTCCAGTCGGACAGTTACCCGAGGGTGGAATCAAATTCAAGTTCCTAGCGCCATGAAACAGTAGTGCTAACCACTTCCCCACTGTGCTGCCCTGATCTATAATAGGTCCCCACATTGTGATTTCTCCCTGTCTCCTCGAGTCTATCACCAGTCCTAATCTGCTTGGTGTTTTGGGTAACAGACCAAATCCTCTCTCTCCGTCTTTCTGTCTGTCTTTCTCTCTTTTTCTCCCACTGCTTGCTTCTGGATCCATCCTAACAGGGTTCAGGCTTAACTCTGGATATGAACTTTTAGTCTCAGTTTTAATTTGGCTCTGAGATTTTTGCTGCTTCAGGCTCCAAACCAAAGCATCGTGGATGTAACCTTCCAAAAATAAAAAGACCACTGTCACTGAAAAGGGCAAATTCCACAGACACTGAGGAACCCGTCAATAGACTATATTGCACTAGTTTGAATTTAAACTATACTGCATTCCGTTAATGTTATTTGATCAAAACGTCCCAGAAATTCCTCCTTAGTCATCCCATGGTTTCTGTCCATCCTTCAGTCCACATTCCTTCAGAAAGAAGGATTTTCTCAGTTTACAAAGATAAAGTTTATTAAGCCAGCTGAAGTGGCAGTCACTGTTGTAAGGTAGGGAAACAGCAGCTACTTTACACACACTAAGCTTTCACAAACAGTAATATCATTGGAACCAGATCATCTTTTGTTTCTTGAGTGCTCTGTTGTGAGGAAGAATTATTGGCCAGAAGACACATGGGCTATTTCTGGTATCTTCAATGTTTGGGAGAAGGTTTGTAACTCGGGTGCTTGTTGTGGTTCTGTTCGCAACACAAATTCCCAGCTCAGCGAACAGAACCACAACATTTCTGGTATCTTTTGCAATAGTAAGAATGGTCAGGAAAGGTCCCGGATGATTGGAAGATGGCTGTTTTAACCCCCTTGTTCAAGAAAGGATCAAGGCAAAAGATGGAAAATTATAGGCCAATCAGCTTCACCTCGGTTGTTGGTAAAATTCTAGAATCCATCATTAAGGATGAGGTTTCTAAATTCTTGGAAGAGCAGAGTCTGATTAGAACAAGTCAACATGGATTTAGTAAAGGGAGGTCATGCCTGACAAACCTGTTGGAATTTTTTGAAGAGGTAACAAGTAGGTTAGACCAGGGAAACCCAGTGGATGTGGTCTATCTAGACTTTCAAAAGGCCTTTGATAAGGTGCCACACGGGAGGCTGCTGAGCAAGGTGAGGGCCCATGGTGTTCGAGGTGAGCTGCTGGGATGGATTGAGGATTGACTGTCTAACAGAAGGCAGAGAGTTGGGATAAAAGGTTCTTTTCCAGAATGGCAGCCGGTGACGAGCGGTGTCCCGCAGGGTTCGGTGCTGGGGCCACAGCTGTTCGCATTATATATTAATGATTTGGATGAGGGAACTGGGGGCATTCTAGCGAAGTTTGCCGATGATACGAAGTTAGGTGGACAGGCAGGTAGTACTGAGGAAGTGGGGAGGCTACAGAAGGATCTAGACAGGTTGGGAAGAGTGGTCCAGGAAATGGCTGATGGAATTTAACGTGAGCAAGTGCGAGGTCTTGCACTTTGGCAAAAAGAATAAAAGCATGGACTACTTTCTAAATGGTGAGAAAATTAATTAAGCCAAAGCACAAAGGGATCTGGGAGTGCTAGTCGAGGATTCTCTAAAGGTAAACATGCAGGTTGAGTCTGTGATTAAGAAAGCGAATGCAATGTTGTCTCTTATCTCAAGAGGGTTGGAATATAAAAGCAGAGATGTACTACTAAGACTTTATAAAGCTCTGGTTAGGCCCCATTTGGAGTACTGTGTCCAGTTTTGGTCCCCACACCTCAGGAAGGACATACTGGCACTGGAACGTGTCCAGCGGAGATTCACACGGATGATCCCTGGAATGACAGGTCTAGCATATGAGGAACGGCTGAGGATACTGGGATTGTATTCGTCGGAGTTTAGAAGATTAAGGGGAGACTTAATAGAGACGTACAAAATAATACATGGCTTGGAAAAGGTGGATGCTAGGAAATTGTTTCCGTTAGACGAGGAGACTAGGACCCGTGGACACAGCCTTAGAATTAGAGGGGGTCATTTCAGAACAGAAATGCGGAGACATTTCTTCAGCCAGAGAGTGGTGGGCCTATGGAATTCATTGCCACGGAGTGCAGTGGAAGCCGGGACGCGAAATGTCTTCAAGGCCGAGATTGATAGATTCTTGTTGTCTCGAGGAATTAAGGGCTATGGGGAGAACGCTGGTAAGTGGAGCTGAAATGCGCATCAGCCATGATTGAATGGCGGAGTGGACTCGATGGGCCGAATGGCCTTACTTCCATCCTATGTCTAATGGTCTTATGGTCTTATGGTCTGAGAGAAGAGATGGAACACTTCATTTAAATGACAGAGGCAATGCAACATTTCCTTTGTAGTGATCCTCCAATAGTGTAAAAACTCCTCATTAATGAGCATGGAACTTTTTTCACTATCTTTGAACAAATTATCTGGAATGTGTTCTGATACACTCTCAGTACCACTTACTGAATTGCAGCTTTGATTGTACAATGTCTTGAATCACAAAAGTAGAAGTCCTGCACAGATTCACAATGATCAAACCCAGCTATATCTCGCAATTATTATCAGATCACGTTATGTCAAAATTTCTCCAGTTTTGTCAAGAATTGAGAATCAAAAAGTCGTTACTTTGAGGTTTTATAATCATAAAAGTTATTTATAAATGTTGGAAGTGACCAATCGATTGGACTGAGTGTTCACAAACAATTTGGAATGGTGAGGACAGTGAAAGGTGAGAGTTTCCTTTAATGCTTATTGTAACAGGCTTGAGCAGGACAGCATACTTTTCAACTGACCAATGTGTCCAGCAATGGTCAGGTAAAATTTGAATAGCAATACATGCAACAGCATAACAATTTTCTTGAAAACTATATTTAGTATTATTCAGGGCACAAAAAGTATACATTGTTAACAAATTATTGACTATGATCCAGAACACATTGTTGATTACCATTATTCATTGGAACCTGATGCTTTCGTCCCCCTCCATTGATGTAGATCCATCTTGCTTCCTGAAGTCAATGATCAGTTCTTCTGTTTTGCAGACATTGAGACAAAAATTGTTATCATTGCACTATGAAACCAAGCACGCTGTCGACTTCCTGTATTCTGTCTCATCATTATTTGATATGCAGCCTAAAACCATGATGTCATCAGCAAACTTGGAGATGTTCATATGAAATGTGGCCAATCAGTCATGTGTATAGGGAGTGTTTGGGGGCTGAGGATGCATCCTTACGGGGCCGCAGTGTTGAGAATTATTGTAGAAGAGGTGCAGTTAGCTACCTTCACTGATTGCGGTCTGTGCGTCAGGAAACTGAGGATACAGTTGCAGAATTTGGAGCCATGCCCTAGGTCTCGGAGTTTTGAGATTAGTTCAATTGGGATTATAATGTTGAAGGCGGAGCTGCAGTTGATTAGTAGGAGCCTGATGTAGGTATCCTTATTATCTCGATGTTCCAGGGACAAATGTAGGGCGAGGGAATTGTGTCCACTGTGGACCTGTTCTGCTGACCGGTAAATTGCAAGGGAATGAAGTAGTATTATCATGTTGCTCCACCTCTTTCTCCTTTCATTCCATTCCTCATGTGGACTCCTCGTTCCATTATCTGCTGCATCTAATGTTGGCTCTCAGTTCCTTGGATTTGTTCCTCAATTGAATTATTTTTATAACTGGATATTTCACTGCATACATTAACTGGTCTCTGAATGCTCTCTGTGTCACCACATAAATAAAAGCATTTGTGCAGCAACTCAGGTTCCGAAGCATGAATGCGATTCTTTCAAATGTCCGAAAAGCAGTGTAATTCAAAGAATTAGCAGCACTAAACATATATAAAATGTACCCCAACCAGAGAAGGATGAAGCTTGCACATATGGCAAAGAGTAAAATGGCAGATTTCTTTCTGCTCTCCAGCTCTGGGTCATTCTCTATTTTTCTCTGACCTTTCAGTTCCACACGCACCTTAATTGCCTCGAAGATGTGTCTGACAGTCAGGACATTGATAAATAGAATAAAAGTGAATGGGAATATTGGTGTTAAAAATTGTTCAAAATATTTGAAACTTGCCCACCGACGGCCATTATAATAACTGCGTGTGGTAAAACAGTACCATGGAGCGTTGTTGATGATCCTTTCAGGTTTAAATCAGAAGTAGTTAGGAATGTTCTTTCAGGGAAAAGAAATTGTTGCTAGAACGCTCATTGCAGTTTTCTCTGTGCAATACTTAGTTTTCAAATGGTGAAAACAGATGGCAACAAATCGATCAAAAGAAAAAGCAGCAGTGAACCAGACAGAACATCAATGGCTGAGCAGGTCAGGACATAGATAACTCTGCAAACAGGAGTGATGTTCAGGAAACAGCGTGGATAATAATAAGACACAAATCTATCAAGTACGATATCAAAAACGATGAACAGTAGATCAGATGTTGCCATGGCCACCAGATAGTGAATGGTGCATGTAGAAAGACCACACTTGCCCCGAGCCAAGAGTGCAATCACCACTAGACTCACTGAAAGAGAGAGAGAAAGGAGACAGAGACTTGAAGTTACTCTCTGTGCCTGAGCCCAGATTGTAAGTAATGGCAAGAAGGACATTGTTGTTCCAAACCACATGAAGTCTCGACAATATGAACCTCAATAGCAAACTCTCTCTAAATGAATCATTTGCACTTTTAAAAGACAGAGGTAAGAACATGAGCGACAGTTTATTCATAGCAACATGGTCACATATTCAATGTTTAGTTTGGGTTGGCAGTGTTTGGTTTGAGCTGCTTTATAGGTTACTCTGACTGGTTGGATTTTCCTATAGGACCGCAACATTTACACAAAGGCACCCTGCATGAGTAAATCAACGATGTTGTACATTGAGCACAAACATTGATTGGAAAATTCTTGCAATCAGTTTTGGAGTTTCCACAGCTCAGATTGTGTCGATAATTTTAGGTCCACACTGTATGAACTATAATATGGGACTGGGAGTGGATGCGCTCCACAATATGAAATTTTAAAAAATGATAAAATTTTGAGTCCATCCCACGTGTACAGGATTGAACATACCAACAATTTTATCCATGGAAGTATTCAGCAGTGAATCCAAGCACCATACCCCAGGTTAGGTGCCTACCACAATCATAAGAATTTCAATATTTGGCATGGAGTCCCTGACCTGTCTTAGACTGTACTCCACTGCTCCCACCCAAATCCATGCAGCATTGGTCATTGCAACTTTCTAGTTTAGAATTCACACTTTTTATCTGGGATGAAGCAAAGCTTCCTGCCTGATGTCCAGGCTCTCTCACACAAGCTCCTCTCCTTGTGAACAGAGATCCTCCTCCCAGATTCAGAGCACATGCTGGGGCTAAGAATGTCCATAGGTTACCCAACACACACCTTGGAAACACGAGAATTGTACTAAAGCTTGTTGTGGGAGACCCAAACATTGTTCCATTGCCTGGCTTCAGAGACTCTCTCTGAATTCAGGTCAATATTAAAGGTTAGGGGAGATGATGGGCTCATATATACTAATACTATACTAGACTCACAACAATCTGGTGACTCTAAGATGATTGCTCCCTTTTTTAGACCACTTCTTATGATAGGATATCCTTATGTGATGTTCATTTTCACGAGCGTGCAACTCCCAAAATTGACCCAGTTTTAAAGATAAGAGATCCTGAATTTGATTCAGTGTAATTTTCTAAAGTAAGGAACACCAACGCATAAACCCATAGACCACAGGGAAAAGGATCTGTCTTCTGGTTTATAGACCAGTAGTAATTGGGAAATTCGTTGGACAAGACAAAATAAGCTTTGACATGGACCATCCACTGGAATAGCTGACATCCTGAATCCAGGAAGATATCAGCACCAAGCTTCCCTACTTTCCCCTTGGTTATTTCTCCTGCTGTCTCCCATGTGGGACATTCTTTTGGACAATAATCACAGCTCAGGTTCAGAGCTATCTTCTTTCAGATCTGGGAATATTGGTTAATTTTAAATGTACTCACAAAATGTGAGTTTTGGTGCCTGGACCAATAATTCTTGCCCAATTCTAATTGCCTTTGAGATAGTACTGGAGAGCAGCATTTTTGAACACCTGCATTATCTGGTGGATAGGAAAACCCTGTATATTTTGGAGCAGAGTTCCATAATTTTTAGACAGCAGTAGTAATGGAACAATGATGCATTTCCAAGTCAGAATGAAATCTATCCTGAAAGGGAAGTAGCATGTGATGGTGTTTCTATGCAACTCCTGCTCTTGCTCTTCTAGCTATTAGAGGTCATGGTTCTGCGAGGTGCTGTCAAAAAACACTTGGGGTGCAATGTTTTGCATCTGTGGGTGGTATTCATTGTGGGTCTTTCATGCCATTAGTGAAGAGAGTGAGTACGGAATGTGGTAATTGGCATGGTGATCAATCAGCTGTTTGTACTGCACAATGTGGTGCTTTGTAAATGTTGTTGGAGATGCTTTCAGTGAGACACATGGAAAGCAATCCATCCCACCCAAGCTATACTTTCTGGATGGTAGACATGGATTGGAGAGACAGACAGGGAGCTTATTCCTGCTGTAATCAATATCTGACATACTCCTGTGTCCACAGCACTTGCATGGCTGGACCAGATCATTTTTTTGTCAATGGTTGGGCCAGGTTGTTGTTAGCCATGCATTCAGTGACAGTAATGTCACTGTAAGCCAATGGCATATTGGTAGATTCTGACTTCTTGGGGATGGCTATTCCCTTGTGCTTGTGGGATACGAATGTTACTTGTCAATTACCAGACCAAGCGAGATGTTATCTCACTGTATCATGACACAGATCTTTTCATTATCTAAGGAGATGTAAATGGTGCTGAATGTTGTGCAACCATGAACAAACCTCTCTCCTTTGGAAATGGCAATGGAGGGAAAGGCATTGATGAGGCAGCTGCAGATTTTAAGGCCAAGGTACAAGTGTGAAGAACTCCTACAGAGATGTGTGACGGCTGAGATGATTGACCGCCATCGACTGTAACTATCTTCATCTGTGGTCAGGATGAAATGCAAGAGAGTTGAAATCTTGGTGAGTTCAGTTTTTCAAGGAGTCCTTATTTTGAATATGTGTTGACAATAAGAGCTGAGCATTTGTTGTCAGTAATTAAAATTTAACTGTAAAAAGAGAAGCATTTGATTGAGATAAATACAATCAATACCTCTGTAAATCCAAGTCAAACGATCCTGAGTTTGTCACACTAGAATATAGAAGGTCAAAGGCTGAGGGGAAATAACAGGTCAATGTGTGACACAGTTTGAATGCCCAGGAAAAGTCAGAATGTTTGTCATTATCACATGAAAGGGATAGAATTACTCCCAATACTGTAAGTGGGAATTGTCTTAGTGACATGTATACCAAGGGCAGGCAGAAATAACTCGTTATGTTGAAGGTAAAATTAATCAGTCATACTTTTCAATATTTCATGTACAGGTTGTTCTGTCACAATGTGTTTCGTTAACACAAAATCACTACAATGCAATTGACAAATTGAAGACACTGTTTCTAAAGTGCAGAATGTTAAGGTGTGTCTTAGTTATAATACTATTCCAGCCCCATTAGTTCAAATGGTGCTCTTATTACTCCATTTTCTTATAACACGGGATTGCACAAGAATGGAATTACCACATTATCGCGGAACTGACTGTAAGGGTCTCCTTCTTCTGCAACTATGTTCCCTCGTTCAAGACTCCTACAGAAGTGGAAACATCATCTCAACATCGACCCTGTCAAACCCCCTCAGAATTATGTATATTTCAGTAAGATCAAAATGCTAATGAGGAAAGACCTAATCTAGTTATCATTTTTCCTAAGTCAACCCTTCACCCCAGGAATCAGTCCAGTGAATCTTTTGAACTGCTCACCTTTTGTTTTGCACACAAATCACACTTTGCTGACCTTTTTGAAATCTGCCTCCATTTATAATTGTTTGCTTTTTTGATTCTTCCTAGCAAAGTGTTTGACCTTACACTTTCCAGCATTAAAGCTTCAGCTTCCAAGTTTTTGCCCATTCACTCCATGTATCTACACCCCCTTGCAGATTCCTTATGTTCTTACCAGAATGTACCCCCGCCCCACCCCCAACCACAGCTATTTATATATCATCAGCAAATTTGAACACATTTTTCTCTGTTTCCTTCTTCAAGTCATGAATGTAGATAGCAAGGAATTGAGATGCTGTGACTTGATGGTTCTGATGGCACTTCACAAATTACATCTCTCCAACAAAATGTCTATTAACCCCAACTCTCCATCTTCTGTGTGTTAATCCAGTCTCAATCCATGCTAATACATTACACTCAACACTGTGAGCTCCTGTCTTGAGCATTAACCTTCCATGCAGCACTTAAAAAAAACTTTGAAATCCAAATGCACTACATCTTCACTTTTGACTCCTCAAAGTCTGTCCACCAGCGAGAAGGCACAAGTCAGGAATGCAATGGAATACTCCCTACAGTACCACATCCAAAAAGAAGTATGCCTCTGTTTCTTGAAAGATGAGTACAGCTAAAGTTGGGGTATGAAACTTTAAAAAGATATGAAGATGGAATTTCCATGAATAAGGGTGATGACAACTAGAGTTTGTTTTGTTCGAATATTCATTCAGCATTTGAACACTTCGTAATGGGAAAGGCATGTCAGAGATACTCCTACTTACGCAAGGCCACTGGTTAAGTTGTTCCCCTCCAGTTAGTTACCCACACTCAGTATAATTTTGCTTTGAGAGATGCTCCCAGTGACACCTGAACACTGGGGTAAGTTGTTCCCCTTTAGCTAAGAACCCACACTCAGTGAAATTCTAATTGAAAGATGCTAACTGAATCACAATGTCACTGGAATTAGATGTTCCCTTCAGGCCATTGACTCACATGCAAAACAGTTCTATAATGAAAGATATTAGTGATTGAGGGCATTTTCCTATTCATAGTCCACATTGACTACAATGCTGCTTTTACAGATACCCACAGGAAGCGCGAACACTGGGTCACAAATTCCTCATGACCAATTCTTTTTGTTTCCTGACACACAGAATCGTTGGCTGGCCAGCATTTATTAGTCAACCTCAGTTGCCCTTGAAAGGTGATGTGAGCTGCGTTCTTGAACTGCTGCAGTCCATGTGCTGTAGGTTGCCCTACAATGCCATAAGGGAATGGATTCCAGGATTTTGACCCAGTCTGACATTGAAGGCATGGTGATATATTTCCAAGTCAAGATGGAGATTGGCTTGGAGAGGAACTTTCAGGTGGTGGTGTTCCCAAGAATCCACTGTCCTTCATCTTCTAGATGGTACTAATCATAGTTTTGGACAGTGCTGTTTAAGGAACTTTAGTGAATTTCTGCACGTCTCCTGTAGACTGAACACACTGCTGTCAGTGGTGAAGATAGTGGCTGTTTGTGGATGTCGTGCTAATCAAATACACAGCTTTGTTTAGGATGGTGTCAAGATCCATCAGTTTTGTTGAAGTTTCACTCATCCAAGCAATTAGGGAGTATTCCATCACCCCCCTAACTTGTGCCTTGCAGGTGGTGGACAGGTTTTGGGGAGTCAGGAGGTGATTTGTTTGCTACAGTATTCTGAGCCTCTGAACTGCTGTCCCAGCCACTGTATTGATGGGGTGAGGCCAGTTGAATTTCTGGCCAGTACTGATAATGGGGGATTCACTGATGTTAACACCATTGAATGTCAAGGTGTGGAGGGAAGGTCATCTCTTATCACAGATAGTCATTGCCTTGCATTTGTATGGCATGAATCTTATCTGCCATTTTTCAGCCCAAGCCCAGATACCCAGCATATCTGGCAGCACAGTGGTAATCAATGCTGCCTCACGGCACCAGGCGCCCAAGTTTAGGTTCTAGCCTTGAAGGACCGTCTGCATGGAGTTTACCTGTAAGTGTGGTTTTGGTTTCAATGGTTTCATCTCACAGTCCAAAGCTGTGCAGGTTTGGTAGGTAAATGCAAAATTATGCCAGTAGGGTGGTGGTGTGGGATGGTCTGCGGAGAGTTGGTGCTGACCCAATGGGCTGAATGGCCTCTGTCTGCAGAGTAGGGATTCTACAATTCCATGATATTGTTGAGATCTTGCTCCCTTCAAACATTGATTTCTTCAGTATCAGATGAGTTGCGAATGGTGCTGAACATTGTACAATTATCGGCAAACATCCCCACTTCTGACTTTCTGACGGAGGGCACGTCATTGATGAAGCAGCCGAAGATGGTTGGGCCTAGAGCACTACTCTGAGGAACTGCTGCAGAAATGACCAGGAGATGAGAAGACTGACCTCTAAGAACTACTCTGTGCCAGTTTTGACTCCATCCATCGGAGTTTGCTTCCCGATACCCCATTCATTCCAGTTTTGCCTGGGCTCCTGATGCCACACTTGACTGAGTGTGGTCTTGATGTCAAAGGTAATCACTGTCACCACATTTCTGGAAATCAGCTCTGCAATTCAGCTCTACAGTGATGGATTCTCCCAACAACAAGACACCATTGCAATCAGAGGGTCCAGCCTGATGTTCATGATCCCAATACAGTTCAGTTCCATGATCATTAATGCCTTCATTCAGAGTGATTTCTGGAGACTTGACTCAGTATCACACATCAGTCCAGTAAATCAGTGGCAATGAAGAGCGCCTGTGGGCAATAAAACCTTTTTTTTTGTTGTTCTCCGTTGACGAATTACACCACAGAGTAAGTTTGAAAATGTTAAATGTGTACATTGATATCACACATTAGGAATTTGTTCTGCTCAGTTCAGTGGCCAGTAAGAGGAGGGTTAAATGTATTTGTCATGCAAACCAATGGATCAGCATTCAGAGAGTACCCCACATCTGAGAGGTGGCTCCTCTGGGGAGGTAAAGACTGAACTTGAAGAGAAGAAATAAATACTTGAAGAGAGCCCATCACAGAATGCTTGTACCCTAGAACATTCAGTCTTCTGTATTGTACTAACCTCTGGCATTATGGCAGCAACACATGTTCTCTGAATCTGACATCGTTCCCTTGGCTGTCAAATGAAATTTGTTTAATATCTTGTCATCCAATATTCCATGGGAATGGGTTGAGCTCAGTTGGCTGGATTGTTGGTTTGCAGAGCAGTATGATGCTAACAGCATCGGCTCAATTCTCATCACTGGCTTGAGGTTACCATGAAGGACTCTCCTTCTCAACCTCTTCCCTCAGCTGAGGTCTGGTGGCCCTCAAGTTAAACCACCAGCAGCCTCTTCTCTCTAATGAGAGCCCTGTGGTCTGATAAGACTCTGGTGACACAATATATCGAACACTCTATTTTCCTTCAAGTGAATCATTATGGAATTGAAGAATGGTGTCATTATTGCATGAGAGAGTTTGACCCACTGTATTACTCCCCTGATGTAAAACACACTGTTCCAGATATGCCCCAGGCAGCAGTGTTGATGAAGCAGCCTTGACATTTACAATGTACTGTGGGAACATTCAGCTTGGTGTTACTGTTACTGCAAACATTTATAAACTTCCAAGTGCTAGCTGGCATCAATAAGAACCTTCTATACTATCTCTCATCCACTCCCAATTTAAATTCGATTCCTCGATAGCCACTAAACAGTCTGAGATTACTCAGCATCTACGTGTGATCTCCAATAAACCACCTCATATTGATATAGAGATTCAATCAACATGGAAACTTTTATCCAACCAGAAGGGGCTGAATGCACGGAACCCTGGCCATTCAGGGAACTGACCCTACACAGGGCAGTTAAGACATGAGTGATTTCCCACAAAGTGAATACAGGTGAGCAGTCATTCCCACTCACCTCAGCTTTCCAATCGTTCAGAATGGGAGGAAAATATGATAAAATTTCTAAGGGCAGATTGGCTCAAATTGATCAGCAAGATCTTGAATAGCATTGATGTAACATCTCACCTTATAACTGTAGGAACTGATATGTCTATGCAAATCTCTCAATGGTGTAAACCACAATTACTGTTTGGACAGACATCCTATGTGACAATTGGTGCAATGATATCCCACACCATGAGACAAAGAGCATCATGCAAATCAGGGTTCACAGATGATTCACATGAGAACACAGAACATCGAACTGTAAAGCACAGGAACAGTCTTTATAAAGCTGAAACATGACATCTTGACTCTTGTACTCAATTTATCAGCCAATAAAGGCAAGCTGACCATACATCTTCTTTGCTACCCTATTTACTTGCAAGGTCACTTGAAGGGAGCTATGGACTTGAGCACCAAGATCACTGTACATCAATGCTGTTCAGGGTTCTGCCATTAACTATATATCTTTTCCCTAACTTTCAATCTCCTAAAGTGCAGCGCCTCATACTTGCCCAGATTAAACTCCATCTGCCACCTTTCCACCCCTATTGGCAATTGATCTCCACTGTATCTTTGACAACCTTATCCACAACTTCATTGATGGTTCTATCATCTGCAAATAAACAAAGGTCAGAGGTCCCATTCTGGAACCTTGAGGAACATCACGAGTCACGAACCTCCAGCCAGAAAAACACCTTTCCTCACTGTCCTCTGCTTTCTATGGGAATCGAACCTGCCACTTCACCATGGATCCCATGTAGTGTAATCTTCAGGATGAGCCCACCATGAGGGACCATATCGGGCACCTTTACTGAAATCCATGCAGACAACATCCACTGCTCTACCCTCATCGACTACCTTTGTCACTTCCTCAAAAGATTCAATCAAGTTCGTAAGACATGACCTGCCTTGCATAATGCCATGCTGACTGTCCCTAATTAGGCCCTGCATTTCCAAATGCCTGTAAACCCTATCCCTAAGAATCATCTCCAATAGTTTATTTTAATATCCATTCAGCAGTGTGCTGTTGATGGACTATGATTCAATTGGTGATCCTGATACAGTATCTAACGCAGCAAGTCCCTCAATACTGAACATCAGGTCAGTTGGGTGCCACAGTAGCAGGGCTGACTTTTACTCCATATGGCCGGATGTTCTTGATCCTGATTGGAGCCTCTGAGCAGCACAACTATATCAAATATCCGAAACTGCACATCAGTCACCCCAAACCAAAATGTCTTTCATCTACAAAAAATTATCTCCACGGTTCTGAGCCAGGTACAATGACAGAGGTTTCACAAAGTTGGTGGAGTACTGCAGTACATGGTGTAACACTCGAGCCTCAAGGTGAATCCGTCTAAAAATATATCCAGGGGTTTTAGTCTCTAAAACATCAGTCCTGACAAAATAGTCATAATAATAATGTTATAACAATAATGTGAATAATAATGATAGCAATTACATATTTAAACTGACAGCTAAAGTCTAAATAATAATCCCAAATTAACACAAATTGGAGGACCTTCACATTATCATTTGGGGAACATCAAAGGATAAAGCAAAAAAAGGCAAGATAGAAAACATCCTGTTGGACAATTTGATCCTCTGAGGCACCAAAAACTCCAGCCCTCAGCGCTTATCCTACTGGGCCCTGCACCACAGCACTGTGTATCCTTTTACAAATGGCACACCTCACATGGCAGTCACATAATTTCAACAATATACATTGTAGTTGGAACCTTGTGTTCAATAACCCTCCAAGTGATCTGTCCTCACAAATATCATAACTCCAGGCATCCACTGACTGACCCAAACTCAAGATGGTCAAAGCCATCTAGGCTGATCCACCCTTATCATGATTTGATTTTCTCCAGGGTGGAAACATTTGGCCCAAAAGGTCCACACTGACACTAATTAATGGACCTAACACTGTACGCAATTTAACATGGGCAATTCACCTGACCTACACATGTTCAGATTGTGGGAGGAAACCTACACAGACACAGGGAGAACATGCAAACTCCATGAAGATAATCAGCAGAGGCAGGAATTGAACCCAGGTCACTGTTGCTGTGAGGCAGCAATGCTAACCACTGAGCCACCATGTCACAGGGGACCTAATCTAATCCAGCTGACTGAGAGCAGGCTTGAAGTGACCACGGAGAGAGAATGGTCTTGCTAAACGCTTTCTAGACAAGCTGGGGCCGGTGCTCAGCCAAACTTCATCACTGAAGCCTCAGTGTAAGCCCATTCTGCACAGGACAGAGAAACAGACACTGCTACACGTTACTGAGAAAGTTCCGAATCGACAAACAATTCACTTTAAACTCTGTAAGTGAGAGCACTTTCATCTGGCATTGGGATTTGATTTGCTCAATGGAAATTAAATCATCAGGAAATGCAGATCGGAAATATAGACTTATGTAACTTAAGTTGTTCCAAGACTTACCGGGTACACCAACAATGACAAGGATGGTGTCGCATATTTTTGAGATCATTATGTTTGGAAAATACATTTTGTTGTTTGTGAAACAACCTCTCCCTTCCTGCTGCTGGCATCTGTTCGAATTGTCTCAAAATTAGAGATGAGACATATCCAGAGACATCGTTTTATATTTTGTGATTCATTTTATATTTTGTTGTATCCCTCCTGGGAAAATATGATTACACATTCACCTTTTTAATATCATTTTGAACAAAGAGATTATGACAACAGGTTTAGTTTGATGATGTAATGTCATTGAAATTTAAGTCTACATTTGAATACCCCAAAGACTGGATGAATCTAATCTTATTTGGTCACAACTGCTCCTTGTAACTTGTCATCAAACAAGATAAGTCCCCTGGGCCTGATGGCATTTATCTTAGGATTCTCTCGGAAGCAAGGGAGGAGATTGCAGAGCCATTGGCCTTGATTTTTGTGTCCTCTTTGTCTACAGGAGTAGTGCCGGAGGACTGGAGGCTAGCAAACGTGGTTCCCTTGTTCAAGAAGGGGAGTAGGGATAATCCTAGTAACTATAGGCCAGTGAGTCTCACTTCTGTTGTGGGCAAAGTCTCAGAGAGAATTGTAAGGGATAGGATTTATGCACATCTGGATAAGAATGATGTGATCAAGGATAGTCAGCATGGTTTTGTGAAGGGCAGGTCGTGCCTCACAAACCTCATTGAATTCTTTGAGAAGGTGACGAAGGAGGTAGATGAGGGGAAAGCGGTAGATGTGGTATATATGGATTTTAGTAAGGCGTTTGATAAGGTCCCCCATGGTAGGCTACTGCAGAAAATACAGAGATATGGCATTGAGGGTGAGTTGGAGGTTTGGATTAGGAATTGGCTGGCTGGAAGAAGACAGAGGGTAGTAGTTGATGGCAAAGGTTCATCTTGGAGTGCCGTCACTAGCGGTGTTCCGCCAGGATCTGTTTTGGGACCATTGCTGTTTGTCATTTTTATAAATGACCTGGAGGATGGGTTAGAAGGTTGGGTGAGCAAGTTTGCGGATGATACGAAAGTCGGAGGAGTTGTAGACAGTGAGGAAGGATATGGCAGGTTACAGCAGGATATAGAGAAGCTGCAGAGCTGGGCAGAAAGGTGGCAAATGGAGTTCAATGTAGCTAAGTGTGAGGTGATTCACTTTGGTAAGAGTAATAAAAAGATGGATTACTGGGCTAATGGTAGACTACTTGGTAGTGTGGAAGAGCAGAGGGATCTTGGTGTCCATGTACACAGATCTCTGAAAGTTGCCACCCAGGTAAATAGTGCTGTGACGAAGGCATATGGCATACTGGCTTTTATTGGTAGAGGAATTGAGTTCCGGAGTCCTGAGGTCATGCTGCAGTTGTATAAGACTCTGGTGCGGCCGCATCTGGAATATTGTGTGCAGTTTTGGTCGCCATACTATAGGAAGGATGTGGAGGCACTGGAACGGGTGCAGAGGAAGTTTACCAGGATGTTGCCTGGTATGGTAGGAAGATCCTATGAGGAAAGGCTGAGGCACTTGGGGCTGTTTTCATTGGAGAAAAGAAGGTTTAGGGGTGACTTGATAGAGGTGTACAAGATGATTAGGAGGTTAGATAGGGTTGACAGTGAGAACCTTTTTCCACGTATGGAGTCAGTTATTACAAGGGGGCATAGCTTTAAATTAAGGGGGGGGTAGATATAGGACTGATGTTAGGGGTAGGTTCTTCACTCAGCGAGTCGTAAGTTCATGGAATGCCCTGCCAGTAGCAGTAGTGGACTCTCCCTCTTTATGGATATTTAAGCGGGCATTGGATAGGTATATGGAGGATCGTGGGTTAGTGTAGGTTAGGTGGGCTTTGATCGGCGCAACATCGAGGGCCGAAGGGCCTGTACTGCACTGTATTCTTCTATGTTCTATGTTAAGAATGCTTGCAGTGTTTCACACACTAATAATCCCATCAACATCTGAATATCTTTTGATATTCTTTACTGTGATGACTTTTATTTTACTGAGGGTATTCAATCATTCAAAACCTCATGTTGTACCTTGACAGCTGTTCTACTGCACACTGTTATACCACTAGTTTCCTTGTTAATTCAATTCCATGACTCATTTGGGAAAGTCTGTCTGATTCAGCACTTGAATACCGAAGCTGAAACTAATACTGACCACAACAATAACTGAAACTTACACTTGGTAATAATTTCTCAAAACAAAGTCAAAAATAAATCAGAACCTTAACTTCAAAATTATAGAATGATAGCACCATACAGGACAAAAGTGACCCATCGATCCACAAAGGTTGTTCCTCCAAAACTTACATGAAAAGCTGCACAAGTCCCACTCCCCAGCACTTAGTCCACAGTCTTGAATGTTATGACATTTCAAGTGCTCATTCAAGTACTTTTTAAAGGTTTTGAGGATTTCCTCCTCAGTTACCCTCCTGGGCAATGCACTGTAGGCCCTGCCATACTCTGGATGTCATGTTCCCTCTAAACCTCCTGCCTTTCAGCTACACCCCAGTATTGGCCCTTCACTTACTAGGATGCTAACTGGACTGGAGGTTTTGAGCTATAAGACGGGGTTAAATAGATTGGGACTTTTTTTTTACTGGCAACGTACGAGACAGAGAGGCAACCTTATTGAGGTCTATTAAATCTTCTGAGATACATATAAGATAGATAGGCAACAGATTTTCACCAGTATAGGAGAGTCAAATATTAGAGGGCATAAGTTAAGGTGAGAGTGGAGAGATACAAAAGGATTCAGAGGGACACTTTGTTCAAACAGAGGGTGGTGAGTGCTTGTAACAGGCTGCCAGAGGTATTGGCAGAAGCAAGTACAATTTTGTGATTTGATTAGATTCGGTTTCCTACAGTGGGGAAACAGGCCCTTCAGCCCAAAAAGTCCACACTTGTTGCCCACCAAGACCCATTCCCCTACACCTAACACTATGGACAATTTAGCATGGCCAATTCACCTAACCTGCGCATCTTTAGACTGTGGGAGGAAACCGGAGCACCCGGAGGAAACCCACACAGACACAGGGAGAATGTGCAAACTCCACACAGACAGTTGGCCGAGACGGGAATTGAAACCAGGTCCCTGGCGCTCTGAGGCAGCAGCAGTGCTAACTACCGAGCCACTGTGCCGCCCTAAGAAACATTTTAAAAAGTACATGGATGGGGTAGATATGGAGGGATATGGACCAAACCCAGGCAAATGGGTCCAGTTTAATTGTGAAAACTGGGTGGCATAAGCAATTTGGGCCATGCTGAGAATCTCTGTGACTTTATCTATTCCTGGACTGGTAAAGACACGTATCTTGTATGCCTTAACTATCCTATTACCCTGTCTTGCTGTCTTTGGGGATCTGTTAACAAGCACCTCAAGGTCCTTCTGTTTCTCTGAGCTTCCTGGTGTCCCACCACTCATTGTCTTATGTTGTGACTTCTACTAAAGTGCATCATCTCACATTTGTCAGAGTTAAATTGCATCTGCCACTGATCTGCCCATCTGACCGGTCTATATTATTTATGAATATGACAAACAATAAGGGATTCAGCACTGATCTCTGTGATACATACTGTACATGAACCTCTAATTACACAAACAGCCTTCTGTCAATATTCGCTGCCTCCTCTGACTGAGCCAATTTCCCAGCCAACTTGCCAAGTTACTCCAGCTGCCATATGCTTTTACCTTCATTCTCAATCTCCCATGTGGGACCTTGTCAAAGACTTTGCTAAAACCCATGTAAACTACTTCAATTGTCCTAGCCACATCCACAGACATGGTCACCTCCTCCAAAACTCCACCAGATTGTCAGACCTCCATCTGACAAAGCCGTGCTGACTGTCCATGATCAAACCTTGTTTCTTTAATTGGAGATTAATCCTTTCTTTTGGAATTTTCTCCAATAATTTCTCTAACATTGATAGACACTCACTGCTCTGTTATTTCTGGTCTACCTCTACCACATTTCTCAAAAAGTGAAAACACATCAGCTGTCCTCCAGTTCTATGAGACTTCCCCTGTGGCCGGAGAGGAATTAAACATTTGAGTCAGAGTCCCTGTAATTTCTTCCCTTGTCTCCTTGGTTACAACTCCTCCAGACCTCAGGATTTGTATACTTTGAAGCTCCCCAGTCTTCAATAACTGTTCTCATCAGATATAAATCTGCTGAAGAGAGACTGAGAGTGAGATTGTTGTTTTGCATTTTGCATGTTTCCTTCCTAATGCTGTTCCCATCCTTACTGAGGTGGGGGCAACATGTGTTTTTAGGACCCTGGGTTTCAAATTCCAATTTTTCAGATAAGCACATTCCAAAGTACTTTAAGACTAAGGGGAAGAAAGAGTTCTTATTCATGCAGAAGAATTTCTTAGGTATTTTACACACAGAAACACAGAAAGACATGTACACATGTGTGCACATATACACACACACCACATTTACCTCACACATATATAAATTATTCTTTTACCTTTCTACTCAATACCTCCCTCTGTATGGTAAAATAATTCCCTCTAATCATCCATTGTTCCATTATAACTCCCACTGAGCAAATACACAAACCTATCTTGCCCTGATACAAACTGGATGTTCTCACAATTGGTCATAGTCAAGACAAATTCATGGAGTTGACCACTATCACTTAGTCTGTTGTATTTCCATTTTTTGGGATCAAATAGAAACAAATTAACTTATCACTAAACGGTAAAAAAAATCTTAAAACTTTATTGGGTAATTGGAACAGTGGTTAGCACTGCTGCCTCACAGCGCCAGAGACTCAGGTTCAATTCCCGCCTCAGGTGACTGTCTGTGTGGAGTTTGCACATTCTCCCTGTGTCTGCGTGGGTTTCCTCTGGGTGCTCCGGTTTCCTCCCACAGTCCAAAAATGTGCAGGTTAGGTGAATTGGCCATGCTAAATTGCCCATAGTGTAAGGTCAAGGGGTAAGTGTAGGGGAATGGGTCTGGGTGGGTTGCGTTTCAGCGGGTCGGTGTGGACTTGTTGGGCCGAAGGGCCTGTTTCCACACTGTAAGTAATCCAATCTAAAAAAAATCAAGTTGGGTTCCAACTCAGCCAGGAAGCCAGCCATTGAATTAGCTCATATTCAGATACTTCAGAGCTACGATCATGGAATTGGGTCAAATCCCAGCATGACAAAACTTCAATTTCATAAGTATGTGGATTATAACTCTAATGTCAACCATGAAACTAATGTCAGTTGTCAAAGAAAATGCACCTGGTTCATTAATATCCTTTAAGGAAATATAACTACTGTCTTTACCTGGTCTGGACTATATGTGACTCCAGACCCACAGAAATTGGTGTGGTTTATGGAGGTCAGCCATCTAAGCTCCAAGACCTCACAGCAGGAGGTCCTCAAGATTGTGTCCTAGCCCTAACTATCTTTAGTGACTGTATAACTGACCTTCTCTCAATCAGAATGCCATAAATCAGAGGGTTCGCTGATACTTGCACAATGTTCAAAGCATTCTTACACCCTCAGATACTGAAGCACTCCATGTCACTCTGTCACAAGACCCCTGAAAATTCCAGCCTGGGCTGACAATTGGCAATTAACATTCACGCTGTACAAATGGGAAGCAATTACCACCTTCAATAAGAGATCACCTAAATAATGCTTCTGGACACTTAAGTCTTTGCTGTTGCTGAATCCCCAACAATCAACAGTATCGGAATTACCATTGAGCTGAAAATGAACTGGACTCATGAGATAAGTCCTGCTCACTGTGGATAGAAGGGCAGGTCAGAGATCAAAAATACTGCCGTGAGTGATGCAGTTCATGACACCAAATGCCTCTCTGCTATCTACAAGGCACACATCAGGAATATGATTGAATACAGCCCATTTGACTGGATGAAATGTATCTCCAATAACAGTCAAGAAATTGGACACCATCATGATAAACACACAATGCTGTAGACACTTGAAGCCTGAAATGAAACCGGAAAGTGCTGGAGAAAGTCAACAAGCCTGGCAGCATTGGTGGAGAGAAATACAGAATTAACCTTTTGATTCCAATATAACTCCTCTTCAGAACAGGACTGAGGAGGAGTCATGTAGGACTAGAAACATTAATTCTCTTTCTCTCTTAACATATACTACCAGACCTGCTGAATTTCTCCAGCTCTTGCTTTTTTAGGAAAAAGTAGCCAGTTTGATTGGCACCATATCTACAAACATGCAGTGAATCCAACACCAATCTTCTGTAGCAGCCTTATGTATCATCAACTAGATGTGCTCCAGAAATTCACCAATGCTCCTTAGACAGCATCTTCCAAATGTACGACCATATCTTCCTAAAGACAAAGGCAGTAGATGCATGAGAACACCACTACCTACATGTTCCCTTCCAAGCCACTTAGTATCGTGTCTTGGATATATATTCCTTCCATGTCCCCATAGTCATAGTGAACTACAGGCTGTTCTCCCATTAGCGAGACATGACTGATTGTGAGCTTAACCTGAGTGTCACCATGCCCCAGGGGAGGGGTGAGGTTGAGAAGATGGGACCTTCATGATGACCTCAGCTGGTGTATGGGGATTGAACCTGTGCTGTCGGTGTCACTCTACATCATGAACCAGTTGTCCAGCCACCATTGCCACAGGGAGTCAGTTAGCACAGTTGGCTGGACGGCTGGTGTGAGATGTAAAGAGGAGAAGTGATCCTTAGGTTAAGCTCACCACCAGTTGACTCTCTCTTTCTCTCTCTCTCTCTATCTCTATGAGAGAGCAGCCATATGGAACTAGAACTAGGGCGATTTCTACGGTAACCCTTGTTACGACACGAGGTAAACCCTCCTGCTTAATTTAAAACCAGCAACACAGAAAAGATTGATCCTGTGCAGTAATCTGTAAAAATTCGAATGGCCAAGGAATATTTAAAATAAAATTAATGGCTTTATTACTTAAAGTATAACAGAGAATAATTAACTACTATTTACAATTTCTTTCTCTAACCTACATTCTACCTTCCCTTCTATAATACTACTCCAATAAAACTCCCAGTTAAGATTTACTAAACAACACTTCTTATCTCAGAACCAGGCAGCTGTAGGTTCTTGTCTTCGGATCTTCCTGTGTCTGGAGTACTGAGAGACAGAAGTACTCTAACTCCCAGTACTTCTGCTTAACAGAAATCTTAGTTTTTGCTTCAGAGTAAACAATTGATCAGATATCGATGTCTGTTTGTGGAAGGAAACTTCCATCACTTGCATCTACCTTCTAATTTATAAATGGTGAATAGAATTTGACAGTCACTCAGTATCTAGTCTCTGCCACATTCTCAAATCCACATTTGTAATAATCAGGCGGTTGAATATTTTCTTGCTGGAAATGGTGATTTCTTCATTAGTAAGTACTACCTGCCACACGATGTTGTACAGGTCGTGCTGTAGGAGCCTTGTGAGCTGCCTTATTCTGGAAGGAATTGGGAATGGAGCTGAATGATGTAAAATTGCTCATGAACATCGCTGTGACTTTATATGATAAATGGAAGATTGTTGAAGGAACAGCTGAAAATGGGCAAGATGGGGATGCCACCTGGAAAAACTCCTGATCATAGAATCCCTACAATGTGGAGAAAGACCATTTGGCCCATTGAGTATGTGCTGACCCTCCCAAGAGCTTTCTCCTCAGACCCCGCTCCCTACCCTACACTGTAATCACACATTTGCTATGTTTAATCCACCTAACGGGACATTTTTGGACTGTGGGAGGACACTGGAACACATGACGGAAACCCATGCAGAACATTGGGAGACAGTACAAACTCCACACAGACTGTCACCCAAGGCTGGAATTGAACCTGGATCCCTGGCACTGTGAGGCAGCAGTGCAAACCGCTGAGCCTGATGTCCCGAGAGAAAGGCAAAATGTTGCCAATGCTGGAAATCTGAAATTAAAAACACAAAATGCCAGGAAAGCACATGTGATCAGACCGTATCTGAAGAGAGAAACAGTTTGGTACAGGTCAGGGCATTTCCACATGAGATACAACCTTCTTGAGACATCCGAGATTCCCAGAGGACTTGTCAGGGTCGATGCAGAAAGATTGGTTCCTCTTGCAGGAGCAGAGGGCATAATCTCTGAATAATCTCTCAGCTATCTAAGACAGATGAGGTAGAATTTCTCCTCTGACCGTAATGAATCTGGAATTATTTATCACAGAGGACTGTATTGGCTGTATAAGGACATTCAATACTGAGCGATTTTTAAGGGAAGCATTATATCAAAACGGTCATGATTTCATTGAATGGCAAAATGGACTTAAGGGACGGCATGACCACCTTCTGCTGTGTCTTACTGCAAGGATTAACAGATGTAATGGTCAAACTGTAAAACTAATTGATATTAATCAGGGTTCACTGCTAAAACTATACTAATTTCAAAAAGGCAGGGATCAGAGACAAGGGTGTCTAATCTGTGAATGGAAACTGACCAAGGATTAAATGAATAAAAGACCCGAATAGTCTAAGCCAATTAGTATCAACATGTCCAAAACCAATTAATTTGAGAAACAACCTGTTTAGGAACAAGAAAGGAACCAAGGATAAAAAGCTAATTAGACTTGAACAGGATGCTAAGAAATTCTCCTGGAAGAATTCAAGAAGCAGAATATGGTTGTCAAAGAAAAGCATGGGTTCAGTGAAATTTAGGGGATCAGTCCATGCACTGCTGCAAGAATGAAGACTTTAAGAAGTGTGGCCAGATAATATGAAAGTTTGTGGAACTGTCAGTCAAATGGTAACAGGGTTACAGTCAGTGGAGAAACTCAGCAAGAAGCTGCAGCAGAGAAGAGTGTGCTTTTGGGCCAAAGATATTAAATGTGGTGAATTAGAATGTGAACCATCAGGTACAGCATGGATTAGAGTTGGATAGCACATTGCTTTCACATGATTCTCTGCCAGTTTTCACTGTATGGTGCTGCACCTTTAAAGATGTTAACATAGTCCAAAGCAACAACTGGTTAGCGCTGCAGCCTCACATTGCCAGGGACCTGGGTTTGCTTCCAGCCTCGGGTGACTGTCTGTGTGGAGTTTGCACATCTTCCCTGTGTCTGCGTGGGTTCCCTCTGGGTGCTCTGGTTTTGTCCCCAATCCAAAGATGCGCAGGTTAGGTGAATTGGCCATGTTAAATTGCTCATTGTGTTCAGGGATGTGTAGCTTAAGTGTATTAGTCAATGGTAAATGTAGAGTAATGGGATATGGGTTTGGAGGATCAGTGTAGACTTGTTGGGCCGAAGGGCGTTTTCCCACACTGTAGGGATTCTAAGATTCTGAGTGAACAGTTCATGTTCAAGGAGATACAGAGATACAAAACATGAACCTGCTGTAATAATCAATTCAGTTCACGCCAACTGATAGCAAGTTGTGGCTGGGAACATTGATAAATTGAAGACTACAGGTTCTGATAATATCTTGGCTGCAATGTTCAAGACCGATCCATTGCATTGCCTCCTTCTTATTCAATGTATTCTACTGTTTTTATACCCCTGGCATCCACCCAGCAATGTAGAGACTAAGCAAGTTAAGTTCTACTCAGATAAAAAAGATTATCTTTAACCTAATCCTTTTATTCTCCTGCAAAATACCATAACACGGCAGTAGTCGTCAAGTAGTACATATCAACCAGCCATTTGGATACAGAACTGGCTCGAAGGCAGAACACACAGGGTAGTGATGGAGGGTTGCTTTTGCAGACTGGAGGCCTGGACCAGTGGTGTGCCACAAATATCGGTGCTGAGTCCACTGCTTTTCATCATTTAAATAATTGATTTGGATGTGAACTCAGGAGGTATAATTAGCACGTTTTCGGATTATACCAAAATTTGAGGTAAATTTCTTTACTATACACTGCACCTTCAGAGTACAATGGGATCCTGATCAGATAGACCAATAGGCCAAGGAGTGGCAGATGGAATTTAATTTAGATAAATGTGAGGTGCTGCATTTTGGAAAAGTAAATCAGGGCAGGACTTATACACTTAATGGTAAGGTCCTGATGAGTGTTGCTTGGAGTGCAGAAAGGGTTCAGAAAAGATTTACAAGGATGTTTGCCAGGGTTGGAGGGTTTCAGCTGCAGAACTGAATCATAGCCTTACTCAGAAAACTTAAGAAATCAGGAGAATTAAACAAGACAGACTTTCAAAAAATGAAACTAGACAGATCCAGCACAGCATGCTTCTATGGACTACCCAAAGTTCACAAACTAGGAGTCCCCCTCAGACCCACAGTCTCACTACCAGGAACACCAATATACAGACTAGCCAAGGAACTCCACAAGAGTCTAAAGCACTTTGTAGAGTACTCCTACCACTGCACCTAAGAACTCCTGAACCTCATGAAAGACACCAAGAAAGAAGTGGATGAAATAATGGTCTCCTTTGACGTAACAGCCCTGTTCCCATCCATCAACATCAACCTGGCCAAAGAAACACTGACTACGCTATTAGAAAAACCAAAGACACATACACCAAACACCACCAACTTCATCAACAAGGACAACATCATCAAGCTGGTGGAACTATGCCTCACCACCCACTTCACTTTCAATAGCAGGACCCTTAAGCAAATCAACGGGATCACCGATATCAGAATTCATCGCAGAAACAGTAATGCAGAGACTCAAACAAACAACTCTCCCAACCATCCAAGCCACACTTTGAGTCCGCTGCGTGGATGGCACCTTTGTGATCACTGAACAAAACAATTTAGAGGAAACCTTCAAGATCATCAATAGTATCCTTACTGGCATAAAATTCACAAAGGATGAGGAAAACAACAATAACCTGCCATTTCTCGATGTCACAGTGGAGCAGACAGCCAATGGAGACCTTCAAATGAGCATCCACAGGAAAACAACACATCCGGACCAAATACTGAACTACAGAAGCAATCATCCCAAGACCCACAAACACATTTGTCTTGCAAACGTTTCGTCCCCTGTCTAGGTGACATCCTCAGTGCTTGGGAGCCTCCTGTGAAGCGCTTCAGTGCTGTCTCCTCTGGCATTTCCAGTTGTCAGTTCCAGCTGTCCACTGTAGTGGCCGGTATATTGGGTCCAGATCGATGTGCTTGTTGGTAGAGTCTGTGGATGAGTGCCATGCCTGTAGGAATGCCCTGGCTGTTCTCTTTTTGGCTTGCCCTATAATGGTAGGGCATTATAGGGCAAGCCAAACAGAGATCACCCAGGGCATTCCTAGAGGCATGGCACTCATCGACAGACTCTACCAACAAGCTCATCGACCTGGACCCAATATACCGGCCACTACAGCGGACAGAGGAACTGACAACCGGAAGTGGCAGAGACAGGCCACGATAAATGCCAGAGGAAACAGTACAGAAGCGCTTCACAGGAGGCTCCTAAGCACTGAAGATGTCACCTAGACAGGGGACGAAATGTTTGCAAGACAAATTCCCAGCTCGGCGAACAGAACCACAACAACGAGCACCCGAGCTACAAATCTTCTCCCAAACCTTGAACCCACAAACAAAGCTGCATTAGGACAGTATTTCAATGAGCCACCACACGCTGCAGCATTGTAGAACTTCAAAGAGCAGAAGAAAACCACCCATACAGTGTATTCAAGAAGAACAGGAACCCAATAAACACATTCTGCCGATTTCTCAGCAACAAACCCAAACAAACAGACAAAACAGGCCCAGAAGCCTTCGGCACTTTACGCTGCATCAAAGACATCTCTGAAATGACTGCCAGCCTACTCAGACCTGTTGGCAGCATGATAGCCCACAAACCCAACAACACACTTAAACAGTAGCTAATGAACCAGACAGCATGCAAAAAAAAACGTCATCTACAAAATTGAGAATCGACGTTTCAGGCATAAGCCCTTCTTCAGGCTTATGCCCGAAACGTCGATTCTCCTGCTCCTTGGATGCTGCCTGACCTGCTGCGCTTTTCCAGCAACACATTTTCAGTTCTTTGCCCCTTAGCATTGGACATAATTGCACTGATTATCCCATGGGATGTCTGACCAAACAGTGATTGTGGTTTATAGATGAGGTGGTTTATTGGAGGTTTATTGGATATTAAAAGGGACCTAAGGGGCAAGCTTTTCATGCTGAGGGTGGCGTGTGAATGGAATGAGTTGCCAGAAGAAGTGGTGGAGGTTGGTACAATTACAATATTTAAAAGGCATCTGGATGAGTATATGAATAAGAAGGGTTTAGAGGGATATGGTCCAAGTGCTGGCAAGTGGGACTCGATGAATTTCGGATATTTGGTTGGCATGGAAAGGTTGGACTGAAGAGTTTGTTGT
This sequence comes from Chiloscyllium punctatum, assembly GCF_047496795.1. Lineage (NCBI taxonomy): Eukaryota > Metazoa > Chordata > Chondrichthyes > Orectolobiformes > Hemiscylliidae > Chiloscyllium > Chiloscyllium punctatum. The sequence continues at coordinate 36,925,983 of NC_092767.1, forward strand.
CATGCTGTATGTTCTATGTCTCTGTCTCGAGTACCATCTGGCAGCTTCTACTCTCCAATGACCAGGTCAGTAAATCTTTGTTTACCTTCTGTTGGAATTATTGAACTCCCAGTTTCATCATAGCCTCAATGGGCTGAGGGAAAATTGAGAGGAAATGCGAGAATAATTGTTCTCAACACCAAGACTATTGAGTCAAGTATAGTGTCAAAGGAACCGAACAAAACAAACCAATGGATTGTTTAACATGGCCTTAGGATGCCAGGGATCAAAACAGAAAATTCTGGAAACATTTAGCACATCAGAAGGCATCAGTGGACAGAGAAACAGAGTTCACATTTCAGATTGTAACCTTGCATTGATTCTGATAAAAGCTGCCAGTTAATGAAATCATGGCTGATCTGATAACCCTCAACTCTACTTGCCTGCCTTTTCCCATAATGCCTGATTCCCTTATTGATTAAAGTCGATCTGTCTCGGCATTGAATTTTCTTAAAGCCCTCTGTGGTGTTGTATAGAAAGCACATCCGTTGATCACCCTGAAAGGTATTCCTTGAATTTTCACGCTTTTCTCTTATTTCTGGGCTGTTCTCCCCTGACTTTTTCCCATGGAAATAATCTCTCTTTAACTATCTTTACCTTAAATATTGATCAAGCTGATACAAATGTATATTGTATAATCTGGCCTCGTTGAAACTTTTTAAAATCTCAGAATCATTCTGCTGATTCTGTATTGCACCTCCCCCATGCTGCAGTGCCGAATTGGGTAGTGTCCCAGATCACGTTTTGTATATATATATTAAAATATATATATTTCTATACCTCGACCCCATAAAAACAGTCATTCGGGTAGGAATGACAACATTGAGAAGACAAAGATCATTGCAAAATGCCTTGTTAAAAAGGATATATTGCTTTGTGAAATTAGAGTTGTGTGCTTATTAAAGTCTCTGGGTAAATGGTCTGGTGATAATACCGCTAGGCCATTGCCTCCCCCTAAATGAAAGATAATGCATTCATATCAAAACAGTGAGTATTTTGGCAGATATTTAAATTTTTTTTTAAACTTTTGGACACCTTAAGTTCAAGGGGAGCTCATTGAGCTAACTGATTTTGTATAAATTTGAAAATTAATTAATTGATGAAAGTATTTGGCTTTATTGCTTCATCTTCAGCTACCGGATCACAATCATAGTAATAATGCAACATGGGTCTGCAGACCAGCTAGTTTAAAGTTGGTTGTAGGAAAAATATTGCAATTTTTACTCAAAGCCATAATGGTAAAATATCCAGAACTGAGAATTCAATAAAGAACAGTCAGCATTGGTGTCTAACCTTATTGAATTGTTTGATGACAAAACAGTATATGTAAAGGTATTGGGGAGGGTGTGTTTATGTCTGTATTTTTATAAGATATGTTAATAGTAAACGAGAGTTACAACATGGATGCAGGGAAGAAGTAGCAGAATGGATAACAATAGGGTTAGAAACAGAAATTAAAGCTAAAAGTTAGTTGTTCAGACTGACAGAATGTGTTGTTCCACAGGGTACTAGTCCTGAAAGTAATTGTGCCTGGAGATCAGGGGTATAACAATTATGTGGATGACAGGAAATTGGTGATTATGGCTAATACTGAGGAAGGTTGTGGTAAAATAGCAGAGTCCAGAAAGGTGAGCAGAATGGGCAAGACAATGGAAAATAATTTTAAGAGGTGGTGTATTCACATAGGAAGGAGAAGGAGGAAGCTACTTCGATGTATGTTTAAAATTGAGGGGATTTGATGATGTGGGTGTAAAAACATGGTGTCTGACATGAGGAATAAAAATCAGATGACATCAATATAAGATGGTCACAATTAAGGCCAATAAAGAATTTGGGAGAAATGTCTTCTCCAAAGAGCTTTCAGAATGTGGTGTTCAATGCCACATGTAGTTGAGAGGAATATTGTAAGTGCCGTTTAAGGTGGTGTTCATCAAGTCCATGAGAAGAAAATGAAAACCTGAAGGATGTACAGAGGGTGAGATGGACCGGAGTGAATGAGCCCCTTCTGAAGCTTGAAGACTGAACAGAGCAGCTGAGCCTAATAAACTTCAAAGTCAATCATTCATATATTCTTTTCAATAAAAAAAAAGAAAGTTTGTGTAATTTGTATTATTATCTGTTTCAACCCCACCCGACCCCGAACATTAGGCATGTCTACAGAAGAGACAGCTGATGCTGGGCTTCAGTACCTGAGGACCGGACGATGGAGTAATGATGGAGTCATAGTCACCAACAACACAGGGAAGTGGGCAGCCAGGTTCACCACTAATACAATGCCATGGGTTACAGTGATTGGTGACACCATCTATTATGGCATGGCTTTGGGAGAGGTCCACACTTCTACCATTGAAGATATTTCCCTGTGAAGTCAGTACAGAGGATGAAGTGACATCCCAGGGTATTTGTTCCTAGTTTCTATTGGATCATCTGTGAGTGTACTCATCTACCTAATATCACTGGAGTTATTAATAACATTCATGCTCACTTCTTTCAGTCCATTCTTTCAGTCTTACAGAGCAGGAAGATCGATGGTTTCATCCTTGATTGATGCTGAGAAATCTGATTATCGACAATGATCAACTTCAGTGATGTTTAATGAGTGACTATTGGAAATCCGTTGGGCTTCCCTCTTCCAATCACAAGGCAATGACTTCCCTGTGGCCTTGGGGTTTATGAATTTCAGTGAAGAAAGGATTTTGCTTTATTTCCTTCCATTATTGAATACTGCTCAATAACAGTGAGGTACCGGAAGGCAACTGTGGTCCGTGGACCATGAGTCAGGAACTTCAGCTTCTGAACAAAATAAAAGGAAACAGTGAATTAAACGACATTCTTCATCATCATATTTCCTCTAAAGGAAAGTTTGTGTGTTAAGTCCTAAGATGAAGTTGAGGCTGTAATTTAACCTGTGATCAAAGAACAATCAAATGAGAGCACAACGGAGACTTCAGTCATTCATTAAACAGGAGCTGGGAGTCCTGAGGGACCAAGGTTGCATTCATCCTTTAATCAATATCATCAAAACCGATTCCCTCTTACATTTTATGGGATTTGCGATGTGCAAATTGATGGGTATGTTTTGCAAAGATAATAGTAATGACTGCAGTTCAAAAGGAATGAGTTCATGGTGAAGCCTCTTGGGGATAACCTGAAGTAATGGGATGGTGCCACATGAAATGACATCATATCCTTTTGTGTTCCTATTTACTTTTACTCCTCAGATCAAAGTTTGTGTGTTCTTTTGTAAAGGCTGTTATGCTCCAGGTTAGCGCTGAGCCCAAATGACCCAAGTACTCCATCAGATATCTGAAATTCGTGGCATATTTTAGATAAATATCATGTTTTGGGGGGCTTTATAGATTTGATTTTCGAAAGATTCTTTAACGATTTGAAGTTTCTACCACCAATACATTATTGAATTCAAAAATGTTCTGGCAAATTTGGAATGCTTTGCTTTAAAAGTTATGTAGGCCCTTTAATAAAGTCATAGTTAGACAGTTCAGAAAAGGCCCTTTGTCCTATTGAGTCCTCACTGACATTAACTATCACCAAAGGCATGGTCATCCCAAATCCCTGTACTCGTCACATAGTCTTGAATGTTATGTTATTTCATGTGCTCATTCAAATATTTTTAAAGGTTGTAAGATTTCCAACCTCTCCTAATATACTGGCAGGGAGATTTCTTCGAGCTGCTCAGGAGGATTTAAACTAGTGCAGGGTGGGAAAGGGTGCAGAGGTGGGCTGTGAGGGGGGTGTAGGGGGAAGACCTCGGGAGATAGTGAGAAAAGAGATCAGTCTGAGACTGGTACAGTTGGGGAAAGGAGCAAGTCAAATAGGGTAGGCAGGAACAAAGCAGAGAATGAGGTAGGACTAATAAATTAAGCTGCATTTGTTTCAATGCAAGAGGCATAACAGAGAAGGCGGATAAATTCGGCATGGTTGGGAAAAAGGGATTGGGATATCACAGCAATTATAGAGATGGGGCTCAGGGATGGACACGACTGGCAGCTTCGTATTCCAGTTTATAGATGCTATAGGAAGGATAGAAAGGGGCAAGAGAAGTGGGGGAGTGGCGTTTTTGATTAGGAATAACATTACTGCTGTACTTCAGGAGGATATTCCTAGGAATGCACACAGGAAAGTTATTTAGGCAGAACTGAGAAATAAGAAAAGGATGATCACCTTATTGGGAAATGTACAATAGAGACCTTAAACCCCCAATAGTCAGCAGGAAATTGAGAAACAAATTTGTAAGGAGATATCTGTTATCTGTAAGAATAATAGGGTGGTTATGGTAGGGGATTTTAACTTTCCAAGCATTGACTGGGACGACCATACTGCTAAGGGCTTGGATGGTGAGGAATTTGTTAAGTGTGTGCGAGAAATTTTTCTGATTCAGTATGTAGATATACCGACTAGAGAAGGTGCAAAACTTGACCTTTTCGGGATAAGGCAGGGCAAGTGAACTAGGTATCAATGGGGGAGCGAACATCATTCTGTTAGTTGTAAAATACTGATGTAAAAGGATAGACCAGATCTAAAAGTTAACATTCAAAATTGAAGGAAAGCATATTTTGATGGTTTTAGTCAAGAACTTTCGAAAGTTGATTGTGGGTGGATACTCACAGGTAAAGGCAAGGCTGGGCAATGTCAAACTTTCAAAATGAGATAATGGGGTCTAATATACTGTATGTTCCTACTCGGTTGAAGGGCAAGGTTGGGAAGGGTAGGGAATGCTGATAACTAGAGTAATTATGTTTCTGGTCAAGAAAAAGAAGGAAGCAGATGTCAGGTATTAACAGCAGGGATTGAGTAAATCCCAAGAAAAATACCAGGAACAATCCGCTCCTTCCGAGTATTAGCCTAGTAAACCTGTTCTTCCAACACATTAACGTAAGTACGGTGACCGGTACTGTACACAGCACTCCACATGAGGCCTGACCCACATCCTGGGTAAGTGAAGCAGAGCCTTCACACTCTTGCTTTCAATTCCTCTCACAATAAAATGTGACACAATTAGCCTTCCTGATTACTTGCAATACCTATAGATTACCTTTCTGTGATTTGTGTCCGAAGGCACCCAGATTCCTCTCCATCCCTGAGCTCTTCAGCCATAGTATTGCAGTAATATGTTGCCTTATTATTCTTTCTTCCAAAATGCACCATTTCACACTTTGCCACATTGTACTCCATTTGCCAGATGGTTTGTCTTTACAACTCATTTTCCTACCCACCTTTATGTCATCAGCAAATTGACTCTTCACTGCCCTTTGCACAATTAAGGATGGACAATGATGGACATCAGAATGAACTGGCAATAGAGATAGATCGTGAGGGAGCATACTAAACTGGGAATGGGGAGAGACAGCATCAAGACATTGACCTGGGAATGGGGAGAGACAGTGACAAGACATTGACCTGGGAATGGAGAGAAACAGTGACAAGACAGTGACCTGGGAATGGAGAGAGACAGTGACAAGACATTGACCTGGGAATGGGGAGAGACAGTGACAAGACATTGACCTGGGAATGGGGAGAAACAGTGACAAGGCAATGAACTTGGATTAGAGACAGAGAGAGACATCACACTGAATTGGTAATATAGAGACTTAATGATTAGATTACAGTACTAACAGTGTGAAAACAGGCCCTTCAGTATAACAAGTCCACACCGACCCTCTGAAGAGCAACCCACCCAAACCCATTCCCCTAAATTTACCCCTTCACGTAACACTACGGGCAATTTAGCATGGCCAATTCACCTATTGTGGGAGGAAACCGGAGCACGGAGCACCCAGAGGAAACCCACGTAGACACGGGGACAGTTGCCTGAGGCGGGAATTGAACCCAGGTCTCTGGCACTGTGAGGCAGCAGTGCTAACCACTGAGCTACCATGCCACCCAAAAAAAAATTAAACGCACCCATTCCCTGGCTGGGAATCGAACCCAGGACAAGACGGTGAAAGTACCGAATCCTAAGCACTAGACCACCAGGTAATGAGAGACAGTGATTTGCGATTAGAGAGAGACAGAGTGGCAGCACAATGAATTTGAAAATGAGAGACAGAGAGACAACTCACTGAATTGGGAATGCAGAGAGAGATGGAGTGACAACACAGAACTGGCAATAGCAACAGAGAGACAACACTCTGAACTGGAAAAAGAGGGAAACAGGGTACAAGACACTGAAGTGGGAATAGTGAGAGATAGACAGACAACATAGACAAAAGATGATAACACACTGAACTGGGAATAGAAGGAGATAAACTAACATCACAATGAACTGGGAACGGAGAGAGAGAAACAGAGAATGCATTGAACTGGGAGAGGTGAGAGACAAACTGAGAACACACAACTTGGAATCGAGAGAGACAACACACTGAACTGGAACAGAGAGTGACAGAACTGGCAATAGAGAGAGATAGAGAACACCCTGAACTGGGAATAGAGATTGAGAGACACCCACAGTGAACTGGAAATGGAGAGAGACAAAGAGACAACACATTGAACTGAGAATAGAGTAAGATAAACTGACAAAACACTGAACTGGAAATGGAGAAAGAGAGAAACAGAGAGTATACAACTAAAAATAGAGAGAAACAGAAAGATAAAACACTGAACTGAGAATAGAGAGGACAAAAAATGTGATAATACACTGAACTGGCAATAGAGAAAGACAGAGAGACAACACACTGAATTGGGAACAGAGAGAGAGAAAAACAGAGACCACACAACTGGAAAAAGTGAGAGACAAGCGGAGAACACACAATTGGGAAGAAAGAAAGGTGGAGAGATAACACACTGACCGGTGAACACAGGGAGACAGAGAGTGTGACAATACACTGAACTGGGAACAGAGAGTGACATAATGAGAGACAAGACCTTGGAGTGAATGTCCACAAGTCCTTGAAGGTGAGTGGGAGGATTATACAGTGGTCACAAAATCATACATTTTCTTATTATCTGAAGCATTGGAGGTTTTATTGATAGGTTAGGCTACAGCTGGAGTACAGAATATAGTTATGGTCAATGTACAACAGGGAGTGGGAGCAGCGTCGAAGTAAAAGCGAACCCGGGAGACTACAGCAAAGGTAAGACAGTTTGTTTTAAAATTGCTTACCTGTAGCAGGCAGCGGTGTGTTTTTTTCTCTCTCTCTCTCTCCACAGAAAGAGCGGGAGCAGCAGAGGAAGTGACGGCAAGCAGAGGGGCAGCCGGGAAGGAAAAGTGAGTATATAAGTCAGGAAGGCGGCTAAATCCGAGATTCTACACCTGTAGTATCTCCCACCCACCCTCCTCCTCTAACCTTCTTAACTACTCTGCTTTTTCTTTTCAGGTAAGGATTTTTATTTCTTTACCAGGGACTAATTAACAATTTACTTCGTTTTTTTTGTGTGTGTATACATCAAGTCCTTATTTAGGGTAAAAAAAACTATAGCAGAGAGGTATCAGAAGGTATTCTAACTCATACTTGTACAAAGTAAGTAATTAACTAACTAAGCAGAGATGGCTGGGCAGGTGATGTGCTGTTGCTGTATGATGTGGGAGCTGGCTGATCCCATTGTTAACGGCAGTGACCACATCTGCAGCAAGTGTTGGTTGCTGGAAGAACTCCGGATCAGAGTTGATGATCTGCAATCTGAGCTTCAAACGCTGCGGCACATCCGGGAGGGGGAGAGTTACCTGGATGCTTTGTTTCAGGAGGCAGTCACACCTGGGAGATTAAGTAATTCACATTCAGCTAGTGATCAGGCACAAAAGAGTGTGACTGTAAGTGAGGCAGGTAGGGGGAACCAGAGTTCAGGAGTGGAGGAGCCTCAGCCCTTGACCTTGTCCAACAGGTACGAGATTCTTGCTCCCTGTTCGGATGAGGAAAAGGGCTCTGGACAGGATGAGCCAACTGACCAAGGCACCATGGTGCAGAAGGCCATTCAAGAGGGGGGAGCTAATAGACAAGTAGTGGTTATAGGGGATTCTATAATTAGGGGGACAGATAGTATCCTTTGCAAGCCGGATCGGGAGTCTCGCATGGTGTGTTGCCTGCCCGGTGCCAGGGTGCGAGACATCTCTGACCGGCTTGAAAGGATATTGGAGCGGGAGGGGGAGGATCCAGTTATTGTGGTCCACGTTGGTACCAACAACATAGGCAAGACTAGGGTGGAGGACCTGTTGGGCATTACGAAGCACTAGGCAGGAAATTGAAGCACAGGTCCTCAAGGGTCATAATCTCTGGATTACTGCCCGAGCCACATGCCAATTGGCATAGGGACAAGAAAATTAGGCAAGTAAACACGTGGCGATGGGATTGGTGTGGGAAAGAGGGATTCCACTTCATGGGGCATTGGCATCAGTTTTGGAACAGGGGGGGATCTGTACCGTTGGGACGGTCTCCACCTGAACCGATCAGGTAGCAATGTTCTAGCGAAGAGGATAAAAATGGTGGTCAGTAGGACTTTAAACTTCTGAGTTGGGGGAAAGGGAAAGTGAAAGCGACAGGGAGTATGGAGGTATATGGAAAGATAAGCAGCAGGATAGCATGTTTCCAGGCGGATTTAAAATTGAGGCAGACTGAGAATGCAGAAAAAAGCAAGGATAACTTAGGACATATGATTTCCAGCATCTGTAATGATAAGGAAGTTAGCATTAAGGCACTTTACCTGAATGCTCGTAGCATTCATAACAAGCATGTGGATGAGGGTAGAGCAGTGGATGTAGTGTACATGGATTTTAGTAAGGCATTTGATAAGGTTCCCCATGGTAGGCTTATGCGGAAAGTCAGGAGGCATGGGATAGTGGGAAATTTGGCCAATTGGATAGAAAACTGGCTAACCGGTCGAAGTCAGAGAGTGGTGGTTGATGGTAAATATTCAGCATGGAGCCCAGTTACAAGTGGAGTTCCGCAGGGATCAGTTCTGGGTCCTCTGCTGTTTGTAATTTTTATTAATGACTTAGATGAGGGAGTCGAAGGGTGGGTCAGTAAATTTGCAGATGATACAAAGATAGGTGGAGTTGTGGACAGTGCGGAGGGCTGTTGTCGGCTGCAGAGGGACTTAGATATGATGCAGAGCTGGGCTGAGGAGTGGCAGATGGAGTTCAACCCTGCCAAGTGTGAGGTTGTCCATTTTGGAAGAACAAATAAGAATGCGGAATACAGGGTTAATGGTAGGGTTCTTGGTCAGGTGGAGGAACAGAGGGATCTTGGGGTCTATGTACATAGATCTTTGAAGGTTGCCACTCAGGTGGATAGAGTTTGTAAGAAGGTCTATGGAGTATTATCGTTCATTAGCAGAGGGATTGAATTCAAGAGTCGTGAAGTGATGTTGCAGCTGTACAGCACTTTGGTTAGGCCACAGTTGGAGTACTGTGTGCAGTTCTGGTTGCCTCACTTTAGGAAAGATGTGGAAGCTTTGGAGAGGGTGCAGAGAAGATTTACCAGGATGTTGCCTGGAATCGAGAGTAGGTCGTACGAGGATAGGTTGAGAGTTCTCGGCCTTTTCTCGTTGGAACGGCGAAGGATGAGGGGTGACTTGATAGAGGTTTATAAGATGATCAGAGGAATAGATAGAGTAGACAGTCAGAAACTTTTTCCCCGGGTACAACAGAGTGTTACAAGGGGGCATAAATTTAAGGTGAAGGGTGGAAGATATAGGGGAGATGTCAGGGGTGGGTTCTTTACCCAGAGAGTGGTGGGGGCATGGAATGCGCTGCCTGTGGGAGTGGTAGAGTCAGAATCATTGGCGACCTTTAAGCGGCATTTGGATAGGTACATGGATGGGTGCTTAATCTAGGATAGAAGTTCGGCACAACATCGTGGGCCGAAGGGCCTGTTCTGTGCTGTATTGTTCTATGTTCTATGTTCTAAAGCTGATGAACTAATGGCACAGATAATAGTGAATGATTATGATGTAGTAGGCATCACTGAGACTTGGTTACAGGGGGGTCAGGACTGGCAGTTAAACCTCCATGGTTTTTCAACTTATCGAAAAGACAGAGAGGTGGGCAGAGGGGGTGGGGTTGCCTTGTTAGTTAAGAACAAAATTAAATCTATGGTATTCAATGACATAGCGTCGGATGATGTGGAGTCTGTGTGGGTGGAATTGAGGAACCACAAAGGCAAAAAAAAATAATTGGAGTTGTGTATAGACCTCCTAACAGTGGTCAGGACCAGGGACGCAACATGTACTGGGAAATAGAGAAGGCATGTCAGAAAGGCAAGGTTACATTGATCATGGGAGACTTCAATATGCAGGTGGACTGGGTAAATAATTTTGCTAGTGGATCTAAAGAAAGGGAATTCATGGAATGCTTACAGGATGGCTTTTTGGAACAGCTTGTCATGGAGCCCACAAGAGAGCAGGCTATTCTGGACCTAGTGCTTTGCAATGAACCAGACTCTATAAAAGATCTTAAAGTAAGGGAACCCTTAGGAAGTAGCGACCATAATATGGTAGAGTTCAGTCTGGAGTTTGAAAGGGAGAAGGCAAAATCGGATGTAATGGTGTTACAGTTGAATAAAGGTAATTATGAGGACATGAGAGAGGAACTGACTAAAATAGACTGAAAGCAGAGGCTAACCGGGAAGACAGTAGAGCAAAAATGGCAGGAGTTTGTAGGTATAATTGAGGACACTGTACAGAGGTTCATTCCCAAGAAAAGAAAGATTAACCGGGGAGGGATTAGACAACCTTGGCTGACAAAGGAAGTCAGGAAATGTATTAAAGAAAAAGAGAGATCCTATAAAGTGGCTAAGAACAGTGGGAAATCAGAAGATTGGGAAGGATACAAAAGCAAACAGAGGATAACAAAGAGTGTAATAAGAAATGAGAGGATCAAATATGAAGGTAGGCTAGCCAGTAATATTAGAAATAATAGTAAAAGTTTCTTTCAGTACATAAGAAACAAACGACAGGCAAAAGTAGACATTGGGCCACTTCAAACTGATGCAGGAAGCCTAGTGATGAGAGATAAGGAAATAGCAGGTGAACATAACAAGTACTTTGCGTCAGTTTTCACAGTGGAAGACATGAGTAATATCCCAAAAATGAAAAGGTGTCACGGGGCTGAGTTGAGTATGGTTGCCATCACGAAAGAGATAGTGCTAGAAAAGTTAAAAAGTCTTAAAATTGATTAATTTCCTGGCCCCGATGGGATACACCCTAGAGTTCTGAGAGAGGTGGCTGAGAAAATAGCAGAGGCATTGGTTGAGATCTTTCAAGAGTCACTGGATTCAGGGAATGTCCCGGATGATTGGAAGACCGCTGTTGTAACCCCCTTGTTCAAGAAAGGATCAAGACAAAAGATAGAAAATTATAGGCCAATTAGCCTAACCTCGGTTGTTGGTAAAATTCTAGAATCCATCATTAAGGATGAGGTTTCTAAATTCTTGGAAGAGCAGAGTCTGATTAGAACAAGTCAACATGGATTTAGTAAAGGGAGGTCATGCCTGACAAACCTGTTGGAATTTTTTGAAGAGGTAACAAGTAGGTTAGACCAGGGAAACCCAGTGGATGTGGTCTATCTAGACTTTCAAAAGGCCTTTGATAAGGTGCCACACGGGAGGCTGCTGAGCAAGGTGAGGGCCCATGGTTTTCGAGGTGAGCTGCTGGGATGGATTGAGGATTGGCTGTCTAACAGAAGGCAGAGAGTTGGGATAAAAGGTTCCTTTTCAGAATGGCAGCCGGTGATGAGCGGTGTCCCGCAGGGTTCGGTGCTGGGGCCACAGCTGTTTGCATTATATATTAATGATTTGGATGAGGGAACCGGGGGCATTCTAGACGATGATAATGTTTGCCGATGATACGAAGTTAGGTGGACAGGCAGGTAGTACTGAGGAAGTGGGGAGGCGACAGAAGGATCTAGACAGGTTGGGAGAGTGGTCCAGGAAATGGCTGATGGAATTTAACATGAGCAAGTGCAAGGTCTTGCACTTTGGCAAAAAGAATAAAAGCATGGACTACTTTCTAAATGGTGAGAAAATTAATAAAGCCAAAGCACAAAGGGATCTGGGAGTGCTAGTCGAGGATTCTCTAAAGGCAAACATGCAGGTTGAGTCCGTGATTACGAAAGCGAATGCAATGTTGTCTCTTATCTCAAGAGGGTTGGAATATAAAAGCAGAGATGTACTATTAAGACTTTATAAAGCTCTGGTTAGGCCCCATTTGGAGTACTGTGTCCAGTTTTGGTCCCCACACCTCAGGAAGGACATACTGGCACTGGAACGTGTCCAGCGGAGATTCACACGGATGGTCCCTGGAATGACAGGTCTAGCATATGAGGAACGGCTGAGGATACTGGGATTGTATTCATTGGAGTTTAGAAGATTAAGGGGAGACTTAATAGAGACGTACAAAATAATACATGGCTTGGAAAAGGTGGATGCTAGGAAATTGTTTCTGTTAGATGAGGAGACTAGGACCCGTGGACACAGCCTTAGAATTAGAGGGGGTCATTTCAGAACAGAAATGCGGAGACATTTCTTCAGCCAGAGAGTGGTATTCCTGTGGAATTCATTGCCACGGAGTGCAGTGGAAGCCGGGACGCTAAATGTCTTCAAGGCCGAGATTGATAGATTCTTGTTGTCTAGAGGAATTAAGGGCTACGGGGAGAACGCTGGTAAGTGGAGCTGAAATGCGCATCAGCCATGATTGAATGGCGGAGTGGACTCGATGGGCCGAATGGCCTTACTTCCACTCCTATGTCTTATGGTCTTATATTTGATAGAGTTCAGAAGGATGTTGTGAGATCTAATTGAAACTTGCAGAATACTAAATGAACTTGACAGTGAGGATTTTTGGAAGATGTTTCAAATGATAGGAGAGACTAGGACCCGAGGGTAAAGAGTAAAGAGGAGACTTTTAGAACAGAGATAAGGAGAAACGTCTTCATCCAGAAAGTGGTGAATCTATGGAATTCATTGCCACAGACGGCTGTTGAAGGCAGGTCATTGATTATATTTAAGAGTGAGACAGATACGTTATTGATTGTAAAGGAGATCAAAAAAGCAGGAGATTCGGGTTGAGAAACTTAACAGCCGTCATTGAATTGCAGAGCAGGGTCAATGGGCTGAGTGGCCACATTTCTGCTACAATGCCTTCTGGTCGTATGGTTAATATTGGCTCTTCTCATTCCTCATTGGAGATGTATCCTGGAATTTGATTTTCATATGATTTATAAAGAACAACATTCCAATACTGATGACTGGGAAATATGATATCTCACCCCTCCAGTCTCAGCAACCATGTCCCCAATATCATAATCACATTGCAATTGAAGTCCAGTGAATGGTACTTAAGCACACTTTATTGACATCGATAACATTAACAGCATAATCCTCACCTGCACTCTCTGATCCTCCAGTAACCATATGAATTTTGTGTCACATCATATTCTCTGTTCACATATCCATGCCATTTGTATGTTATAACTCATGCTGTCACAGGCACATTTTACTGTCAAGATTATGGACTAGAAAAGGTCTCTCCATATTTTACTGACATTATAATCTCTGATCAGTAGTTACAGGCTGTATGTTTCCATTCATAAATGGAGAAAATTGGTTATGTTCTGACAATACTTTGACATTACTCTCATATCCAAGGCAGATAGAATGTTTGCACACAATCAATCTACTATCTCCAAATTCCTTCCCACAGTTGCCCGCATATATCCCATGCAAAATGGATACATTTTGAACGTTCTTTTGAAATTTAATAAAATCAGTATTGAATTGAAAGGGGTTAACTGGAGCTATTTGTTTAGTGACTGTGATTAATGTCTATCTCCGTGGATCCGAGTTATCCCAGTAGAGAATTTCCATCATTGAATGATAAATGGGCTCTGACAATGTGTTATTCCATGGTATGAGTAGAAGAACACTGTCGGCTCTAACACGGATCAGCAGCTCGAGAGAGAGGGGTAGGAGAGATCAACATCTGAGCACATCAGCGTGGAACATTACAATAATGGTTCAGAATCTGAGGACCCCGGATTGGAATGTTCCAACAATGGATCAGAATCTGAGAACATTAGACTGGAATGTTACAACAATGGACAGGAGCTTGTTCTCGGGACTTCACTGGCTTTCTCTGCCTTTGATACCATTAGCACATCGGATCCAGGCTGTCCTTTTCGTTATTCAAGCTGGTTACTATCCCATCCTCGCTATAGTTGGTGTTCCTGGTAAGTCATTATATTTGTCTACTAAACCGGGTTGAACTGAATTTCTGCTCATGAGATATAAATTTTGGTAAGTGCAAGTCAATGTCTTCAGTTCCAAACAAAAATTCCTTCCCTTATAAATTATAACTATGAAACTACTATTTATAAATTACTCACTGATACTGAACCAGACTGTTCTCAAACTCCATAAGCCATTTTGTCCTCCACAGATTAACATCTCCATGTCCTCCCAACTCACCAATCTTTTCCAATACCACCACCATGATATCCCTGTCTCCTCCTCAGTCTCAGTGCAACTTCTGAATAAACCATGATTTGCACCTTTATTCAATCCGGATGCAACAGTTTCAAGTGACATGTCTGTCACTAAATAATTACTCTTGAGAATGTTTAACTTGTTCTCTGCATATACAGGAAGACAGTTTATGGTGGTCAAGCCATTGACTCATAATATAGAGCCACAGAATAATGGTCTGTTGGTAACTCGTGAAGGAAATTAGTGGAATTTAAAAGCAACCATAATTATTTGTTATAAAAACCCATCTACTTGCCTCAAGTCCTTTAGGGAAGTCAATGTGTCATGCTTCCATAGTCAGGTTTCCATGTGACCTCTTTGATGAACATGTGTGTGTGTAATGTACCTTTACGAGAATTAAGAGCCAGCAATAACTACCTCACAGCACCAAGAGTTCTGAATAATAGATATAATGTAATATTTGGCCAAACAACTCGATTCGCTCATTGTCTCGAGACAAAACCAAATTCAACCAAACAGTTTTAATTATATTCCAAAATATCCACCTCCAATCAAGTTTGAATTTAGTCTCTTGACAATCTTAAAGCCAATGACACAATCCTATGGTTTGGCGGGGGGGGGGGGGGGGGGGGGGGGGGGGGGGGGGTACAAGGCCGTGGAAAATTTAACAGTTGACAGGAGATTTGCCAAGCTATCGGCATGCAAAGACTGCCTGAAAAATAGTTCTGTTAAAGGTACCTTTATTGATTAGAAACTGGTGAAACAGGATCTCCAAGAAGAAAAGAAGACAGGAATATTGAGAAGAACCGAAAGCTTTCTGGTTTTGAGATAACAAGTTTTGTTTTGTAAGTCTTAATTAGGAGTCTTATCAGACTCGGATTGTGGCGGGCAAAGGTAAAAGATAGGTTAGAGGAAGAAATTATAAATAGTCGTTCGTTTATTATTCTCTGTTATACTTTAAGAAATAAAGTTGTTAATTTTTACATTAAATACTTTTGGACTCTAGAATTATTACATATTGCTGCATGGGATAAACCTTTTCTCTGTTGCTAGTTTTAGTTGAGCAGGATAATTTATCCTGTGTTGTAACGCTACAAATCCACAGGAATGTGTTTTACTCTTTACGGTACTGTGGAAAAGCTAAACTAGCCACTCAGTTCAAGGTCAGCATAACATGCTGCCCTGACCAGGGCAGCATACAACCTGTGAGAGAAGAACAAAAGTAAAGATGGCTCCCTTCCTCTGCCTGTTTCCGGTATTCATACAGCTCATTTCTATTCAAATAGGTGATCATCCCCTATTGGAGGAGTATTCAATCGCATTGAAATTCTCCCCAAAAGTGATACATATCTTCATAGGCATCTCTGGTGTTGGCATTATTGATGCTGACGTACAGATGTAAGGAACTTACAAATTCCATGTTAGTCGTAGTGCATAGAGAAGGAATGGCTTTTTGTGGCACAGGCAAAAAGTGGCGATGTCTAAGTGAGAGAAAAGGATTATTGCCATCATCCCTAACAGTGTAGTTGAGGCAGTATTTGGGGACCTGTGGATATACCATCTCCCAAGATTCACCAGACTAATCCCTGGGGTGATGGCACCTTGAGCAGTGAGTGAAGCTCAGTGAGAGAATAAGAGGTGATTGCATTGAACCTTAAGGGGGATGGACAGTCATTCATGATGTTCTAAAATGATACTGATAGGCTGATAAATTCCATGGCTTTTTATTCACTCAGGTTACATGATTCTTGATAGTTTAAGAGCCTCTGAGAACGTTCCACCCAACCACCCCCAATTTTGATTGAGACAGAGAGAGAGAGAGACAGATAGACAGGCAGACAGACAGACAGATGTTCAGCCTTTTTAATAAACTCTCCCAACATTAATGCAGTTAAATTGGTGCGTGATCCTGCAATGAAGGTCAGGCTATCCATAATCCCGACAGCAGACGCAATACCTTCATTATAAAAGAGTTAACACCTCCCAGCAGCTTCTGACCTCCATGGAGAACATAGGTTTGTCTTTTCGGAGAAGGAAGATGCTTCCTTCAGACTTGACACAAAACATTTTGCTTTCCTCCTCACTTCCAGCAAACCATGTTAAAGGAGCAGACGTTCTACAAACAATGGAGCCATGATTATCATCATGGAGCTCTCTATCAAAGCATTCTCGGTTTTATTGGGTTGTCATGTTGTAACATCATTGACTCCTTCCTGTTCGTGTATAACTATCTCGAGGGGCTGAATGGCCTCCTCCTGGTCTCATGGAACAGGTTTAAGGATCTGATTGGGCTCTGCCTGCTCCTGTTTAAACAGCTCAATGTACTGACCAGACTCATTCTCTTCCTGTGGACTGTCCCTCTTCTTGTTCACTAGTTTCCGCGGGCTAAATGGCTTCCACATATCAGTGTGTAACCAGCTTGAAATGCTTAATGATGGTGGCAATGTGCATTGATGTCACCACAGTGATCTCTGAGGCACTTCATCAGTTACAGCTGTGCAGCCTGAAAGTAAACATTCCTCCCTACTCTGTATTTTTTATCGTGACAAATTCCTTCTCCCTGTGTATCCGTTTAGGCCTGTTGAATGGCCTCGCTCTGGGCTGTGTATTGTACTCAACGAGCTGAATTACTCATTCTATATTCTTGTGTAATTCCTTAGAGGAGCAGAATGGTCACCTCCCGTCTCATTGTAGCGATCCTGTGTGACTGAATGGCGTGGTCCCCTACCCTGTAACAGCATCGGGGGGTGGATTGCGGGAACAGCCCATGGGTTAGGGGCAGCAATATATCTCTGTAACAGCACCGAGAGACGGATTAAGGAAACAACACATGGGGTAGGGGCAGTAGTATATTTCCGTAATAGCAGCGAAGGACAGATTGTGGAAACAACACATTACGTAGGGATAGCAGTATATCTCTGTAACAGCCTCGAGGGTGGATTGAGGGAACAACACTTGGGTTAGGGTTCAGCAATATATCTCCATAACAGCACTGAGGGAACAAGACATGGGATAGGGGCACCTGTATATTTCTGTAACAGAATCGAGGGTTGATTAAGGAAACAACACATGGGGTAGGTGCACTTGTATATCTCTGTAAAGCAGCGAAAGACAGATTGTGGGAACATCACATAAGGTAGGGACAGCAGTATAACGCTGTAACACCCTCGAAGGTGATTTGAGGGAACAACACATGAGGTGGGGACAGCAGTACATCTCTGTAACTGCCTCGATGGTGACTTGAGGGAACAACACATGGGATAGGAGCAGCAATATATCTCTGTAACAGCCTCGAGGGTGACTTGAGGGAACAACACATGGGATAGGAGCAGCAATATATCTCTGTAACAGCATTCAAGTGTGGATTGACAGAACAACACATGGGGTCAGGGCAGCAGTATATCTCTGTGACAGCCTTGAGGGTTAATTGAGGGAATAACACATGGGGTAGAGACAGCAGTATATCTCTGTGACAGCCTCGACGGGTGGATTGAGAGAACAACACGTGGGGTAGGGACAGCAGTATATCTCTGTAACAGCATCGAAGGGTGGATTGAGAGAACAACACATGGGATAGGGGCAGCAGTACATCACTGTAACAAACCTCGAGGGTGTATTGAGAGAACAACGTGTGGGGTAGGGGCAGCAGTATATCTCTGTAACAGCATCGCGGGATTGATTGAGGGGACAAAATATGGGATAGGGGCAGCAGTACATCTCTGTAACAAACCTCGAGGGTGTATTGAGGGAACAACGCGTGGGGTAGGGGCAGCAGTATATCTCTGTAACAGCATCGCGGGATTGATTGAGGGGACAAAATATGGGGTAGGTGCAGTGGTATATCGCTGTAACAGCCTCGAGGGGTGGATTGAGGGAATAACACATGAGGTAGGGACAGCAGTAATGGAGGCTGATGCAATCACAACATTTAAAAGGCATCTGAATGGCTATATGAATAGTAGGGGTTTGCAGGGATATAAGCCAAGTGCTGGCAGGTGGGACTAGATTGGGTTGGGATATCTGGTCGGCATGGATGAGATGGACCGAAGGGACTGTTTCCGTGCTGTACATTTCTATGTGTCTATGACACTATGGCCCAGTCTTCACTGTTCCCTGGCGTTGTGAATACCACAGGCAGCTCTTCCCTAACGAGATAGGAACATCCTTATCTCAATCTTAAATGGTAGAACATCTAAATTTAAAAGCGTATGAACCTCACAGTTAGCTTCTCATTTTTAAAAAAAATGAAGGCACAATGAATAGGAAATCGATAGACCATTCAGTCCCTCAACCTTATCCCACATTCCCATTCAGTAAAGTTTTTATCAAATTCAGCCTCCATAGCTCTTTTGGGTCGACATTTCAGATAGCGTAAACCATAGAGCATATGACATTGGTGCAGAACTATAGTGTTTAGTCCATCAAGTCTGATCTGCTGTTCGATCATGGCTGACATTTGTCTCAACAAAATTCTCCCACAGTTTCACTGTAACTCTTATATCTATCCCTGTCTTAAACACAGAAGTGTGTCTGTGTCTCTGTATGTTTTTATGTGTGTGTGTGTGTGTGTGTGTGTGTGTTTCGGGTTATTGACAGGAGGCAAAGGGTGGTGGAGGATGGTTGTCTTTGGGACTGGAGGCCTGTGACCAGCGGCTTTCCACATGGATTGGTGCAGGATCCACTTTTGGTTGTCATTTATAGCAATGATTTAGATGAGAATTATAGAAAGCATGGTGAGCAAGTTTATGGCTGAAACCAAGATTAGTTATACAGTGGAAGGTGAAGAAAGTTGCATACGATTACAAAGAGAGCTTTACAAATTGGATTGATTATTCCAAGAGTTGCACAGCACAGAAACAGACCCTTTGGTCAAACTCACTCGTAAGAACCAGATGTCTTAAATTAATTTAGTTTCATTTTCCACCATTTGTTCCATACCCTTCTAAACCATTCCAATTCATGTCCCCATCTAGATGCCTTTTAAATGTTGTAATTGTAACAACTTCCACCACTACGTATGGAAGTTCATTGCATACACGCACCATCCTCTGTGTGAAAGTAGTCCTCTTAGGTTCCTTTTAAATCTTGTCCATCTCACCTTAAATCTATGTCTTCTATTTTTGGATCTACCTGCACTTGGGTAAAGTCCCTGACTATTCACCCTATCCACTGTCTTCATGATTTTATAAGCCTCTGGAATGTGCAAACGTGACTCCAATCAACACGAGTGGCTGTGTTTTCTATCAACCTGGGCCTAAGTTCTTAAATTCAATATTAACACCTCTTCCTTCTCCAACACATCACAACTCTAAAATAATTTAATTAACTTGTTCAGCCACATTATGAAACAGTTCTGTGGGATTTGAATCTAGACTTTTGGGCTCAGAGGTATGGAAACTACTACCACTTGGCAATAGTCCCTATAGCTGCAACATTATTCACCTCTGTGTTTATTCATCAGCTTGTTTTGAAATATTGTGATATATCTCCGTGACAGACAGGACTTGAATCCAGACCTTATGGTCCAGAGTAAGAGACATTACTATGCAAGTTCAGGTATTGCAATATAACCCAGAGCTCCAGCTTAGTGGCATGGGCATTACCCTCTACACAAGACCTAAACCATGCCCAGATTTTCGGCTCTCATTTTAAATGTCAGCTTTCAGCTCGGTGTGGATTCCTTAAAATTTGGTTCACTTTACCGAATTACACAGTTAAAAGAGTTACATTTTTCAACGGATGAAAGATACTCACCTCAAATGTAGGATATTGAGTTTATGTGCTCTGCCTTCGTGATAAACTATGAAGATCTTTAATTGTTTGGCTATGGTTTCCACCTTAAGTGGCTATTATCTGGCATCTGCAATATGAGTGAAAGACATCCTGCAGACACAGTCTGCACCATAAAGGATCTGGAAGAGATACTTATCACTGAACACCAGAGATGAAGAAAGCGCATACTTTCTGGATCAAATACACCAATCACTCTTTCCCGCCTCTAATGTGTGACTGCCCTCTTCTTAAAACCACGAAATGATTTAAGGCTGTGGATTACTTTTCAGCCTTTCTTCACCAGTACTATCACTCACTGGGCTGAGAAGTGGCAGGTGGAGTTTAACTTCGTTAAATGCAAGGTATCACAATTTGATAAAACAAACAAGGAGTGGACATACACAATTAAATGCCAGGCCATTGGTAGCATTGGAGACCAGAGGGATCTAGGGTTCTGGTATATTTCTTTGAAGTTTGCATCATGTGTAGGCAGGGTAGTTATGAAGGCTTGCTGGCCTTCATTGCTCAGATCTTTGAGTACAGGAGCTGGAACTTTATCTTCAGGTTGTGCTGGACATTCGTGAGGTCTCTCCTGGAGTACTGTGTGCAGTTCAGTTCACCCAGTCACATTGAGGATATGAATAAACTGGACTTGGTTCAGAAAAGATTTACCGGGTTTTTGCTGGGAATGGAGTGTTTAAGTTATAAGGACAGACTCGATGGACTGGGACCTTTTCCACTGCAGTGTAGGAGGTTGAGACTTTGTCAACCTTATAGAGGTTTATAAAACAATGACGGGTATAGATAGTGTTGAATGGCAGGTGTCCTTTCCTTAGGGTAGTGGATTTCAGGACTGTGGGTAATTTTAAGATGCCAGGAGAAAGTTTCACAGAAGACATAGTGTCATGGAGCTGTCCAGCATGGAAACAGACTGAGGAGATGTCCGACATTAATGAGGGTCCATTTGCCTGCATTTGGCCCATATCCCTCGAACCATTTCCTATTCATGTGCCCATCCAGATGCCTCTTAAATGTTGGACTTGTCCCCCCCACCACAACTTCCTCAAGCAGCTCATTACAAATAAAGCGCCCTCTCTTTGAAAACGCTGCCCCTTCGATCCCTTATAAGTCTTTCCCCTCTAACCTTCAACCTATGTTCTCTTGCTTTGGAATGTGCTACCCTGGGGAAAATACTTTGCCTATTGGCATTATCCATTCCACTTGTGAGTATATGAACCTCTATGATCACCGCTCAACCGCTGATGCTCCAGGGAAAATAACCCTGACATATTCAGCCTCTCAATAAATCTCAAAATATGCAACCCTGGCAATATCTCTGTAAATCATTTCTGAATTTTTCAGGTTTCACACATCCTTCCTCGAGAAGTGAGACCATAATTGCACCAAGTATGCAATGTCCTGCTGAAAAATGTGTTGCAGGAAAAGCGCAGCAGGTCAGGCAGCATCCAAGTAGCAGAAGAATCGACGTTTCAGGCAGAAACCCTTCTTCAGGAATCCTGGAAGCAATGTCCTGTACAGCTGCAATATGACCTTCCAACTCCAAAATTCAATGCTCTGTCCAACAACGACAAGAATATCAAACACCTTCTTCGCTATCTTATATACCTGTGACTTCGCTTTCAAAGTACTATGAACCTGCGCTCCAAGGTCTCTTTGTTTAGCAACACTCCCCAGTGAATTAACATTAAATGTATAAGCCAACCCTTGATTATCCTTTACAAAATGCAGCACTTCACATTTATCTAAATTAAACTCCATCTGCAACTCTTCAGTCCATTGGTCCAGCTGATCAAGATCCCAATATATTCTGTGGTAATCATTTTCTCTGTCCACTGCACCTTCAATTTTGGTGTCAAATATGAACTTACTAACCAGACCTGTACTGTTCACATCCAAATCATTTATGTAAACGATGAACAAGAGTCGAACCAGCACAAATCATTGTGGCACACCACTGGTCACAGGCCTGCAGTCTGAAAAGCAACCCTAAACCACCATCCTCTGTATTCTAACTTTAAGCCAGTTCTATATCCAAATGACTAGTTCTGCTGGTATTCATGATATCTCACCTTGCTAACCAGTCTCCCATGGGGAACCTTGTCGAATGCCATACTAAACTCAATATATATCACCTCCGCTGCTCTGCCCTCATCAATGACAATAGACAGTAGACAATAGGTGCAGGAGTAGGCCATTCTGCCCTTCGAGGCAGCACCACCATTCATTATGATCATGGCTGATCATCCTCAATCAGTATCCTGATCCTGCCTTATCCGCATAACCCTTAATTCCAATATCCTTAAGAGTGCTATTCAACACTTTCTTGAAAGTATCCAGAGACTTAGCCTCCACTGCCTTCTGCAGCAGAGCATTCGACACACCCACCACTCTCTGGGTGAAGGTGTTTCTCCTCAACTCTGTTCTAAATGGCCTACCCATTATTTTTAAACTGTGTCCTCTGGTTCGGGACTCACCCATCAGCGGAAACATGGTTCTGCCTCCAGAGTGTCCAATCCTTTAATAATCTTATACTTCTCAATCAGATCCCCTCTCAGCCTTCTAAACTCAAGAGTATACAAGCCCAGTCACTCCAATCTTTCAACGTAAGATAATCTCGCCATGCCGGGAATTGACCTCGTGAATCTATGCTGCACTCCCTCAATAGCCAGAATATCTTTCCTCAAATTTGGAGACCAAAATTGCACACACAATATTCCAGGTGCGGTCTCACCAGGGCCATGTACAGTTGCAGAAGAACCTCTTTGCTAGTGTACTCAATTTCACTTGTTATGAAGGCCGGCATGCTATCATCTTTCTTCACTGCCTGCTGTACCTGCATGCTTACTTTCATTAGCTGATGTACAAAAACACCTAGATCTCGTTGTACTGCCCATTTACCAAACTTGACTCCATTTAGGTTGTAATCTGGCCAGCAAAGTGGATAACCACACATTTATCCACATTAAACTGCATCTGCCATGCATCTGTCCACTCACATAGCCTGTCCAGGTCACCCTGTAATCTCCAAACATCCTCCTCACATTTCACCCTTCCACCCAGCTTTGTATCACCAGCAAATTTGCTAATACTACTTTTAATACCTTCATCTATATCATTAATGTACATTGTCAAAAGCTGCGGCCCCAGCACTGATCCATGCGGTTGCCCACTGGTCTCAACCTGCCATTCCGAAAGGGAGCCACTTATCACTATGCATTGTTTCCTGTCAGCCAACCAATTTTCAATCCGAGTCAGTATTTTGCTCCCAATACCATGCGCCCTAGTTTTGTGCACTAACCTCCTATGTGAGACTTTATCAAAGGTTTTCTGAAGGCCCAGGTACACTACATCCACTGGATCTCCCTTGTCCATCTTCAGAGTTACATACTCAAAATATTCGAGAAGATTAGTCAAGCATGATTTCCCCTTCATAAATCCAAGCTGACTCTGACCTATCCTGTTACTGCTATCCAGATGTGTTGTAATTTCATCCTTTAGAATTGACTCCAGCATCTTTCCCCACTGAGGTCAGACTAACTCGTCTATAATTCCCTGCTTTCTCTCTCCCTCCTTTCTTAAAAAGTGGGACAACATCAGCCACACTTCAATTCTCAGGAACTGATCCTGAATCTATAGAACTTTGGAAAATGATCACCAATGCTTCCACGAGTACCCTGGGATGTCGACCATCAGGTCCCGGGGACATATCAGCCTTCAGACCTAACAGTCTCTCCAACACCAATTCCTGGAAATTATAAATTCCCTTCATTTCAGCTCCTTCAGTTACTATTACCTCTGGGAGATTGCTTGTGTCTTCCCCAGTGAACACAGATCTGAAGTACTAATTCAACTCTTCTGCCATTTCTTTGTGCCCCGTAATGTATTCCCCTGTTTCTCTCTTCAAGGGCCCAATTTTAGTCTTAACTATTTTTTTCCCCTTTCACATACCTAAAAACGCCTTTCCTCTCCTCCTTTATATTTTTGGCCAGATTACCTTCGTACCTCATTTTTTTTCTCTGCGTATTTCCGTCTTAGTTATACTCTGTTGTTCTTTAAAAGCTTCCCAGTCCTCTGTTTTCCCACTCATCTATGCTGTGTTATACTTTTTTCTCTTTTGACTTTATATGTTGCTTAGCTTCCCTCGTTAGCCACGGCCACCCATGCCTCCTCTTAGGATCTTTCTTCCTTTTTGGAATCAACTGATCCTACATCTTTTGCATTATACCCAGAAATATCTGCCATTTTTCCTCCACTGCCATCCCTGCTAGGGTATTGCATCATTGAACTTTGGCCAGCCCCTCCCTCCTAGCTCCATAATTCCTTTTATTCAACTGAAATATTGCCACTTCCGATTGTACCTT
Organism: Chiloscyllium punctatum; assembly: GCF_047496795.1. Taxonomy (NCBI): domain Eukaryota; kingdom Metazoa; phylum Chordata; class Chondrichthyes; order Orectolobiformes; family Hemiscylliidae; genus Chiloscyllium; species Chiloscyllium punctatum. Next base: position 36,950,608 of record NC_092767.1, read on the forward strand.
CTCCCCTTCAAATTGCAGAGTAAAGCTTATTGTATTATGCTCACTACCTCCTAACGGCTCCTTCACTTCGAGGCCCCTGATCAACTCTGGTTAGTTGCACAACACCAGATCCAGAATTGCCTTTTCACTGGTAGGCTCCAGCTGTTCTCAGAATCCATCTCGGAGGCACTCCACAAACTCCCTTTCTTGGGTTCCAGTACCGTCCTGATTCTCCCAGTCTACCTGCATGTTTAAATCCTCCATAACAACTGTAGTAATATCTTTGCGACAGGCCAATTTCAGTTCCTTGTTCAACTTGCACCCTACATCCAGACTACTGTTTGGGGCCCTGTAGATAGCGCCCATGAGGGTGTTTCTACCCTTAGAATTTCTCAGCTCTATCCATACTGACTCTACATCCTGGATTAGTGGTGCTGGAAGAGCATAGCACTTCAGGCAGCATCCAAGGAACTTCGAAATCAACGTTTCCGTCAAAAGTCCTTCATCAGGAATGACTCTACATCCCCTGATCTCGGTCCTCCCGCGCAAGGGACTGAATATAATTCCTTACCAACAGGGCCACCCACCCCCTCTGCCCGTCAGCCTGTCCTTATGACAGCACGTCGAGACTTGAATGTTCATTTCCCAGTCCCTGTCCACTTCGAGTCACGTCTCCATTATTCCCACAATATCGTAGCTGCCAATTTCCAAACGAGCCTCAAGCTCATCCATCTCGAGCTTCCCACAATTTTCTTGTGTGTTCCTGATCAGGACCTATGAATTGCATTTTTATTACACATCGTTTGGTTCGTATATGGCATGAACGTCCTCAGATAGATGTGGGTAGTTACAATGTTTAAAATACATTTTATTAAGAGTAAGAATAAGAGAAGGTTTGGAAAAATATGGTCCAAGCACAGGAACGTGGGACTGGTTTAGTTTTAAATTATCATTATCAAAGACTGTATGGGCATTTGGTCTGTTTTCAAACCCCCTGTATAACTTTATGGTTCCATGTGTCTTCGTATGTCTAAGTTTGGATCTGCATATTTCTGTTTTGTGCATTTGTGTGTGTGTGTCTGTGGGTGCGTGTGTGTGTCTGTGTCTGTGTGTTTATGTGTGTGTGTGCGTGTCTGTCTGTGTGTGTCTGTGTGCATCTGTGTGTGTGTCTGTGGGTGTGTGTGTCAGTGTCTGCGTTTTTATGTGTGTGTGTGTGTCTGTGTGTTCGTGTGCGTGTGTGCCTGTGTGTGTGTGTGTGTGTGTGTTGATGGTGCTGTGAGCCGCTGCCCTCCATCTGTCCCTCCCAAACTGAATCCCTGAGGATTTTCACCCTTCACCCCTACTGTACTGTGGTGTGGGGAGGCCCACACTGGCAGCAACAGAAAGCTCAGCAGGTCTGACCGCATCTGTGGACAGAAATGAAAGGACCCTTCCTCGGATCTTGTGTCAGGGGGATATTACATCACTTTAAGCACAATAGAGACTGCCAGACTCGCTCCACGTTGATACACACAGATAGGCACACACTCATACAGAGACTTATAGACACTCACTAATACACAGAAACTAATGTAGACATGGAGTGTCTCTAAGTATTTCTCTTGCTCCATGGTAACCCTGTCAATAATTCAATCATTCTGTCTGATGTGTGTCAGTATTTAAATCTGTTCTCAGGGAGTGTGTTACCATTACAATTGCTCACAATAGTGAGTGAGTCAGTATTTCTATGTGGAGTGTGACTGTAGGACAATTTCAATATTTGCAGATACCAAACCTGGAAGTATTATAAAGTATGTAGAGGACACGGTGGGACTCCAACGCGATATTCACACGTTGGTGTAGTTTTCAGATTTATGGCAGATGAGGTTCAATGCAAAACTGTATGAGGCGATGCACCTTGGTAGGAATAACTCTGAAAGTCAATATAAAACATTCTGTTCCATTATAAAGGGGTGAAGGAGCATGGACCGCTGGGTGTACATAAGCACAGATTATTGAAGATGTCAGGACAAGTAAGGAGAGCAGTAACTATCACAGATCAGTTTCAGTATCTGAGCTGTTTAGAGGAGGAAGTGTAGAAGGGAGCATCCATGCTCCCTTCCTGGGAGGTGGTGGTGACGATGTGTTGTGAGCTCACCCTCCTGCCCACCGAGACCATGGGGATTCAATTTGCCCTTCACTGAACATTGCTCCTTACTCGGCCGGTGGGACGTGGATGTTTCAGAATCTCCACACGAGGCATCTCGGTCCTCTCTGGCTCGTACCAGGGTCCTACCCCCATGGCAGTGGGGAGGGTCGAGGGAGCAGATAACGTGCAACCCACCCCTCGGCTTGGCTCTTTCTGTCCTATTCCAGGCAGTTTCAGATCCCTGAAAAATGTCCAGATATACAGAGGAGGAAGTGCTGGATGTCTTGAAACGGGAAAAGGTGGATAAATCCCCCGGAATTGCTCAAGTGTAACCGAGGGCTCCGTGGGAAGACAGAGAATTAATTGCTAGGCCTCTTGCTGAGGTAGTTGCATCATCGATAGTCACAGGTGAGGTGCCAGAAGACCGGTAGTGCCACTGTTAAAGAACGGTGGTAAAGACAAGCCAGGAAACTATAGACCGGTGAGCCTGACCACAGTGATGGGCAAGTTGTAGGAGGGAATCCTGAGGGACATGATGCACATATATTTGGAAAGGCAAGGACCGATTAGGCATAGTCAAAGTGGCTTTGTGCGTTGGAACTCATGTCTCACAAACTTGATTGAGTTAATTGAAGAAGTGACAAGGAAGATTAATGAGGGCAGAGCTGTAGATGTGATCTATATGATCTTCAGTAAGGCGTCCGTAAAGGTTCCCCATGGGAGATTGATTAGCAAGGTTAGATCTCATGGAATACATGGAGAACTAGCCATTTGGATACAGAACTGGCTCAAAGGTAGAAGATAGAGGGTGGTGATGGAGGGTTGTTTTTCAGACTGGAGGCCTGTGACCAGTGGAGTGCAACAAGGATCAGTGCTGGGTCCTCTACTTTTTGTCATTTACAGAAATGATTTGGATGCGAGCATAAGAGGTAGTTAGTAAGTTTGCAGATTACACCAAAATTGGAGGTGTAATGGACAACGAAGAGGATTAGCTCAGATTACAACAGGATTTGAACCAGATGGGCCAATGAGCTGAGAAGTGGCAGATGGAGTTTAATTCAGGTAAATGCGAGGTGCTGCATTTTGGGAAAGCAAATCTTAGCAGGACTTCTACACTTAATGGTAAGGTCCTAGGGCATGTCGCTGAACAAAGAGATCTTGGAGTGCAGGTTCATAGCTCCCTGAAAGTGGAGTCGCCAGTAGATAGGACAGTGAAGAAGGCGTTTTGTATGCTTTCCTTTATTGGTCAGAGTATTGAGTACAGGAGTTGGGAGGTTATGTTGCGGCTGTGCAGGACATTGGTTAGGTCACTCTTGGAATGCTGCGTGCAATTCTGGTATCCTTCCTTTTGGAAAGATGTTGTGAAACCTGAAAGGGTTCAGAAAGAATTTACAAGGATATTGCCAGGGTGGAGGATTTGAGGTACAGAGAGATGCTGAACAGGCTGGGGCTGTTTTCCCTGGAATGTCGGAGGCCGAGGGGTGACCATATAGAGGTTTACAAAATTATGAGGGGCATGGATAGGATAAATAGGCAAAGTCTTTTCCCTGGGTGGGGGTGTCAAGAACTAGAGGGCATAGGTTTAGGGTGAGAGGGGAAAGATATAAAAGAGACCTAGGGGGCAACTTTTTCACGCAGAAGGTGGTATGTGTATGGAATAAGCTGCCAGAGAAAGTGGTGGAGACAGGTACAATTCCTACATTTAAGAGGCATTTGGATGGGTATATGAATAGGAAGTATTTGGAGGGATATGGCCAGGATGCTGGCAGGTGGGACTAGATTGGGTTGGGATATCTGGTCGGCATGGACAGGTTGGACCGCAGGGTCTGTTTCAATGCTGTACATCTCTATGACTATGACTCATTGATAGAGAGAGAGAGGGGGCGGTGGGGGGGGTGGGGGGGGAGGTGTTGCCTGTAGTAGTGAGAGTGGTGGAGCATGAGCAGTATTTGGGGGTAGACGCTATAACAGATATGCAGTGAATGTGAGGGAGCAGGAAGAATATGGTGAGCCTTACGCTAACAGAGTGGGGATGGTTATTATTGCTTGTCCTGTATTGCGAGACATTTCTTCATACAGCAGATACTTCACTGAGCTGGGTGGTGAGCACAGACCATGTTCGATGGGTATGTCATTGTGGCCCACTCTGGGAAGAGAATGGTCCTCCTCTGTACGAGCTCATTCTCCAGAATCTCCGCATCTTTGTTGACAAACCGTGGTTTAATTGCCCCTTGTCTTCCATGCTCTGGGTAAACAGTGCAGGGCAGCTCCAAAGAGAGAAAGCTCAACTGTGTGCCCATTGGCCTTTAAAGATAGCAACAGTGTCAGGGATCCCGGAATATCTGGGGTCATGCGGGTGTTCATGAATACCTACAGCCATTATAGGTTGGAGAATCGGGCTGGCATTAAGTGAAAGGGACACCATGGGGTGGGGTGGGTAGTTAACGAGATGAATTCGATAAGATAGCACCAAGACACTAGCTCAGTCTCATATAGACAATCCTTCCATCACACACAATGAAAATGTTACTGAGACAAGTTATTGTTAGATTCAACCCAATGAGTCGAAGACTCTGCTGACCCTACTCCCAGTTACAAAGCCACAGAACAAATGCTCATCCAATACTCTCCATCATCTGAACTCACACCAATACCCTGTTCACTCATCATTCCTGGAAACACTGGCGCATGTTGCAGGGTACCGTTGAAATGTCTTCATTTCACAGTCTGGAACTTGGGAACAAAACCTTCCATGACATTGTCTCTCAGTCTCCACCCTCTGTCTATTCCCCAAACTCCTCCTATTTGTTGCTACATAAACTGATTGCCCCGCCATCTCTCCCTAGCAGTGATGTTCACACCGGCAGCATCTCTGTGTCATGATACAATGGAAATTTGGAGCTGTAAATGGATGGGAGCTGCATATCCTGTCACTTCCAGCAAGCTTTACAAGTTTTCCTACACTGGGCAGTCATCTCACACAATGTTACTGAACAATGCACTGGGATGATGGACACAGCTCCACACCCTGGTCAATTATCTTATCTGGGTTTATAGATGCTGTGGTCTGCATACCTTTCCACTCTGGGTAGGTTGTGGGTTGTGTTGTACAGAACACCAGTCCGGTATGCACAGTGCTCCCTGCTGAACACAGGTCTCATCTGGGTTTACAGATCAATGCATTGCTGAGGTCTGCACAGTGTTCCATTGTGGACTGATTGTAGGGTGGTGTTCAGAAGTACACTAGCCTGGTCTGCACAGTGCTCCATGCTGAACACATATCTCCTCTGGGTTTATGGTGTCTGGTCTGATTCTGTGAGGTGGTTGAGAATGTGATATAACTAATCATTTCAGTTGATATGGCAATGGCTTTATTTTTGTTCACAATCATGTGAATGGACCCTCCAAATTCTGACTCGTCCGGCCAGTCCCATTCTTTAATCTACCTCCATAGTTCAGCAATGTGATGGCCCGTGAGAAATTATCCAGTTTCAATGTGAATAACTGTTCTCTCTATTACTCTGACCTCTGGCCTTGCTCACCCTGGAGCATTGGGATTCACCGCAATAAACCTCAGTAAGGTCACTCATCAGAACCAATGCTCCAGGGAACATAGCCCAGCCCATTCATACTCTGCCTGTAGCTCAACATCACTCGCCACCACCACCCTACACAACACTGCCAATATACTTGGAAAACTTTTCAGCATGCTTTCAGGTTTAACAGCATCGTTCCTACAGCAGAGAGAACAGAATTAAAGGCAGCATTTCAGAAGTGGCTGAACCGAGCGTTTAGGTGAAAGTGAATATTGCAGATGCGGGAGATGAGAGTCAAGAATGTGGTGCTGGAAAAGAACAACAGGTCAGACAGTATCCAAGGAGCAGGAGAATCAATTTTTCTGGAAAAATTCCAAATTCTGATGCAGGGCTTTTGCACAAAACGTCGAATTTTCCTGCTCCTCGGATGCTGCCGGTATTGCTGTGCTTTTCCAGCAGCACATTCTGAACCCAGTGTAAATCCCAGATGGCCTCCTTCTTCAAGACAGCAACTTCCCCTCCCACATGGTCTATGATGCCATCCAGAGCATCTCATCCACTTCCCGCACTTCAGCCTTCGAATCCTACCCCTCGCAAAGCAACAGGGAAAGAACACTCTGTTCCTCACCTTCCACCCCACAAAACCTCCAGATACAATGCATTATCCTCCCCCATTTGTGCCACCTACAAACAGACTCCACCACCAGGGATATATTTCCCTCCCCACCCCGATTTGCGTTCTATAAAGAACATTCGCAGCGTGAATCCTTTGTCAGGTCCACACCAACCACCAACCCACCCTCCACTCCTGGCACCTTCCCCTGCCACCGCAAGAATTGGAAAACTGGACCCTCACCTGCAACCCCCCCCCCCCCAACCTTCCGAGATCCCAAAGTGTACTTCCAGATTCTTTGGAGTTTTAACTCCACAGACGTCGCCTACAGTATCCATTGCTCCTGATGTCTGCTTGACATTGGGGGGACCGAACACCAATGTACGGAACACTTCAGAGAACAATGCTGGGACACCCACACCATCCAACCCCACCACACCGTGGCTAAACACTTTAACTCCCCCTTCCACTCCGCCATGGCCATGCAGGTCCTGGGCCTCCTCCCCCGCCAAACCTTAACCAGCCGACATCTGGAGGAAGAGAGACAAACTTCTGCCTTTAGGCCCTGCACCCACATGGAATCAATGTGCATTTCACCAGCTTTCTTATTTCCCCTACGTCCACCTTATCCCACATCCAACCTTCCAAATCAGCACCGCCCCCATGACCTGCCCTACCTGTCCATCATTCTTCCCATCTTTCTGCTCCACCCTCCTCTCCAACATATCACCTCCAACCCTAACTTCATCTACCTGTCACATTATCAGCTACCTTCCCCAACCCTATCCCCTTCCCATTTATCTCTCAGTACCCTTGGGCCACAAGCCTCATTCCTGAAGAAACGTTTAGACAAGGAATGTCGATGCTCCTCCGATGCTGCCTGACCTGCTGTGCTATTCCAGCACCACATTCTCGACTCTGACCTCCAGCATCTGCAATACTCACTTTCCCCCTTGAGTTAATGCATCCAGAAAAGTTCCCCACCAGACATTTTATGCAGCTGGTCAGTTATTTTATCCCTGTCTTCTTTATAAACAGAGTGGGGCACATACAGCCCTGCAGTGCTCTGGCAATACTCCCACGTACATGGAAAAAGTTAATAAAAAGGAAAAATGTTAACTCCGTCCGTCAGTCACCCTCATCCATTCCATTGAGACTGAGTAAATATTCCCTTTTATTATGATATGAAATGTTATGTAAGGAAGAGGTTAACTGAGCCTGTTTGTTGTGTGACTGTGATTAATGGCAGTCTCCATGGATTCTAATTATCCCAGTGGAGAGTTCCCATATTTTAATGATAAATGGGCACCGTTCAATGTATTATCTCATAGTGTGAGCGGGAGCATCATTGACAGCCCTAATAGAGATCAGCAGCTCCAGATGGAGAAGGGGAGGAGAGATTAATCCGAGAACATTAGACTGGAATGTTTCAACAATAGAACAGAATCTGAGAACATTGGACTGGAATGTTCCAACAATGGACAGGGGTTTATCCGAAAGAAGGTTTGGTTTCTTTCAACATATTATGATTGGTTGTCATTATATTCATGGATATATTATGTCCTTCGGATTATTCAATATTTTTATTATCCTCTTCATGCTATCGTTGGTGTTCCTGGTAAGTCTCACCATCCAGATATGTTTTTTTTGTCTATAAACCAGTTACGACTGTGTTTCTATTCTCTCATGTGGTCTTCATTTCTTGCCACTATTATTGTTCATGTTGAGACTCCGAATCCAGATATTCACTCTGCAGTCCACTACTAACTGCATCAGGGAACTTATTCAATTACTGGCTCCCTCCTTGATTCTGGCAGTGTTACTCATGGGTCTCTATGTTAACCTACTCACTTTCAGATGTGAACTATCGTCTCACTGCCCTTGTTATTTAAATATTGGGAGCGTGGAGTTCATTGCCCTCCATTACGTTTACAAACTCCGTTTACTTCATGGGACTCCATCCCATCCCTGGCCAATATCTTTTTTTTTAAAATTCATTTCTGGGACTTGGGCATCGCTGGCCCGCATTCCTATTTGCCCTTGAGAAGGTGGTGGTGAGCTGCCTTCTTCAATCGCTTCAGTCTTCTTGCTGTGGATTGACCCACAATGCCATTAGGAGGGCATTCCAGGATCCTGACCGTACGGGCAGGGGGTATGAGAAGGTGAAGTGCATAAAAGTTTGTGCCAGAAGCCAATAGACAGTGTTTCAGGAATCTAAAATAGCGTCCCTGGTTAAACGTACATTGAGTTTGAAAAAATCAAAGTAATTTTGAAAGGTGGATAATGGCATTAAAAGCAGAGCAAACCTACGACACTCTTAAAGAGATTCTTACTTGGGAGAAGTTCAAACATTCACATCCTGCAGTCGTGAGAACTCGTGTGGAAGAGCAGAGATTTAAAATGGCGTGACTAGAAGCTGAAATAGTGAATGATTATTAGTTGGTCCATAAATCAAAATTTGGCTTCTGTGAGGGATTGAGAAGAACGTGCTAGATTTTCGTAAAACATACGCCTGTGAGAGTAAGGTTTAATGGCGTAGGCCAGGAGTAGTAGGTAAAGAGGTTACAGCATTAAGAGGTACAGAAGCATGTAATTCTTTTATGCTGAGACATAAGGAGTTATGTCATTCAGAAGGACTATTGGAGAGATGAGAAGTGCTCCATTATGTAACGTGTGGTTTGAGTGCCCGCTGAAACCATCAACAAAAATATTTCTCAATGGGGAAGGTGACCTTGAGCTTGGTGTTGGCGTTGCAACATTTCAGCATTTAAAATGCCGATAACACGCCTGAGCAAAATCGATATACTGATCATAGCTTCTATAAGTTTTTGGACAAATTTAGGTAGAATACTTCCAGTCTGTTCCGATAGAGGTTACTATTGTTGCCATTCAATTTGGAAGTTATATACGTAACAGGACAAGAAACTGTACTTGCTGCCAAGTTGTCGAGCCTTGAATGAAGAAATACAGAGGCATTCTGTGGCAGGGATAAACTGACTGAAATAGAATGGAGTTTTGAATGTTTGCATGCTTAGTGCCAATATCATATATATGTATTGTAGTCTACTAATAGAGTAAAAATAAGGGGTTAAAAATGATGCTACAGCTGTATCTTGATGGTTATTTTTTCAAAGGGGGAGGTTTGACGATACTGTCACTTTTAAAAGATTATTTTCTCTTGGTCGTTTTTGAAGACAGGAATTAAAGGCAGAGATGCCAAACTACCACCTGAAAACGACTTGAGTAAATACTGAGGAGGTCTTTAGGTTTTATTAAAACGATGGGAGCAATAAAAGGGCAGCGGCCAGCTCTCCCAGACAAGGTTTTCTCGTTTTGTTTTTAGCTGCAGCATTCAGCGGCTACTTGGGGTCCCAGCAGGATTGGAAGTTTCAATGCATGATCCCCAGCTGCTCTTCTCTCTGAGATCTCTTCTAATATGTTACTTTCTGGATTTGAACACTGCACATAAGAATTTGTATTTGAGTTTATCTTTGTGCCAAGCGGTGTTTACCAAGAAGGTACGGCATCTATAGTTTGTGTATGTGTTCCAACATATAAGTCAACCCAATTGTTCTTTTCTTTGACTGAATTTTAACTAAAGCGTTTGAAGAGATTGTATTTTGCTTCACCCTTCATATCTACGGTTACAATTAGGAAATGTTTGGGCTGGAGCAACCTTCTTACAATATTTTACGGGTATCTCGTCTGATCGATAACTCTCTTAGCTCAGGGGATTCTGACTGACTCCTGTTATTGAAAAGTTAGTGGAGGTGCTGCGGATGGTTTGATGGACGTTGTGCTTTGAGCTGCCTCAGACATTCAGGGAGACCTGAGGATTTGCTGACCCAACTCTGGATGCAGCATAGGGACTGTAATTACAACATCTGGGTCTGTATAGCATGAACAGCAAATGGAGCAGAGGCTGCAGAGAGGGGAAGCTCTGAAACCACTGAGTGAGTGTGTGGGGGGAAAGGGATCTGCTGTATCCACCCCGGGTTTCCAGGAAAAGCTCCCAAGTTACACTTAACCCAGGAGAGAGTGTGAGGGGACCCTTTGAGCAGTGTCACCTCCTTCAAGACGACCTACAGCTTCATACCGGGAGAGGACAGTCCTGTCAATGGCTGTTAGGGTCACAGTTTTATTCAGCTTCAATGATCCGGAACATTCCAGGCAGGACTGAGTGACATATCCATCATCTCCCAGTTTGTCAACATCACTGGTAATGTTCTGTCAAACTGATTGAGACTGATTTATCAGGAGTGCCTGCTTCCTGTTTGATAACCAGTCCTCCCCCACTCCTGTGTAACACATTTGAAGGGCTAAATAAGAACAAGGAACATCAGTCAGTAATCCAGCCCCTCGAGCCGGCTCCACCATTGAATACAATCATGGCTGATGTCATCGCGGCCTCTGTTCCACTTTCATACCATTTCTCCACCCTGAAACTCTGGTCTCTTGTAAATTGCAGCACCTGAAAATATATCCACTCCACATCTACACTTTCAATTAGTTTTAGCATTTTACAGACGTTAATGAGATCTCCTTGAGATAAACGTGAGAGTATAGTCCTGAACTGCTCAATCTCTTTTCATAAGACAAACCCCTCATCTCTAGAATCAATCTAATGAACCTCTTGTGAATCACCTTCAATGCAAATGCATCCTTCCGCAAATCAGGGCACTCAAACTGTACTCCAGTTGCAGCCTCACTCATGTCTTGAATAGCTACAGCAATACTCCCTACTTTTCTACTCTGTCCTTTTACAAACAAAAACTGAACCTATGCTTGCCTTTCCCATTACTTGCTGGACCTGCATGCAGGTTTTCTGTAATATGCATGTGAACACACTGACCCCTCTGCACTTGAGCACTTTGAAGCTTATCTCCATTTAGCTAATAGTTTGCCTTTCTATTTTGCTGACCAAATTGATAAATCTCATAGTTGTCCACTTTAATTTTCATTGCCAAGTGTTAGCCCAATCACCCAACCTATCCAGATTCACTTTTAAACCTCTTTCATCTTCATTCCGAAGTAATTTCCCACCGATGTTAGTGTCATCTGAAAAATTGGCTATAGTATTTTCTATCCTGTCAACCGAGTAATAATATTGATGACAAACATTTAAGGCATGAGTAATGAAATCTGTGGCACCTCACAACGTACATTTGCCAAAAGAAAATGACACATTTATTCCATCTGACTGTATTTTGTTGGTTCACCAATCCACCATCCAAGCTAATAAAGTTTTCCTAAACCCATGTTGTCTGATCTTACTGCCTATTCTTTGCAGAAGCGACATATCCAATGCCTTCTGGAAGACCAGATATATTCCATCTCCAGGATTCCCACTATCCACCTTGTTTGTGACGTCCTTAAATAACTGAAGTTTAAAATTCAAACACAATTTAGCCTTCGTAAAATCATGTGGACTCTGACGGATTGTGGTTTAACTTTGCAAATGTCCTGAACAATGGATTCTAACAACTTGTCTTAACTTACTATAGTTTATCGTTACACTTTACTCCCTAATGTGTCCAGTTATTATAAGTTCTTCCTTTTCGAAAACCTTTACGTTTACTTTGAATTCCTGTTTAACAGGCACAAGGCTTTAAGAGATCTGCTCCAATTGCTGTATAAGAGCCATGTGTGGCTGAATGGACTCATCATCCTGCTGGTATACAAACTCGATGGACTGGCGTCTTTCTAGTGTTCTCATGTTGTCGTCTCCAAGGCCAGAATGACCTTCTACCGTTGATGTGTGAGAGGGTTGGGGGATTACGGAATCTTCCTGTTGCTGCGGAACAGCTCGAGGGGGCTGATGGGCCTTCTCATATTCCTCCATCATAGGCTGGAGAAACTGAACGGTCTCCTCATGTATCCCTTACATGGGACCGGGGGAGTGATTGGTCTTCTCCTGCTCCCTTACAGTTGACACGTGCCTGAATTACCTCCCACTTTCTCATTTAAAAAGTCTCAGATAGATTGTATCCTTATCCAATTCACTTGCAACAGGCTCAGTGGGGCTGAATGGCCTCCTGTTATCCCAGCATAACAATCTCCAGTCACTGTGTGGTCTCTTCCAGTCCCCGTGTAACAGACTTGACAAGGCTGAATGGACTGATCCTGTTGATGTGTAGCAGGATACTGGTCCATTATGGCCTACTCTGGGTCCAGGGTTATCGGCTCGAGGGGCTGATTGGTTTCCTCCTGTCACTGTATATCAGGCTCCAGGGTCTGAATAGCTTCGTCATGTTCTGGTGTAACAGTGTTGTAGGCCTGAATATCCTTCTGTTGTTTCTGTGTAACAGGCTGGAGAATGGCATGGGTTTCTCCATGTGTAATTGGCTTCTGTAGCTAACTCCTTCTGGTCATCTGTGTTGAAATAAGATCATCTTTCATTCTTGTAAAGTCTAACGTGTATAGGATCAACCTGACCGTCCTTTGCTTATAAACTAACAGCTTCATTACACAAATCAGTTGAGGGAAGCATCTCAGAACTGCTTCCAATGTAACAACGTAACAATATCAGTGAGAAGATTACACCTGTGTGCACTACTCCAGATGTGACCTCACTAAGATCCTGTACAGCAGCAGCAATGCTTTACCAGCCTGTTGTAAGGTTCCCAACCAGGTTAGAGCTGTCTCAGCTGTCTGGAGGAATTCACAGCATTGTTGAAAGATCATTAACCTTCTCTACTCCACCAGCATAACGGGAGATCTTATTAAAGATATTAAAGTTATTAAAGATAGAAGCCTAAAATTTACATGGAACACTACGACAGATTAGTGCAGAAGGGAAATGGACTGAAGTGCACCAGATTGTGTTACCAGTAGCATACAGTGTTACGGGTAGCACATGAATTAATTGCAGGCGTTCACCTAGGTGTACAGACTCAGGCTAAGGTACAGAAGCATTTCTAGTGGCTTGGAATGCACAAGGACGTGGTTAAATTTTTTTTGTACATGTCATACATGCCAAATGGTATGTACGTCACAGGCAGTAATAAAACCAGAACCTTTGTTGCCAATTCCTGTATTCTAAGAACCTTTCACGTGGGTTATGATTAATTGTGGAGCTCCTCTTTCTAAAATAAAAGTGGAAACCAATCTCTGCTGATCATAATGGATGCGTCTACCTGAATTCGAGCGATAATTCCATTATGGAGTATTAGGGCAAAGAGGGAGGTGGAGGAGTTGGTAGTTTTCTTTACTCACTGTGGGTTATGCAGTGTGATTCAGTCAGACCAAGGGTCTCATTTTACCGCTCAACTGTTTAAGGAAGCCATGGATAGCTTCAGCATACAACAGTTTAAATCAAGTGCGTCCCATACCAAATTACAGGGAACCTTGGAAAGTTGGCATTAGACACTGAAGACAATGTTAACAGCGTACTATCAGAATTACCCGAATGTTTGGAATTAAGGCGTCTCATTATATTGTTTGCCATGAGATATGCCCCAAATAAATCTCCTCAGTTTACTTCCTTTGAGTAAATATTTGTATATGAAGTGAGAGGTTCTTTGAAATTAATTAAATATAAATTGTCAGGACCGAAGTCGGAAATCTCACACTTGGATTATGTATCTGAGGTGAGAGAGAAATTAGATGGAGGTGAGTTAGCTAAACAGCACCTGAAGAGGGCACAGTACGGAATGAAGCAGGTGGCAGATAAAAATTCTGTAACATTACCGATTTCCTTGGGGATGACGTATTAGTATTGCCAAATTGGTAGGAAATCCCTTCAAAGACAGGTTGAGTGATCCCCTTCAAATTAAAAAAAAATGTTGCGTCAGTTAAACTATCTGGTAAAGCTACCAGATGTGACAAAAGAAATGCTAGAGACTGTCATGTGAGTGAATAATGCTCCAGGCACATTTAAGACTCAGGAACAGAGTTCCTTTTAGACAGAACGGTCTTGCTGAATAGAAAGAACAGCCACAGATACCAGCTAAAGTTCAGACTGTTCCCAATGTCACCATTAGCTGGAAAATGGATACCTTAGTTTTGGTTGCTGTTTTGACAACAATTCAAATGCAACCAAAGAATTTAATAACGTTTAGCAGACCAGAAGCCATAGGAAATTGATATTATTGTTTGGACAACTGGAAAGTATGAGATTTATTGTTTCATGGGGAATATATAAACCAAGCATTTTGAACACTAGAGGGAGAGTCACTGCCATCCAACAGCAGAGTAACTGCTGTAGAGCAGGAGTGCTAACTGGTCATCTCAAACACTCTTTATCAAAGATGCATGCATATGCCAAATCTACTTGCAGTAAAAAAAAACATGAATTGTGAACACAGTGGCGAAGACAGAGACTATGTTTAATATGAAATTATAATGTTTAATATGTGGGTTGTTGGAACAGCATATTTTTACAGAGTTGGAGTCAGATGGTAATTAATTAAGAAACAGAGGGGCTTGTATTTGTGAATAGTTGTTGTTTAGTGTTCACTATTAAAGTTAATAAATAAACTTGTTAATTTTTCCTGATAGTGGAACGTTTGACTCCACCTTGTAAATGTCCATCCACGCTAACCACATTTCCCTGCAGCTGGCCCATATCCTTCTAGTCCTTTCCCATCCACATATTTATCCAAATGCTTTTGAAATGTTGTTAATGTACCCCCCTCAACCACATCTGCTGGCAGCTCATCCACGTACCAACCCTCTGTGTAAAGAAGTGGCCCCACAGGTTCCCTTTTATTCCTTCCTCTTTAACCTTAAACTGATTCCCTCTAGTCCTCGACAGTCTAACCTGTGGAAAAAGGCTGAGAGCATTCGCCCTATCCATACCCCATATGATTTAATACAGCTCTATAAGGTCCCCCCTCATTCTCCTACACTGTAAAGAAAAGGTCCTAGCTTGTACAACCTCTCCCTAAATCACAGACCATTGAGTCCTGGCAACGTCCTTGTAAATTTATACTGCATTCTATGTAATTTAATAACATCCTCCCTATAACAACGGTGACAAAACTGAACACAATACTCCAAGTTTGGGCTTACCAAAGTCCTGTGTAATTGCAACAAAGATTCCCAACTTCTATACTCAATGTCCTGCCTGATGAAGGCCAGTGGGCCAAGTGCTTCTTGCACTGCCCTGTCTACCTGTGATTCCACTCTCAGAGAACTGTGAAACTGAACGCCAAGGTCTCTCTGCCCATTACACCCCTTAAGGCCCTCCCATACACCGTGAAACTCCTACCTTGATTTGAGATTCCAAAATGCAAGACCTCACACATCTATACTAAATTCAATTTGTCATTTCTCGGCCCACTTCCCCACCTGATTAAGGTACTGCTGCAACTTCTGATAATCTTCCTCACTGATCACGATACCACTTATTTTAGTGTCATCTGCAGCTTACTAATCATGCCTTGTACATTCTCAACCAAATCATAGTTAACAAACAGCTATGGACCAAGCCTGACAAGCATCCTTCCACAAAACCCTTTGCGTCCTACCATCAAGCCAACTGTGTATCCAATTGGCCAGTTTCCCCAGAATTACACGCGATGTAACCCTACAGAGCATCCTGCCATGTGGAACCTTATCAAAGGCCTTACTGAAATACATAGAGTATACGGTGACCGCTCTGCCCTCGTCAACCTTCTTGGTCACTTCATCAAAGAACTCTAACAAATTTGGGAACCATGATCTCGCACTCACAAGTCTATGCTGACTGCTCTGAATCAAACCCTGTGTAAGTAATGGGTGCAGTCAGTGGTATGCTGTCCTTCATTGTAAGATGATTCGAGTACATAAGTAAAGCCATCTTCCTGCTGTTGTAGAGCCTTGCTGAGAGAGCATTCGAGGCACTCTCTACAGTTTTGATCACCTTTGTAAGGATTGATTTCCTTACCACAGACATGGATGATGGTAACATGAGGATAGAGTAAAGAAGTTGCGTGTTCAATCTGTAGAGCTGTGAGAGAGACGACGAAATGGTGAGGCTGAAACACGAGGAGAGGCAGCGATCACTTACTTCCGAAACAGACATTGACAGGGAGAGAAATTCCATACTTTACCCAGGATTGATTGGTTTGATTTATTGTCACGAGCATCTCAGTACAGTGACACACTTTATTTATGAGCAGTGGAGGCAGATCATAGTAAGCATTGTCAGGCAGATCATAGGGTGGAATTAGACTCGGACAGAGTAAGTCGTACATGTGACACTGAACAGGATGTGCACGAGCCAAGATAAACATGAACATGATCAGCATTATTTAAACTTAGAGAGTCCATTCATCAGTCTAACGTGGCTTTTCTAATAGTACTGAACGTCAGATTGTTCACAATCTCCAACAGCAGCCACAATACCTTCCATCTGAAACACGTATCCATTCCCACCATTTTCCATCCTACATAGAGAACACCAGGCTGTCTTCTCCGAAATGAAAGGCACTTCTTGAGACTTCACACAAGACATATGGCTTCCCTGCTCACCACTATAAAACCACATTAAAGTCCCACGTGTGTATCATAAGCAACGGAGCCAGGAGGAACAACGTGGAGCAGTCTGTCTGTGCAGCCTGTGCTCCACTTGATGATCATGTTAGAGCATCAATTGGGAGACACTTAATACTACCGATGCTGGAGATCAGAGTAGAGCATCGATTTCTGGAAAAGTACAGCAGGTCAGGCAGCATCCGAGAAGCAGGAGAATCGACGTTTTGGGCATAAGACATTCATCAGAAATCAGCATCAATTCCCTCATTCTGCCCCCGTGTAAGTGCATTGAGGTCGGAATGGCTTCCTACTCTTCCTGTATAAGTGACTCAAGGGACTGACTGGCTTCTTCCTCGTCCGATTGGATAGGGCCAAGGGCCTGACTGGTTACCCCTGGTTCCTGTTTGACAGCTCAATGTACTGACTAGTGTGACAACGCTGCAGCTTTAACAGGTTATTTTGTCGTGGTTTATTTTAAGAGAGAGATTGAACGATTGTTACCAAGATGGCTAGTTAAGACCACTTGAGTAAACAGCGAGAGAAGCGTTGTGTTTATTTTAATGCAGACTGAATGAGGGTGGCCAGCTCTCACAGATTAGGATCTCTGGGTTTTGATTTCTCAGTAACATCAGAAACTATAGGGGTCTCAACAGAGTTGGAAGCTTCAGTTAATGTCTCCTGGCTGCTACTCTCTCTGAGTTTACTCTTCTTGCAGTTTTTAATTCCTGGATTGGAGAAATATTTGTGACAATCTGTGTCTGAATTTTCCTTCTTGCCAAGAGCTGTGTTTATGGGAGTTTCCTATGTTGTACTAGTTCTTTAGCAATAGATCTATAGCAATAGCTCCTAGATCTATTATTCTGTTAAGCTGTCCAATAGAATTACGTTGTTCTAGATTCCTCTTTCTTTGGTTTAATTTTATCTTTTGTGTTGAAGTAAATGGTGTTTTGCTTCACACCGAGTAGTTTGACCAGTCACATTGCATCTGGAACAAACACTTTACATTTCCTTTAAAATAAGGAAACATTAGAATCTAGGCTACCGCCTTCAAATATTTTCGAGTGGCTCTGGTGTGGCCCATCACACTAGACTCCTGCTCTTTTTGAGTAATAGGCTGGAGGCACTGAATGGGCTGTCCCTGTTCTTCTCCAACAGTGTCAATGGGCCGAATGACTTCATCGTATTCCTGTGAAAATAGCGTGAGATGCTGAATGAACTCTGGTTTTACTGTGGCAATGTGCAGTGCCAGGCAGTGCTGTTACATGAATGCAACAGACACGTTCACAGCACAAGTCTCACTGGAGTCTGGGTCTTGCTGCACATGGACACAGACCAGTTCAGGAGCTGAGGGTGGACAAAATGTTCTGAACATTGTGGAATCTTCAGTGACCATCCCCACTTCTGATGTTATGGTGAGGAGGGTGGGGGCGGGGAGACATTGATGAAGCAGCTGAAGATGTTTGTGAAGAGGAAGCTACCCTGAGGGTCTCCCACAGAGCTGACCCAGTAATGAGATGATGATCATCTGCTTTTGTGCCATGTTTAACCCCAAACACTGGAGTGTTCACTCTGATTCCCATTAAGTCCAGTTTTGTTAAGCTCCTTGATGTCATCAGTAGTCAACCACTGCCTTGATATCAGCCAGTCATTTTTATTTGAACTCTTGTGTCAATCTCTTTTGTTCACATCAATAGGCCATGATATAGGAGCAGCAAGTGTTTTCTTCAAACAGGTGGGATTGGATGTCAGGATTTCTCTTCTCAAGAATGTTGGGGAGCAAGATGACTGAAAGTATTTGAAGAGGAGGTAGATGGATATTGACCTGTCAGAGAGTTGAGGGCTATGAAAAATTGGGTATGAAAAAGGATTTGAGACCAAGCAAAGATCAGTCATGATCTTATGGAGGGCAAAGTAGGCTTCAGGAGTGAATGACCTGTCCCTGTTTCTGATATTCTCAAATTCTGTTATTGGAAAGTTAGTGGGTGTCATTTTCATGAATGTTCTGTTATTGAATGTTGCAGTCAGGGAGATCAGAGAATTTTGTGAGCCATCGCTGGGTGAGGTAAAGGGGCTGTATTCTCAGTGAATTTGGGTTTACAACATGACCAATAAATGAAGCACAAGTTGTAGAGAGGGGAAGCTCTGTAAAGAGAGATGAGGGGACTCTTTCATACCCAGCCTGGGTTTTCCAATTACATTCCCCAAATCACCTCAAAGTGTGTGGGACAGTCTATAAGGGCCAAATGATCTCCTCTGTTTCTGTGCAACAGGTTATAGGAGTAGGTAGCCTCCACCTGTTCCTATCTAGCAGGTTTGAGGGGCTGAATGGAACACAGGAACATGGGACTGAGGGACTGGAGTGGTTCATTAGACACTTTGACCCTTCTCCACCAGGCACTAAGATTGTGGCTGATCAGGTTGTGGTCTCAACCCCAGTTTCCTGTCTGCATCCCATTATCCGTGACTCACTTCCCTGTCAAATATTTAACTGACTCAGCTTTCAATCAATGTGAACATAGAGGCACGATCAACTTAGAGTGAAGGGAATTCTGACTTGAAATGCCATTTCAGAATTAATCGTCATCCCTCTTATAGAATCAGAGAGCCATGCAGAACGGAAACAGACCCGTTAGTCCAATCTGTTCACTCCTATCAGATATCAAATCTGAGCTAAACCCATTTGTTAGTATTTGGTCAATATCCATCCTCTTTCGGATACGTTTTAAATGTGCGATTGTAACAGACATCACCACAGCACTTTCTGTACACACACCACTCTCTGTGTGAAACATTTACCTTCAGGTCCCTTCTAAATCATTCGCCCTCTCCCCTTCAACCTATGCACTCCTATTCTGGACTTGCCTATCCTGCGGAGCAGAGCGTGACTGTTCAGAATATCTATGCCCCTGATGATTTTATAAACCTCTATAATGTCACCCCTCAACCTCTGACACACCAGGGGGAAACACCTCAACCTAATCAGCCTCCCCCTAAAGCTCAAACCTCCAGACGTGCAATATACGTGTAAGTCATTTCTGCAGAAAACCGAATAGTACGCAGTATTCTTAAAGTGGCCTCACCAGCATCGTTTACAGATGCAACATGCCACCTCAACTCCTATACTCAATGCTCTGACTGATTAAGACAAATGTGCCAAATACGTTCAGCACCTCACTGTCTACCTGCGACTCCACTTTCAAGGAACAATGTACCTGCAGCCCTATGTCCCTTTGTTTCGCAAAACGGCCCAGGACCTTACCATTAAGTGTGTAATTTCAGCCCTGATTTGCCTTCCCAAAATGCAAAACCTCGTATTTATCTAAATTAAACTTCATCTGTCACTCCTTGCCCCTTTGTCCAATCTCTTTGTGGTCTCGTTGTACTCTGAGATAATCTACTACACCACCTTTCTGATGTAATCTGTAAATTTACTAATTATGCCTCCGAATTGCATATCTAAATCCTTTACATAAATGATGAAATGCAGCGAACTTAGTACTGATTCTTACAGCACACTACTGTTCACAAGCCTCCAGTCTGAAAATTGTCCCTCTTCCTTCAAGCCAATTGTGACAAGCTTCTTCTGTATCCCATGTGACTGAACTTACTAATCTGTCCATCAATCAGAATGAAATTCTAGCAATGAAGAAAGGCCGAGTAGGTTAGATTTATTTTCACGAGAAAAAAGGAGATTGAGGGGGGAACCTGATTGAGGTTTGCAAAATCATGAAGGGTATAGACAGGATGGATAGAGACAAGCTTTTTCCCAGGGGGAAGGGTTCAATAACGAGAGATCGTGCTTTCAAGGTGAGCGGTGGAACGTTTAAGGGGGATACACGCTGTAAGTACTTCACACAGAGGGTGGTGGGCATTTGGAACGCGTTGCTAGCAGAGGTGATAGAGGCAGACACGGCAGATTCATTTAAGATGCGTCTGGACAGATGCATGAGTAGGTGGGGAGCAGAGGGATACAGATGCTTAGGAATTGGGCGACAGATTTAGACAGTACATTTGGATCGGCTCAGGCTTGGACGGTGAAGGGCCTGTTCGTGGGGTGTAAATTTTCTTTGTTCTTTGTTCTTTAAATGAACACCTTGCTGAAGTCCATATGGACAATATCTACCAAACTGCCTTCATCAATCTTCTTTGTCACCTCTTCATAAAACTCAACCAAATTCATGAGACATGATTTCCCATGTAGAAAGCCACGCTGTCTACCCCAATCAGACCTTGCCTTCCCAAACGTATGCAAATGTTATCCCTCAGAATCCCCACCAACAACTTACCCACCACTGACATTTGGCTCACTGGTCTATAGTTCCCCAGCGTTTCGCGTCACTGTTTCCTTTTCTAGTCCCTCTCCTCCGCTGCTCAGAACAAATGTTAAATGTAACCAAGTTTGTGATATGGCCGATGATATCGGTCTCAGACTGGGTCAGGATCAGTTTTAGCAACAGGTCAGGCTAGTTTCTTTAATCTGCTAAAATAGCACGTTTAGGACCCAGAGCAATGTTACTCAAACTATGATGGAAAAATGAATGGCCAACTGTTTGGGTATTGCAAATATATAATCAATATTTCACTTTCTAAAAATGCTGACACACACACACACACACACACACACACAGATAAACAAAATCTCTGCAATTTTAACTTGAAAGAACGTTGTCCAGATATTATTGGAACTCATGACAAAAGGAAGCATGTTGGTTAGATACCTCACAGCAACAGGGACTTGGGGTCGATTCCAACCTTGGGTGTCTGTGCGGAGTTTGCACATTTCCCCCTTGTCTGTGTCAGTTTCTAATGGCTGATCCCGTTTCCTACCACAGCTCAAACTGTGTAGGTTAGGTGGATTGGTCATGGTAAATTGTCCGTAGTGTTCTGGGATTTCCAGGTTAGGGGTAAATATAGGGGACTGGGTTGGGAAGGTTGGTATGGACTTGTTGGGCTGAAGGGCCTGTGTCAACACTACAGGGAAGCTATAAAAATAAGAATGGTAATGATGACTGTAGATTTTTTGTTAGCTCGCACACATTGTTGTGATGTGTAACAATGAAGGAGAGAGAGTGCAATAGGCCATTCCTTCTAGGGCAGCGGACATTTCCTCCCTCTCTGAGCTGAATCACACAGTAATGTCATCCTCTCCCAAAGTGGACCATGTGAAGTCTCCTTGTGCATTGTCCAAACTATGTCTCCATCACATTCCCTGCTCCACGTAGGTGTATCATTGCTGCTGTCATACAGAGTCGTACCCATAGCAGAAAATGGTTTCGGCCGATTTGAAATATGTTTACATGACCCCGCATCATTAAAAATTAAAATGTTTAATTTATTCAGAATACCTGTGCTATAATGCATGCATTTTTAAAAAGAAATACAGAAATTGCTGTAAAAGTTCGGCAGGTCTGTCAGTATCCAGATGGCTTTTACATGCTGTAGTTGTACTCGCCTCCAGCACTTCCTCTGGCAGCTCATTCCTTATGCATGCCATCCTCTGTGTGAAATGGTGCCCCTAGGTCTCGTCAAAACCTTTTCCGTCTCTCTTTCAACCAATGCCCTCTAGTTTTGGACGTCCCTAACCTGTGGAAAAACCCTGACATACTCACCCTATCCATGACCATTTTGATTTTATAAACCTTTTCTGCCGCGAAATGTGACTCCAATCAACACGAATGGCTGTACTTTCAGTCATCCTGGGCCTAAATTCTGAAATGCAATATTGGCACTTCTTCCTTCTCCATCAAGTCACAATTCAAAATTCGTTTCAATCGGTTTGTTCAGATGTATCATGAGACACTTCTGTGAACTTTACACCTAGACCTTTGTGCCCAGAGGTAGGGACACTAGCACCACTCAGCAATACCCATAAAGCTGTAACAGTATTCTCCTGTATGTTTGTTCATCAGCCTGTTCTGACATGCTGGGACATACCTTTGCAACAGGCAGGACTTGAATCCAGGCCTTCTAGTCCAGAGCTAGGAACACTACCACACAAGTTCAGGAATTGGAATCAAATCCAGAGTTCTGGCTCAGAGACAGGGACACAACCCACTACACTACCATACCCAGATTTTGGGTCATATTTTAGTGCCCACTTTCAGCTCAGTGTGGATTTATTATAATCAGGTTACCATTACTGAGCTACACAAAACACTTTGTATTGTTAAACAAATGCAAGATATTTGTCTCAACTGTAGGATATTGAGTGTACGTGCTGTGCTATCGAAATTAACTATGAACATCTTTAATCGCTATTATCTGGAGTCTGCAAAATTAGGGAATGAAATCCTGCAGGCACACTCTGCCCAATGATGTGTCTCAAATGGATATTTATTACTGAACAACAAAGACGAAGGAAGAGTTTAATTTCTGGTCCGAAAACATCGATCACTCTTACCCACCTGTAACGTGTGTCTGCCTTCTTCCAAAAACCATGAAATGATACCAGGCCGGTGATTACTGTCAGCCGCTCCTCCCCACTGACTGTTTCTGCAATCTGTCCCTCCTCCCACTAACCACACAAGGCAAACCAAGCTCAGAGCCTTTGTGAAAATCAAGACTGGAGTGTGCAGGCATCCTGGAGAGGGTTGGGCATTTTAAGATTTAATGGGGCGGGTGAGGTGGCAGTAATATCATACACTGGACTGAGGGATGGCAGATGAAGTTTAGTTTAGATTAATGGTAGGTATTGGCTTTGGTAAATCAAAAAAGAGTAGGCTCTATACAATTAAATGTAGGGTCTTTGGCAGTGTTGTAGAACAGAGATCTCGACCAACAGGTATAACTCTTTAAAATTTGCATCTCATACAGTATGGTTAGGAAGGTGTTTAACACACTTGTCTGCATAGGTCAGACCTTTGAGTATCGGAATTGGGATGTCATGTTGTGGTTGTAAAGGGCCTCTTTTGGAATACTATGTCCAGTCTGGTCTCCCTGACCGATCATTCCAAAGGCACGTCACCCTCTGTGTGAAAAAGCTGCCCCTCAGGTCACTTTTAAATGTTCCCCTCTCATTTAAGCCTATGTCTCCCCGTACCCTTGGAACATACCTTGACTATTCACTTTGATATTATTGACCTTGATATTATTAAGCTGGAGAGGGTTCAGAAGAGATTAACCTGGATGTTGCTGGGAATGGAAGGCATGAGCTATAAGGAGAGGCTGGACAGACGAGGAGGTTTTTTCAGTGGAGAGTATGAGAGATTAAGGGGTAACTTTACAGAGGTTTACAAAATAACGAGGGGTATAGATAACCTGAAGGACTGATGTCTTTTCCCTAGAGTTGAGGCTTCAAAACTTTGGGATATTTTAAGGTGCGAGGAAAAAGATTTACAAAAGTCATGAGAGATAAATATTTTAGACAGAATCTGGCTTGTGTGTGAAATGAACTTCCAGAGGAAGTGGTGAAAGCAGGGACAGTTGCAACATTTAAAGGACATTTAGATCAGTACATGGATAAGATATCAGTTTGGATTGTGCTGTGAGCAGTTGCCCTCTCCCTCCCCCTCTCAGAATGAATCCCTGTTGGTTTTCACCCTCTGCCAATGCCTGTGCAGTGGCGTGGGGAGGCCAGCAGAGGGTGGCATTGCATCATTTTAAGCACCACAGAGACTGGCAGACCTGCCCCACACAGAGACACACAGATACACGCACACAGCAATTGTTCAGGCACGGCGTGAAGCTCACCTGGTAACTTAAACTACACATAAAGAAATACTCAAATCGCCTTTTAAACTGTTAAAATATGAGTGACAGAGAACTCTCAAATGCCACTGTTTAAATAAAAACATCAATTTATTTTTTTAACTCTGAAAGTGAATATTTTACATCAACTATTCACAACTCTGGGACTCTCTTTCTCTTAACTGCTTATCACCCGACTCCAACTCTATAACAATATATTGTTTCTGAGTCTACTATCCTCTCATACCACAGGTGCTTGTAAGCTCTCAGTTCAGAACAGCATTCACTCTCTCTTAAAGGTACAGGACACACTTTCAACTTCATCACATTATACCCTGATGAAGATCGATAAGTGGATACTATCCGGATTTGTCTTGCTCTGTGGTTTGTCAATATTTCATTCACTCCATCTGGTGTGTGTCAGGACCATTGTTGCTCCATTGACAGCATGTCATTAATCGACTCCCTCCGTGGGAATATATCAGTATTTCACTTGTTCACACTCGTGAGTGTGGTGCAGGATTTCAGTTGTTTCATGGGGAAAGTGACGCTATAACAATCTCAATGTTTGTAGAATGCACTTGAACCTGAAAGAACTCTGAAGTCTATGGAGGAGAGTCTGGAACTCTAACAGGACAATCACATTGGTGTAGTGTTCAGGTGTGAAGCAGATGGGTAGCAATGCAGAGCAGTGTGAGGTGATGCACTTTGGTAGGAAAGACAATGAATGACAATATAAAACAGGCTGTACCATTATAAAGGGGTTGCAGGATCAGAGGGCCCTGGGTGTATATGAGCACAGATTGTTGAAGATATCAGGACAAGTGGGGAGAGCAGTAATTATCACAGATTAGTTTCAGTATTTGAGCTGTTTACAGGGGGAGGTGTAGGAAGGAGTCTCGGTGTTCCTTTCCTGGGAGGTGGTGGTGAAAATGCATTGTCAGCCTACCCTCCTGTCCACCGAGACCGTGGGGATTCCATGTGTACCAGCTCGTCATAAAAGGGAGATGGCATCAGGGCCACGGCTTCTAAGTTGTGCCAGGGGCTAACGGAGCTGCCAGTGGGTTTAAGGTGAGAGTTGCCATTCACCAAACATTGCTCCTTACTCGGTTGGTGGGACTTGGATGTTTCAGAATCTCCACACGTGGCATCCCGGTCCTCTGCGGCTTGTATCAGGGTCCTCCCCACATGGGGAGGGGGGTGAGGGTACGGATATCGGGCACTCCACTACATGGCTTGGCCCTTTGAGTGCTATTCCCAGCTGTTTCTCCTGGAATGGGAGAAAGGGAGGGAGGGGTGGTGGGGGTGTTGGCCCTGCTGTTAGGGCTGGTGTAGGTGTGATAATGACAAGTGGTGAGGTTTTCAGAGGGAGTCTGTCGACAGTGTTGTATCCACGCAGTTTAGTTAATGTGAGGGGTAAAGTGGACGGGGTGAAAGAGATAGAGAGAGACAGAGAGGGGGGAGAGAGAGAGGGGAGGTGCTGCATTCAATAGTGAGAGGGGTGGACCATGAGCCTTGTTCGGGGGTAGGTGCTATAACAGATATACAGTGAGTGTGGGGGAGCAGAGAGAATACAGTGACCCTTATTCTGACAGAGCGGGGAAGGTTATTGATGCTTGTCCTGTATTGCTGGACATTTCTTCAGACCCCAGATACTGCACTGAGCTGGGTGTGGAGCTCAGACCATGCTTGGTGGGTCTGCTGGTGTGTTCCATCTCTGTACTAGCCCATCCACCAGGACCTCCGTGCCCTTTTCAACAAACTGTAGTGTAATTGTCACTTATCTGCCATGCTTGGGGTAAACTGTGCAGGGCAGTTCCGAATTGAGACAACTCAACCGTGTGCCCATTGGCCTTTTAAAGATGGCCCCAGTGTCAGGGATCACAGAATATCCAGAGGTATCCTGCCGATGATGAGTACCTCCATCCATGATGGGAGGGAGAATCGGGCTCGTTTTGAATGAGACGGACACCATGGGGTGGGGCAGATAGTTAATGAGGTGAGTTCAATAAGGTAGCACCAGGAAATTAGCTCAGCCTCCTGCAGACAATCCCTCTGTCACACTCAATGAACATGACATAGAGGCAAATTGTTGTTAGATTCAGCCTAGTTAGTCAAAACTTCTGTTGAAACCACTCCCATTTACAAAGCTGTAGAACAAATGCTCACCCAAAATTCTACACAATCTGACCTCACACCAATCTCCCTTTTTCCCATCTTTCCTGGGAAGACTGGCTCATGTTACCGGATGCAATCGAAGAGTCTACATTTCACCATTCTGCAACCTGCGAACACATCCTTCCATGACACTGTCTCTCAGTCTCCCCATCTCTGTATATACCCCAAACCCCAAACCACTGGGGTGGTGTACACAGTCCTACATGCTGGGAGGGTAACTGCTCCTGTTTTACAAATCAATACATGGAGTAGAGTACACAGCCCTACATACCAGGAGGGAAACTGCTCCTGGTTTATAGATCAATTCTTTGGGTTGGTGTACGCAACCCGACATGCTGGGGGCTAACTGCACCTAGTTTACAGATCCATGCACTGTGGTGGTGCACAACGTCCTACATGCTGGGAGGTTAACTGCTCCTGGTTTACAGGTCAATGCACTGGGGTGGTGTACACAGTCCTACATGCTGGGAGGGTAACTGCTCCTGGGTTACAGATCAATGTACTGGAGTCATATACACAGTCCTACATGCTGGGAGGGTCACTGATTCTGGTTTATAGATCAATGCGCAGTGGTGATGTACACAGTCCTACATGCTGGGAGTATAACTGCTGATGGGTTACTGATCAATGCACTGGGGTAGTGTGCACAGTCCAACATGATGAAAGGGTAACTGCTCCTGGTTTACAGATCAATGCACTGGGGTGGGGTACACAGTCCTACGTGCTGGGAGTGTAACTGATTCTGGTTTATAGATCAATGCGCAGTGGTGATGTACACAGTCCAACATGATGAGAGGGTAACTGCTCCTGGGTTACAGATCAATGTACTGGGGTGTTGCACACAGTCCTACATGCTGGGAGGGTAAGTGCTCCTGGTTTACAGATCAATGCACTGGGGTGGTACATACAGTCTGCCATGTTAAGAGGTTAACTGCTCCTGTTTTTCATATCAAAGCACTGGGGTGGTTTACACAGTCCTGCATGCTGGGAGGGTCACTGCTCCTTGTTTAAATATCAATGCACTGGGGTGGTGTACACAGTCGTACATGCTGAGAGGGTAACTGTTCCTGGGTTACAGATCAATGCACTGGAATGACGTACATAGCTCTACATGCCGTAATGGTAACTGCTCCCGGTTTATAGATCAATGCTTTGGGGTAGTGTACACAGCCCGATATGCTGGGGGCTCACTGCTCCTGGGTTACGGATCAATGTACTTTGTTGGTGTACATACCCCAACATGCTGGGAGGGTAACTGTTCCTGGTTTACAGATCAATGCACTGGGGTGGTGTACACAGCCCTACATGCTGAGAGACTAACTGCTCCTGTGTTACAGATCAAGGCATGGGGTGGAGTACACAGCCCTACATACAGGGAGAATAACTGAACCTGGTTTACAGATCAATGCACTGGGGTGCTGTACACAGCACTACATTCTGGGAGGGTAACTGCTCCTGGTTTACAGATCAATACACTGGGGTGGTGTACGTAGTCCTACATGCTGGAAGTGTAACTGGTCCTGGATTTCAGATCAATGCACTTGGGTCTCGTGCACAGTCCTACATGCAGGGAGAGTACTTCTCCTGGGTTACAGATTAATGTACTGGAGTGGTGCACACAGTCCTAAATGCTGGGAGGGTAACTGCTCCTGGTTTACAGATCAATGCTCCGGGGTGGTGGACACATGCTGGGAGGATAACTGCTCCTGTGTTACAGATCAATGCACTGGGGTGGTGTACGAAGACCTACATGCTGGGAGTATAACTGCTCCTGGGTTACAGATCAATGCACTGGGGTGGTGTACGAAGACCTACATGCTGGGAGTATAACTGCTCCTGGGTTACAGATCAATGCACTGGGGTGGTGTACACAGTCCTACATGCTGGGAGGGTAACTGTTCCTGGTTTACAGATAAATGCATTGGTGATTTGTACAGAGCCCTACATGCTGGGAGGGTAACTGCTCCTGATTTTCAGATCAATGCATTGTGGTGTTGTCCACAGTCCTACATGCTGGGATGGTATCTGCTTCTGGTTTATCGATCAATACACTGTGGTGGTGGGCACAGTCCTACATGCTGGGAGTAGAACTGCTCCTGGGTTACAGATCAATACATGGGGTGGAGTACACTGCCCTACATACATGGAGTGTAACTGCTTCTGGGTTAAAGATCAATGTACTGGGGTGATGTACACAGTTCTTCATGCTGGGAGGGCAACTGCTCCTGGTTTACAGATCAATGTACTGCGGTGGTGGACTCAGTCCTACATGCTGGGAGGGTAACTGCTCCTGGTTTACAAATAAATGCACTGGTGATTTGTACAGAGCTCGATATGCTAGGATTGTAACTGCGCCTCGTTTACAGATCAATGCACTCGGTTCGTGTACGCAGCCGTACATAATGGGCGGGTAACTGCAACTGGGTTACAGATCAGTGCACTGGGGTGATGTACACAGTCCTACATTCTGGGAGGGTAACTGCTCCAGGGTTATTGATCAATGCACTGGGCCATTGTACAGAGTTCTTCATGCTGGGCGGGTAATTCCTCCTGGTTTACATATCAATGCAATGGGGTGGTGTACACAGTCCTACGTGCTGGGAGGGTAACTGCTCCTGGTTTACAGATTAATTCACGGGTGATCACTGCACAGGTCGCTGTGCTGGTCAAACTATCTGGTTGGGGTTTATAGATAATGCAATGATGTGGTTTGTGTTGCTCCTAATGCTGGATGGATATTTGTATCAGGTTCACACATTAGTGCCCTGCTGTGGTCTGCACAGCTCCCCGAGCTGGACAGATATCCAGTCCGGCTTTATAGATCAATGCACTGCTGTGGTCTGCACTTCCCCTGGTGCTGGACAGATATCCAGTCCGGCTTTATAGATCAATGCACTGCTGTGGTCTGCACTTCCCCTGGTGCTGGACAGATATCCAGTCCGGCTTTATAGATCAATGCACTGCTGTGGTCTGCACTTCCCCTGGTGCTGGACAGATATCCAGTCCGGCTTTATAGATCAATGCACTGCTGTGGTCTGCACTTCCCCTGGTGCTGGACAGATATCCAGTCCGGCTTTATAGATCAATGCACTGCTGTGGTCTGCACTTCCCCTGGTGCTGGACAGATATCCAGTCCGGCTTTATAGATCAATGCACTGCTGTGGTCTGCACTTCCCCTGGTGCTGGACAGATATCTAGTCCGGGTTTATAGATCAATGCACTGCTGTGGTCAGCGCAGTGTTCCACTCCGGACAGATTGCTGGATTGTACTGACCAGTGTAATGGATGAATCTGGACAGATTGCTGGGTTGTACTGAGCAGTACACTGGCCTGGTTTACACAGTGTTCCACGGTGAACAAACATCTCCTCTGGGTGTATGGTATCTGGGCTGGTTCTATGAGGTGGATTGAGAATGTGGTATAACGAACCATTTCAGCTGATCTGGCAATGCCTTTAGCTCCCATTCCTGTGATTGGACCCTCTGTCTCTCATCCCATTAATATTACAGTGTTCCCAAGCACAGTGCATCATGTTGGTGGGGTGGATGGGGGCAAAGGTGATGGATGGATCAAGGAGTTCCCCGGAAACACTCAGTCCCCAACATGCTATAACTGACATTCCCCGGAACGTTCTGTCCCTGACATTGTTTGTGAACGGCCGGACGTCAGTGAATTGAACAAACAATAAGATCCCGAGGGAAGAGATCCCGTTCCAGGGAGAAGGAGACACTGTTCTGAAGGCCCCTCAGGCAGTTAAAGGGGTGAATACGTTTTCCCTGCGTTTACATTTCTTCACGACACAGGATCGACCACAATTTAAACCAAAATACAGAAATTTCCAAATTCCGTTTGTCTTCAGGAAACTGGGAGAGAATCCTTCAGGACAGCAACGTTCCCACCCTCCGTATTAGGAACTGGGAAGGACTGACCTGTGTCTGCTCTCGAGTGATCGAGTGGGTGGGAATGTTTTAGAAACCATCTGTCCTTATGGATGTGTCTCTGTGTGTTTGGGGAGGGAGGGTTTCTTGTGGTTTCTGTCCCATTTTTGTCAGTAATTCAGGCCTTCCCATTTGTTATTCCAGCTCCAATTATTTTAATAAATCCCTGAATACAGGGACACATTTGAAAATCTCACTGGGTCCCCGATCAAACGGGTCCCTTTACCTCCAGGCTGATGGATAATGGGTTTGTTTTCCTTCCTCACAGTTAACGTAGTGACCATCTACGTCCTGCTTTATAAAGATTGTGGATTGTCTCCATGTGTCAGACGTTACCTGGGGGCCATGGCAGCGGCGGATCTCCTGGTCATTATCCTCGACCTGATCCTGAGACACATTCCCACTGTTTATCGGGAACAGTTTTATTTCCTGAAGTCCGTCCCCGTGTGTAATATCCACGCCGTCCTGATTTATGCAGCCACTGACTGCTCTGTCTGGTTCACCGTCACTTTCACCTTCGATCGGTTTGTGGCCATTTGTTGCCAGAAGCTGAAAAGTAAATATTGCAGTGAGAAAACGGCGGCTGTGGTTCTGGGAGCAGTGACTGTGCTGAGCTGTTTAAAGAACATTTTCTGGTATTTTATTCTTACGGCTGAGTATTTGTTGGTGAACCTCCCCTGGTTTTGTGATGTAACATTCGCTGTTCTATTCTCCAGTGTCTGGGTCACAATCGAGTTCCTCCACTACATTCTAACCCCGTGTGTCCCATTTCTCCTGATTCTGCTGCTCAATGTTCTCACCGTCAGACACATTTTAGTGACCAGCAGAGCCCGCAGGAGACTCCGCGCTCACACCAATGGGGACGCTCAGTCTGACACTGAAATGAGAAACCGAAAAAAATCCATCATTTTACTGTTTGTGATCTCAGCCAATTTCATCCTGTTATGGTCAACGTTCATGCTGTTTTCTCTATGGTACCGGCTGTATTATATTGTGTTTAACACTGTGTATATCCATGACGTTGTGCGGGAATTGGGCTTCATGCTGCAGCTCCTCAGTTGCTGCACAAACACCGCGATTTATGCCGTGACCCAGACTATGTTCAGGCAGCAGCTGAAGAATGTGCTGAAATATCCCTTCACCCAAATCCATCCATCAATCAAATTCCCTCATTAATCAATCCATCCGTGATTTTCTCATTTCAGTTCAGTGTTTCAGTGATGGAGCAGCCTGTCGATATGGTAACAGACTGAGGGTAGCGCTGATTTGTCCATCCTTATCCCACAGGGGGGTTACAGGGAAACATTTCAATGTTTCTCACAACTCAGGGGCCAGTGATAAAAGGCACCATCCCACTGACTGTATCCATCACTTCCATTTGTAAACAATAAAAATGGTCATTAAAGCGTGCCGAGCAGCAGAGTGGACGATGTTGTTGTGTGTCTTTGTGTTGGAGAAGCTGAGCTGGAGAGAGACAGACTCAGCCCCAAGTCCTGGTCCTCAGGGAGGGGGAGGGCACCGCGCCCTGAGCTCAGGAGCTGGGTCTAACTCCCTCTGTCGCCCCACTGCAGCCTGGCATCCCCATTTCCTCTCCCCTACTCTTTCTCATCACTTGTCTCCCTCTCCCTCCTGCACACTCACTCTTTCTCACCACATCTCCCTTTCTCTCCCTCTCTCTCTCTCACAAACCCCCAACCCCCCATTTCTCCACCTGCCTCCACTCTTCACTCTCCCCCTCCCCCTCACTCTGCCGTCTCTGTCTCCCTCCCGCAATTCCGTCTCTACCCCATATTCCCCTCCTCCTACCTCCCACATCTCTCTATTCTCTCACCCCCACCACCCCCACCATATGCAGCCGCACCACCACCCACACCAGTCTCTGGGTCAGAGGGTGAGGGAAGGATCAAGGAGACAGAGTGCATCCGAGAGAGAGGTAAGGAGGGCCAGAAGGGAGAGAGGTTCAGTCAATGAGAAACGGAGAGAGGTGGGGAGAGAGGGAGAGAGAGAAATAGCGAGGCAGAGGGAACGAGAGTGAGTGAAAGTAGAGAGAGAGAAGGAGCAGGGAGGGAGAGAGGGGAAAAAGGGAGAGTTATGGTGAAGGAAGGGAGAGAGAGAGAGACAGCGGAGGAGGTAATGAGACCGAGACGAGAGAGAGTGAGACAAAGAGTTGTGAGGGAGGGGGCGAGAGAGAAAGGGGGCAAGTCTTAGAGAGAGTGAAGGACAAGGAGAGAGAAAGGGGACAAGAGGGAAGAGAGAGAGAGAATGAGGGGGTGAGAGAGAGAGAGGTGAGAGATAGAGAGAGGGGCAAAAAAGAGTGGGATGGCAAGAGATAGAATGTCGAGAGAGAGAGGGGCGATAGAGCGAGAGAGATGGGCAAGAGAGAGAGGGGGGCGAGAGAGAGGGGGGCGAGAGAGAGAGGGGGGCGAGAGAGAGGGGGGCGAGAGAGAGAGGCGAGAGACGGGGGTGAGAGAGACAGAGGGGCGTTAGAGAGAGGGGGGCGAGAGAGAGGGGGGCGAGAGAGAGAGGCGAGAGACGGGGGTGAGAGAGACAGAGGGGCGTTAGAGAGAGGGGGGCGAGAGAGAGAGTGGCAAGAGAGAGAGAGGGTGGGCAAGGGAGGGGGCGAGAGAGAGGGGGCGAGAGATGGGGTGCGAGAGTGAGAAGGGGTGAAAGAGAGGGGGCAAGAGAGAGGGGGTGAGAAAAAGAGGGGCTGAGAGAGCGAGGGGGGCTAGAGAGAGGGGGCGAAAGAGGGGGACGAGAGAGAGGGGGCAGGGCCAGGGCTAATGAGAAAGGGATTGAGTAGGGGAGGTGTTCTATGGGGTCGAGGGAGGGGGCGATGTTGGACGGTGTTGGGGAGAAGGGGCGGAGTTTGATTGGGTTGGGGATGTGGGGGTGTTGGGGAGGGGGTTGTATTGGATAGGTTTGGGGAGGGGCGGTGTTGGACGGGGTTGGGGAGGGGGCGGTGTTGGGGAGGGGGTGGTGTTGGATGGGGTTGGGGAGGCGCAGTGTTAGACGGGGTTGGGGAGGGAGCGGTGTTGGACGGGGTTGGGGAGGGGGCAGTGTTGGACAGGGTTTCAGAAGGGGCAGTGTTGGACGGGGTTGGGGAGGGGGCAGTGTTGGACGGTGTTTGGAGAAGGGCGTTGTTGGATGGGGTTGGGGGAGGGGGCGGTGTTTGGACTGGGTTGGGGAGGTTGGGCTGTTGGACGGCTTTGGGGAGGAGTCGGTGTTGGATGGTGTTGGGGAGATGGAGTGGTGTTGGACGGGAATAGGGAGGGGCCGGTGTTGGACCAGGTTGGCGGATGGAGCGGTGTTTGACGGGATTGGGGGAGGGAGCGTTGTTAAACGGGGTGGGTGGAGTGGCCGATGTTGGACAGGGTTGGTAAGGACGCGGTGTTGGATGTGGTTGGGGAGGGAGCGGTGTTGGACTGGGTTAGGGGAGCGGGTGCTGATGGAAGGGGTTGGGGAGGGGGCGGTGTTGAACGTGGTTAAGTTGGAGGCGGTGTTGGATGGGATTGGGGAGGGGGCGGGGTTGGATGGGGTTGGGGAGGGGGTGGTGTTGGGGGAGGGGGCGGTGTTGGACGTAGTTGGGGAGGGGGCGGTGTTGGATGGGGTTGGGGGAGGGGGCGGTGTTGGGGGAGGGGGCGGTGTTGGACGTAGTTGGGGAGGGCGCGGGGTTGGACGGGGTTGGAGGAGGGGGTGGTGTTGGGGGAGGGGGCGGTGTTCGATGGGTTTGGGAAGGGGCGGTGTTGGACCAGGTTGGGGAGGGGGCGGGGTTGGATGGGGTTGGGGGAGGGGGTAGCATTGGAAGGGTTTGGGGAGGGTAAGGTGAATGATGGGGTTGGGGCCGGGGGTGATATTGGAGGGCATTGGGGAAGGGGCAGTGGAAGGGCTTGGGGAGGGGGCGGTGTTGGATAGGGTTGGGGGCGGAGGCGGTGTTGGACGTGGTTGGAGGAGGGTTCGGTGATGGTCGGGGTTGGGGAGGGGGCGGTGTTGGGGGAGGGGGCGGTGTTGGACTGGGTTTGGGAAGGGCCAGTATTAAACGAGGTTGGGGAGAAGGTGGTGGAAGACTGGGTTGGGAGATGGAACGGTGTTGGACGGGGTTGGCAGAGGGAATGGTGTTGGATGGGGATGGCGAGGGGACGGTGTTGGAAGGGTTGGAGAGGGGGTGGTGTTGGACGGAGTTGGGGGAGTGGGCACTGATGGACGGGGTTGGGGGAGGGGGCAGTGTTGGATGGGGTTGTGGGGAGGGGGCAGTGGACGCGGTTGGGGAGGGGGCGGTGTAGGACAGGGTTGGTGGATTGGGCGGTGTTGGACGGGGTTGGGGGAGGGGGCGATGTTGGATGGGGTTGGGGAAGGGGTGCTGTTGGACGGGATTGGGGAGGAGGGAGTTGTTGGATGGGATTGGGGAGCTGGCGGTATTGGACGGGGTTGGGGAGGGAGTAGTGTTGGACGGAGTTGGTGAGGGGGTGGTGTTGGATGGGGTTGGGGAAGTGGCAGAGTTGGATGGGGTTGGGGGAAGGGGGCAATGTTGGACGGGATTGAGGAGGGGGCGGTGTTGGATGGGGTTGGGGAGGGGGCATTGTTGGACGGGTTTTGGGGAGGGCAGTGTTGGATGGTGTTGGAGAGGGGCGGTATTGGACGGGGTTGGGTATAGGGGACGGTGTTGAATGGGGTTGGGGAGAGAGCGGTTTTGGACGGGTTTGGGGAGAGGGCAGTGTTCGATGGGGTTGGGCAGGGTGGAGTGTTGGATGGGTTTGGGGAGGGGGAGTTATGCACGGGGTTGGGGAGGAGGCGGTGTTGGAAGGGTTTGTGGAGGGGGCAGTGTTGGATGGGGTTTAGGGAGGGGGCAGTGTTGGACGTGGATTGGGTGGAGACGGTGTTGAACGGGGTTGGGGGAGCGGGCGATGTTGGATGGTGTTAGGGAAGGGAGCAGTGATTGATGGGGTTGGGGGAGGGGGCGGTGTTGGACGGGGTTGCGGGAGGGGGCGGTGTTGGACGGGGTTGGGAGAGGAGGCAGTGTTGGAAGGGTTTTGGGCAGGTAGCAGTGTTGGATGGCGTTGGGGAGGGGGCGGGGTTGGACGGATTTGGGGGAGAGGGCGCTGATGGACAGGGTTGGGGTAGAGGGCGGTGTTGGACGTGGTTGGAGGAGGGGGCGGTGTTGGTGGAGGGGCTGTGTTGTATGGGTTTGGGAAGGCGCGGTGTTGGACAGGGTTGGGGAGGGGGTGGTGTTGGATGGGGTTGGGGAGGGGGTGGCATTGGACGGGTTTGGGGAGGGTGCGGTGTTGGATGTGGTTGGGGAGGGGACGGTGTTGGACGGGATTGGGGAGGGGTCAGTGAATGATGGGGTTGGGGAGGGGGCGGTGTTGGAGGGTATTGGGGAGGGTGCAGTGGAACGGGTTGAGGAGGGGGCGGTGTTGGACGTGGTTGGGGGAGGGTTCAGTGATGGTCGGGGTTGGGGAGGGGCGGTGTTGGGGATGGGCTGGTGTTGGACGGGGTTTGCGAAGGGGCGGTGTTGGACGGTGTTGGGGAGGGGTTGGTGTAGGACGGGGTTGGGGGATGGAATGGTGCTGGACGGGTTTGGCGGAGGGAGCGGTGTTGGACAGGGTTGGGCGAGAGCTCGGTGTTGGACGGGGTTGGTAAGAACTTGGTGTTGGACGGGGTTGGGGAGGGAGTAGTGTTGAATGGGGTTGGGGGAGCGGGTGGTGTTGGACGGGGTTAGGGGAGTGTTCGGTTTTGGACGGGTTTGGGGACGGGGCAGTGTTGGACGAGGTTTGGGAGGGGCGGTGTTGGATGGTGTTGTGGAGGGGTGGTGTTGGCGGGGTTGGGAAAAGGGGGCGGTGTTGGACGGGGTTGGGGAGGGAGCGGTTTTGGACGGGTTTGCGGAGAGGGCAGTGTTCGATGGGGTTGGGCAGGGGGGAGTGTTGGACGGGTTTGGGGAGGGGGAGTTATGTACGGGTTTGGGGAGGAGGCGGTGTTGGAAGGGTTTGGGGAGGGGGCAGTGTTGGACGGGGTTGGGGAGGGGGCGGTGTTGGAATGTGTTGGGGGAGGGGGCAGTGTTGGACGTGGATTGGGTGGAGACGGTGTTGAATGGGATTGGGGGAGCGGGCGGTGTTGGATGGGGTTAGGGAAGGGAGCGGTGATTGATGGGGTTGGGGGAGGGGGCGGTGTTGGACGGGGTTGTGGGAGGGGGCGGTGTTGGACGGGGTTGGGAGAGGAGGCATGTTGGACGGGTTTTGGGGCGGTGGCAGTGTTGGATGGTGTTAGGGAGGGGTCGGGGTTGGACAGAGTTCGGGAGGGGCGGTGTTGGATGGATTTGGTGGAGAGGGCGCTGATTGACGGGGTTGGGGTAGCGGGCGGTGTTGGACGGGGTTGGAGGAGGGGGCGGTGTTGGGGCAGGGGGCGGTGTTGGATGGGTTTGGGAAGGGGTGGAGTTGGACAGGGTTGGGGAGGGGGTGGTATTGGATGGGGTTGGGGGAGGGGGTGGCATTGGATGGGTTTGGGGAGGGTGCGGTGTTGGATGTGATTGGGGAGGGGACGGTGTTGGATGGGGTTGGGGAGGGGCTGGCATTGGACGGGTTTGGGGAGGGGGCAGTGAATGATGGGGTTGGGGCGTGGGCGGTGTTGGACGGGGTTGGGGGAGGGTTCGGTGATGGTCGGGGTTGGGGTGGGGGCGGTGTTGGGGAGGGGGTGGTGTTGGACGGGGTTGGGGAGGGGGTGGTGTAGGATGGGGTTGGGGGATGGAACGGTGTTGGACGGGGTTGGCGGAGGGAGTGGTGTTGGACGGGGTTGGGCGAGAGCTCGGTGTTGGTAAGGACTCGGTGTTGGACGGGGTTGTGGAGGGAGTAGTGTTGGAGTCGGTTGGGGGAGTGGTCGGTGTTGGATGGGGTTTGGGGAGGGGGCAGTATTGGACGTGAATGGGGTGGAGACGGTGTTGAACGGGGTTGGGGGAGTATTCGGTTTTGGACGGGTTTGGGGACGGGGCAGTGTTGGACGAGGTTTGGGAGGGGCGGTTTTGGATGGTGTTGTGGAGGGGCGGTGTTGGACGGGGCTGGGGAGGAGACGGTGTTGGACGGCGTTGGTGGGAGGAGGCGGTGTTGGACGGCGTTGGTGGGAGGAGGCGGTGTTGGAAGGTTTTTGGGGAGGTGGCAGTGTTGGATGGCGTTAGGGAGGGGGCGGGGTTGGACGGGGTTGGGGAGGGAGCGGTGGTGGACAGGGTTGGGGTGGGGGGAATGTTAGATGGGATTGGGTGGGGGAGACGGTGTTGGAAGGATTTAGGGAGTTGGCAGTGTTGGACGGGGTTGAGGAGGGAATGTTGTTGGGGAAGGAGTGGTTTTGGAGGGGGTTTGGGGAGCGGGCGGTGTTGGACTTTTCCACCCTCGACGTTCCCCCTTCGACTTTCCCCCCTCGACTTCCCCCTCGACTTTCCCCCACTCGACTTTCCCCCATCGACTTTTGCCCCAATCGACTTTCCCCCACTCGACTTCCCTTCCCAATTTCCCCTCACTTCGACTTCGCCCCCCCTCCCCCGACAGCATTGGAATGGAAAGACAGATTAAAAGAGGATCTCTTTTAATGCAGCGTTCTTTCTCCATCCGAATATTGCAGGACCTTCACATAATTCCCCCCCAAAACACATAAGCCCCTCGTCCCCTCCCTCCCTCTGTGTCTATACATATATCGATACATAACATTAAACATCACACAACCCCAGGTTATAGTCCCGACAGGTT
Source organism: Chiloscyllium punctatum (assembly GCF_047496795.1). Classification (NCBI taxonomy): domain Eukaryota; kingdom Metazoa; phylum Chordata; class Chondrichthyes; order Orectolobiformes; family Hemiscylliidae; genus Chiloscyllium; species Chiloscyllium punctatum. The sequence goes on from NC_092767.1 coordinate 36,988,851, forward strand.
TCCCTGGAACCACGAGATCCGGGGGGTGTAAACTGCTTGTGTCACAATCCCAAGGACCCGGTTCCTTTAACCCCAGGCCTCAAATCCATTTTAAATCAATGAACCTTCCACTGGGACAGTCAGCGCTCTCTTTCACTACTTCCTCTCTCTCTCTCACTCACTCTGTCTCTCCCGCCCGCTTCACACCCCGATTCTGGAGCTGGAGTGAGGGAGGGAGGCAGTGACATCTGTGGGATCAGACTGTGCAGCAGCCCCCCTCCAACTTTACCCCCCTTTGTCTCCCCCAGTCCAGACCAGAACACGCCTCCTTGTGGTAAAAATCCCAGAGACAGCCTGAACCCCACCATTCTTTTCCCTGCATGTGTGTGTGTAAATGAACGACAAGGAGACAGGACACTTTCTGATTATTCTCTCTCTCTGTGCCTGATGATTCCTCGCGGCAGAAGTGATTTAATTCTCTCTGTCTCTACATCATCCCAAGTTTTAGCACCTGGATCCAATCTCCTCCTCATCCCCAGGGTTAGGGGGAGCGGGGGTGGGGGGTGGGGATATACACTGAGAAATAAAAACAAATCAATTTGAAATAAAATGCAACAGTGGCACCAAAAGCACAGCAAGAGCCCACAGCTCTCTACCTTCTCCAATCTCCCACGTGACCCTGTGACACTGGTTCAGTTTAATTATTGCAGAATTAATGAATTGCTGACCATCATAGCGACGTTGAAATACACAGACATCACCGCAGAGCAGTTGACCAGAGGCTAGAAACATGAATAAACATGAATGTACAGCAAGACCCCACAAGTAGCAAGCTAACCAAACACACATCGTAGTTGATGCTGGTTAAGGGTTGACGTATTTGTGTCAAACCTCAAGGTCCCAGTTACCTTAGCCCCAGGCTTCAAACTTATTCAAAAACGACAAGGCCGCAATCCGACAGAAACGGGTTAACCAGAGGTCCCGTTAAAAGCCAGCCCCCTCCGCAGAGAGAGGAGATTAAATCTCTGGGTAATACACAGAGAAAACTGACCCGGGCCCAACAGGCTGCAGCCTGTCAAACAGGCCTCAGGTCTGCGCCCCCTCTGTAGATAGCTCTTGTTTCAAGGTTTCCTCCTCCCAAATACACTCTTTTCAAATTCTCAAGTGACCAGGAAGACCCCTTTTGGAGGAAAGAGGCAACATTAGTGGGAAGGCTGAGCAGGAAAATCTTTCACAGGGGAGAAGCACAGCAATATCACAGGTTTTCCCCTCTCAGTGAGACAGACCTTTTCTCAGCAACTCCCAAACACAAACACGACGGGTGATGATTTGAGTTTTCATGTTGAAAAGTTTTTGTAATGACGGGTTAGCTGATTCAACCACTCACTGCCTGCAACAAAGGCATTAGGGCAATTTACGCACAGCAAGATCCCACAAGTGACAGTGCTGCAGATAATCTGATCATTTTTATTTCCAGTTTAATTATTTCCTGTCACCCCAGAATGAAATATTGCAGCTATTTCACAATCTCACACTGTCCCTCTCTCTCTCTCCTGTTTCTCTTGTTTTCACCATTTCCCATTTCTTTCTCTCACTCTCTTTCTCTGTCGTGTCGAATTCAATCATCCTGCCCTCTGTATGAGCCACTTTCCTCTGATAGTGTGACAATTCTTTCCGGAGGGTCAGATATTTTGGGTTACAATTCCCTCCTGAGGTAGTCCCGTCTCGCAGATCCTGGGGGTTTAACCTGTTTGTGTCCCAATGCCAATGCCTCAGTTACTTCAATCCCAGGCTTCAAACCCGTTTTAAAACCGACAAGGCCATGATCTGACAGAACGAAGTTAACCAGAGGCCCCGACAAACCAAGCTCCCACACCCACCCCATACCCCCATTCCCCAGAAATGAAACTTCGGGGGAAGAAATAGATTCCCAACTCTCCTGGGTCGCATGGGCTGCAGCCTGGCCAACAGGCCTCAGGCCTGTGCTCTCCCTCTGGAGGTTGTTCTTGCCCAAGGCTTTCTTGGACCACAGCCATTTGGAATCTTCACTTGCCTGCTTTCCCAACAAAAGTTCCTCAGGATAAAAGAAAGAAGAGATGAGTTAGTGGGGGGCCAGGGGAGAGAGAGCAGTGTGATGCAAAATTACACAGCAAGATCCCAAATTAAACACAATCCCACCACTCCCTTCCCCATCCCCAATGCATTTCATAACATCACAGCAACATCAAAATACCAACAAATCATAAGAAAGCAATTAACCATTAAACACACACACACACACACACACACAGTCTCAACCAGACAGGGAGGGTTGCTCCCTCTCCATACAGAGAGAGAACAGGGTTTGAGAATGAATCTGACCAATTCCTTGCGCACATGTATTCTGGGTGAGGGGTTAGTGGACACCCCCCACCCTCTCTGACACGTTGCATCGTCTCTCAGTCTGCTCCCTGGGGAGGGTTCTGTCTGATTGACATGTTAATTCCTTGGACAGGAGCCTTGTGGGATCTTGCTGCCCACTGAGATGTTAATTCTGGGGCAACAAAGTGTAATCCTTCCCAGTAGCTACAACTCTTTTCTGGAAGCCTTATTAGTTGTGTCAGTGCAGTTTGAAAACATTAAATGTTACTCCCACACTAGCGTCTCAGAGCCTGACTGTAGGTAGGCTTCCTGAGACACACACACATGGCTGGGAATGGAAAGGGGGATATTTGCTGAGGCATCCTTGGGATTTTCCTGTGTTATGTGCGATTCCCAGAATTAATCTGTCTCTGTCCCTGTCTGTCTGTCTCGGTGTGTCGCTCTCTGTCACTCTCTTTCTCTCTGTCTCTGTTTCTCTCTCTCTGTCTATCTCAGTCTCTCTGTTCCTCTGTGTGTGTGTGTGTGTGTGTATGTGTGTGTTTGTATGTGCCTCTCTGTTTCTCTGTATCCCTGGGTATCCCACTCTCTGTCTCTGTCTCTCTCTGTCTGCCTTCTCTCTCTGTCCCTGTGTCTCTCTCTTCTCTGTGTCTCTGTCTTTCTGTCTCCGTATGTCTCTCTCTCTCTGTCTCTGTCTGTCTCTCCCTGCTCTGCTCTGCATCCAGCCATTTCTAACTTGATTTTCAGTCTTTTAGTTCCTTTCCCTTTCTCAAGCATATTGGCAGCGTTTGGGAATTTAAATCATCGATCACGTATCTGACCCTCATCACCCACTTTTCACCCTCCCTCTCCCCTGCCTTCACCTCCCCCCCACACACAGAAACACACAGAGACACATGCACACACAGACATTCAGACAGACACACACACAGAGACACACACACAGACACACATAGAGACACGCACAGATACACGCACACAGACACACACAGACACACCCAGAGAGACAAACACACTGACACACACAGAGAGACACAAATACAGAGACACACACACCGAGACAGACATACACAGAGACACACACACAGAAACACACAGACACACACACACAGACACACACAGACAGACACAGACAGTCCGACACACAGACACCGACACACACACACAGACCCTCACATGTACAGACAGGCATTCTCTCTCACACACACACATTCTCTCTCTCACACACACGCATTCTCTCACTCTCACACACGCGTTCTCCCTCTCTTGCACTCACTTTCCCTCTCATGCACACACTATTCTCACTCTCAGGCACACACACATTCTCACTCACATGCACAGATGCATTCTTTCTCACACATGCATTCTCTCTCTCACACACACACACATTCTCTCACACACACACGCATTCTCTCTCTCACAAACACGCATTCTCTCGCTCTCGCACATGCAATCTCTCTCACACATGCATTCTCTCTCTCACACACGTGCATTATCTCTATGCACGCACACTTTCTCTTTCACAGACGCATTCTCTCACTCACTCACGCATTCTCGCTCTCACACACGCATTCTCTATCTCATGCACACAAGCATTTTCTCTCTCTCACACACATGCATTCTCTCTCTCGCACACGCATTCCCTCTCATGCACACACTATTCTCACTCTCACGCACACACACATTCTCACTCAGACATACGCATGCATTCTCTCTCTCACGCACACACGCATTCTCTCTCTCACACACACGCATTCTCTCTCTCACACACACGCATTCTCTCTCTCACAAACACGCATTCTCTCTCTCTCACGCGCGCATTCTCTCTCTCTCACACACATGCATTCTCTATATCGCACAAGTGCATTATCTCTCACGCACACACATTCTCTCTTTCTCTCACACGCATTCTCTCACTCACTCACGCATTCTTGCTCTCACATACGCATTCTCTATCTCATGCACACACGCATTCTCTCTCACACACATGCGTTCTCTCTCCTTCGCACACACACATTCTCTCTCTCACACACGCATTCTCTCACTCACACACACATTCTCTCACTCTCTCACTCACGCATTCTCTCTCTCCTCACGCATTCTATCTCTCTACCTCACACGCATTCGCTCTCTCACACACATACAGATTCTCTCACTCTAACACTCACGCATTCTCGCTCTATCTCACATGCATTCTCTCTCTCACACACACACAGGCATTCTCTCTCTCTCAGACATGCATTTTCTCTCTTGCACACACGCATTGTCTCTCCCTCACACACGCATTCTCTCCCTCACGCACCCACGCATTATCTCTCTCACATTCACGCATTGTCTAACTCTGACGCACATGCATTCTCTCTCCCTCACACACACGCATTCTCTCTTTTACACACACACGCATTCTTGCTCTCACACACACGCATACTTTCTCTCTCACGCACACACGAATTCTCTCTCTTGCACGCACGCATACTCTCTCTCACGCACACATGCATTCTCACCCACTCACACACGCATTCTCTCTCACAGACACACATTCTTTCTGTCACGCACGCACGCATTCTCTCACTCTCATACACGCATTCTCTCTCTCACACATGCATTCTCTCGCTCTCACACATACATTCTCTATCTCACGCACACACACATTCTCTATCCCTCACACACACTCATTTTCTCTCTCTCTCACTCACGCATTCTCTCTCTCGCACACACGCATTCGCTCTTTCACACACACGCATTCGCTCTCACTCTCACACATGCATTCTCTCTCTCTCACACATGCATTCTCTCTCTCTCTCTCGCACACATTACCTCTCATGCACACACTATTCTCACTCTCACGCACACACGCATTCTCACTCACACATATGCATGCATTCTCTCTCTCTTACGCACACACGCATTCTCTCTCACACACATGTATTCTCTCTCTCGCACACACATTCTCTCTCACACACACTCGCATTCTCCCTCTCAGAAACACGCATTCTCTCTCTCTCACACACGCATTTTCTCTCTTTCTCTCACACACGCATTCTCTCTCCCACACATGCATTCTCTCTCTCACACACGCATTCTCTCACTCACACACGCATTCTCTATCTCATGCACACATGCATTCTCTCTCACACACACACATTCTCTCACTCACTCACTCACGCATTCTTGCTCTATCTCTCACACATTCTCTCTCTCCCTCACACATGCATTCTCTCTCTTGCGCACCCACGCCTTATCTCTCTCACATACACGCATTCTCTCACTCTGACGCACATGCATCTCTCTCCCTCACACACACGCATTCTCTCTCACACACATACATGCATTCTCGCTCTCACACACACGCATACTCTCTCTCTCACGCATACACGAATTCTCTCTTTTGCACGCACGCATTTTCTTTCTCACACACACGCATTCTCTCTCTCATGCACACATGCATTCTCACCCACTGACACACGCATTCTCTCACACACACACACATTCTTTCTGTCACGCACACATGCATTCTCTCACTCTCACGCACACATTCCCTCTTACACATACGCATTCTCTCTCCCTCGCTCATATGCATTCTCTCACGTCACACACGCATTCTCTCACTCTCTCACTCATGCATTTTCTCTCTCTCTCACTCACGCATTCGCTCTTTCACACACATACGCATTCTCTCTCACCCTCACACACGCATTCTCTCACTCTCTCACTCACGCTCTTCTCTCTCTCTCACTCAAACATTCTCTCTCTCACACACACGCATTCTCTCTCTTTTTCACGCATGCATTCTCTCTCTCTCTCACACACACACACACATTCTCTCTCTCGTGCATCCAGGCATACTCTCTCTCTCATACACATACATTCTTTCTCTCCCTCACTCACGCATTCTCTCTCTTTCTCTCGCACGCATTTGCTCTCTCACACAGACAGGCATTCTCTCACTCGCGCACACACATGCATTCTCTCTTCCTCTCACACACGCACTGTCTCTCTCACGCACATAGGCATTCTATCTCTCACGTACACACACATTCTCTCTCTCTCACACATGCATTCTCTCTCTCACGCACACATGGATTTTTCTCTCGCACACATGCACTCTCTCTCTCGCACACACGCATTCTCTCTCACGCACACACACATTCTCTCTCACGCACACAAACAGTCCTCCTCACACACACCCATTCTCTCTCTCACGCACACAAGCATTCCCTCTCACGCACACACGCATTGTCTCACACACACACACATTCTCTCTCTCACGCGCACTCACATTCTCTTTCTCTCACATGCATTTTCATTCTCACACACATGCATTCTTTCTCTCTCTCACATATGCATTCTCTCTCTCGCACACGTGCATTATCTCTCACGCACACAAAACATTCCCTCTCGCACACACGCATTCTCTCACACACACACAATCTCTATCTCATTCACACACGCATTCTCTATTTCACACTCACATTCTCTCACTCACTCACACATTCTCTCTCTCCTCACGCATTCTATCTCCCTCCCTCACACGCATTCGCTCTCGCACACACATACGCATTCTCTCTCTCTAATACACACGCATTCTCTCACTCTCTCACTCACGCATTCTCTCTCTCACGCACACACTCATTCTTGCTCTATCTCACATGCATTCTCTCTCACACACACAGGCATTCTCTCTCTCTCAGACATGCATTCTCTCTCTCGCACACACGCATTCTCTCTCCTTCACACACGCATTCTCTCTCTCACGCACCCACGCATTATCTCTCTCACACACGCATTCTCTCACTCTGACGCACATGCATTCTCTATCCCTCACACACACGCATTCTCTCTCTCACACACACACGCATTCTCGCTCTCACACACACGCATACTCTCTCTCTCACGCACACACGAATTCTCTTTTTTACAAGCACGCATTTTCTCTCTCACACACATGCATTCTCTCTCTCACGCACACATGCATTCTCCCCCACTCACACACGCATTCTCTCTCTCACACACACACGCATTCTTTCTGTCACGCACACATGCATTCTCTCATTCTCACACACGCATTCTCTCTCACACATACGCATTCTCTCCCGCACGCATGCATTATCTCTCTCACACACATGCATTCTCTATCTCACGCACACACGCATTCTCTCTCCTTCACACACATGCATTCTCTCATTCACACACACGCACTCTCTCACTCTCTCACTCACACTTTTTCACTCTCTCTCACTCACGCATTATCTCTCTCTCAAACACGCATTCTCTCTTTCACACACACACGCATTCTCTCTCACTCACACACACATTCACTCTCCCTCACACACACGCATTGTCTCACTCTCTCACTCACGCTCTTCTCTCTCTCTCACTCAAACATTCTCTCTCTCACACACGCATTCTCTCACTCTCTCACTCACGCTCTTCTCTCTCTCTCACTCAAGAATTCTCTTTCTCATACATGCATTCTCTCTCTCTAATACACACACACACATTCTCTCTCTCATGCATCCAGGCATTCTCTCTCTCTCAAACACATACATTCTTTCTCTCTGTCACTCATACGTTCTCTCCCTTTCTCTCGCACGCATTCGCTCTCTCACACACACAGGAATTCTCTCTCTCACACACACACATTCTCTCTCTCTCACACATGCATTCTCTCTCTCACGCACACACGGATTTTCTCTCTCGCACACATGCACTCTCTCTTTCGCACACACACATTCTCTCTCACGCACACACGCATTCTCTCTCTCATGCATACAAGCATTCCCCCTCACACACACCCATTCTCTCTCTCATGCACACAAGCATTCCTCCTCACGCACACATGCATTCTCTCTCTCACACACACATTCTCTCTCTCACACACACGCATTCTCTCTCTCTCGCTCACACGCATTCTCTCTCGCTCACACATGCTTTCTCTCTCGCACACACACATTCTCAGACACGCATTTTCTCTCTCTCACATGCATTCTCTCTTTCACAAACACATTCTCTCTGTCACACACACGCATTCTCTCTCACGCACACGCGCATTCTCTCTCTCTCTCACACATGTATTCTTTCTGTCACGCACACAGGCATTCTCTCTTTCACACACGCATGCATTCTCTCTCACATTCACACAAGCATTCCCCCTCACACACACATGCATTCTCTCTCTCATGCACACAAGCATTCCCCCTCACACACACACGCATTCTCTCTCACATACAAACACATTCTCGCTCTCACGCACATACGCATTCTATCTCTCTCACACACACATTCTCTCTCTCACGGGCATGCATTTTCTCTCTCACACACACAAGCATTTTCACTCTTTCACACACACGCATTCTCTCTCTCTCTCACATACACATTCGCTGTCTCTCGCACACACGCATTTTCTCTCACACACACACGCATTCTCTCTCTCACGCACACACGCATTGTCTCTCTCTCGCACACATGCATTCTCTCTCATGTACCCACGCGTTCTCTCTCACGCACACAGGCATTCTCTCACTCTCGCTCACACACGCATTCTCACTCTCACGCACACAGGCATTCTCTCTCTCACGCACACTCACATTCTCTGCATCTCACTCATGCATTCTCGCTCTCACGCATGCATGGATTTTCTCTCTCGCACACATGCACTCTCTCTCTCAGACATATGCATTCTCTCTCACGCACACATGCATTCTCTCTCACATGCACACTAGCATTCCCACTCACGCACACACGTGTTCTCTCTCTCACGCACACACGCTTTCTCTCTCACACAAAAATGCATTCTCTCTCACACGCGCACACGCATTCTCTCTCATGCACACATGCATTCTCTCTCTCACAATGCATTCACTCTCTCGCACACACGCATTCTCTCTCACGCACACACATTCTCTCTCTCTCACTCATGCATTCTCACTCTCTCTCACACACGCATTCTCTCACTCGCTCACTCATGCATTCTCTCTCTCTCACACATGCATTCTCTCTCTCACACACATGCATTCTCTCACTCACTCTCACACACGCATTCTCTCTCCCTCACACACACTCATTCTCTCACATACTCACGCATTCTCTCTGTCACACGCATTCTCTCTCACACACACACGCATTCTCTCTCTCACTCACGATCTCTCTCTCCCACTTAAGCATTCTCCCTCTTTCTCTCACACACATTTGCTCTCTCACTCGCGCAGGCATTCTCTCACTCTCACACACGCACGCATTTTCTCTCATGCACACACGCATTCTCTCTCACTCACACACGCATTCTCTCTCTCACACACACGCATTCTTTCTCATGTATACACGCATTCTCTCTCTCACGCTCACACACATTCTCTCACGCACAGAAGCATTCTCTCTCACGCTCACACGCATTCTCTCTCACAGACACACATTCTCTCTCTCACGCACACACACATTCTCTCTCAAACACGCATTCTCTCTCTCATACACACACATTCTCTCTCAAACACGCATTCTCTCTCTCATACACATGCATTCTCTCTCTCACGCACACACGCATACACTCTCACGCACACACATGCATTCTCTCAATCTCTCACTCACGCATTTTCTCTCTCTCACACACGCACAATTTCTCTCTCACACACACCATTCGCTCTTTCACACACACACGCATTCTCTCGCACTCAAAAACACGCATTCTCTCACTCTCTTACTCACGTATTCTAACTCTCACTCAAACATTCTCTCTCTCACACACGCATTCTCTCTCTCACACACACTAGCATTTCCCCTCACACACACACATGTTCTCTCTCTCATGCACACAGGCATTCTCTCTCACACACGTGCATTATCTCTATCTCTCACTCACACGCATTCTCTCTCTCTCACTCACGCATCCTCTCTTTCTCTCGCACACATTCGCTCTCTCACGCACACAGGCATTCTCTCACTCTCGCTCACACACACATTCTCTCTTTCTCACACACACGCATTCTCACTCTCATGCACACAGGCATTCTCTCTCTCACGCACAGTCACATTCTCTGCCTCTCACTCATGCATTCTCTCTCTCACGCATGCATGGATTTTCTCTCTCGCACACATGCACTCTCTCTCTCAGACACATGCATTCTCTCTCACGCTCACACACATTCTCTCACGCACAGAAGCATTCTCTCTCACGCTCACATGCATTCTCTCTCATACACATGCATTCTCTCTCTCACGCACACACGCATTCACTCTCACGCACACACACGCATTCTCTCACTGTCTCACATACACATTCCCTACCTCACGCACAAATGCAATCTCCCTCCCTCACTGACGCATTCTCTCTCTCTCACACACGCATTCTCTCACTCTCACACGCATTCTCTCTCTCTCATACACGCATTCTCTCTCCCACGCGCACACACATTCTCTCTATAAAACACGCATTCTCTCTCATACACACACCTTCTCTCTCTCATGCACACATGAATTCTATTTCTCGTATGCACGCATTCTCTCTCACACACACGCATTCTCTCCCACTCACACATGCATTCTCTATCTCACACACACACACATTCTCTCTACCTCACACACACGCATTCTCTCACTCTCTCACTCACGCATTCTCTCTCTCACACACACACGCATTCGCTCTTTCACACACACACGAATTCTCTCTCACTCTCACTCACATATTCTCTCTCTCACACACACGCATTCTTTCTCATGTATACACGCATTCTCTCTCTCACGCACACACATTCTCTCTCTCACAGACATTCTCTCTCTCACGCACACGCATTTTCTCTCTCGCTCTCTCTCACACACATCTTCTCTCTCTCTCGCACACGCGCGTTCGGTCTCTCTCTCTCTCACACACAGATTCTCTCTCTCACACACACGCATTCTCTCCCACGCACGTATGCATTCTCTCTCTCTCTCACAGGCATTCTCTCTCTTTCTCACATGCATTCTCACACGCACGCATTCTCTATCTGACGCACACAGGCATTCTCTCTCTCTCGCACACACGCATACTCTCTGTCTCACACACGCATTCTCTCTCTCTCACATGCAGGCATTCTCTCTCATGTACCCACGCATTGTCCCTCTCTCTCACACACACACCTTCTCTAACTCTATCACACACGCATTCTCTCTCTCATACACACATGTATTCTCTCTCTCACACCCACATGCATTCTCTCTCTCACACACACACACAGAGGCATGGTCTGTGTCTGTGTGTCTTTCTGCCTGAGTGTGTATGTGTGTCTGTGAGTGTGTTTGCCTGTGTCTCTGTGTGTGTCTCTGTGTGTGTGTCTGTGTGTATCTGTATCTCTGTGTGTGTCTGTGTGTGTCTATGTCTCTGTATGTGCAAGTCTGTTTGCGTGTCTGTGTGTGTCTCCGTGTGTGTCTGTGTGTGCCTGTGTGTCTGTGTGTGTGTGTCTGTGTGTCTCTGTGTGTGTGTGTGTCAGTGTGTGTGTGTCTGTGTGTGGGTGTCTCTGTGTGTGTGTGTCCGTGTGTGTCTGTCTGTCTGTCTGTGTGTCTGTGTGTGTGTGTCCATGTGTGTCTCTGTCTCTGTGTGTGTGTCTCTGTGTATGTGTGTCTGTGTGTGGGTGGGGGGTGAAGGCAGGGTTGCAGAGAGGGTGAAATGTGGGTGTTGAGGGGCAGACACGTGATCTATGATTTAAATTCCCAAACTCTGCCAATATGTTTGAGAAAGGGAAAGGAAATAAATGACTGAAAATCAAGTTAGAAATAGTTGGATGTAGATCAGGGCAGGGAGAGACAGACACAGAGAGAGAGAGAGATAAAGAGACAGAGAGAGAGAGAGAGAGAGAGACAGCGACAAAGAGAAGAGAGAGATACAGGGACAGAGAGAGAAGACAGACAGAGAGAGAGAGACACAGAGTGGAAGACACGGAGAAAGAGAGAGAGACACACACACACAGGAACAGAGATAAAGAGACAGACAGAGAGAAAGAGAGTGACAGAGAGAGAGACAAATAGAGACAGAAAGACAGGGACAGAAACAGAGATTAATTCTGGGAATCACACCAACCTACCTACAGTCAGGCTCTGAGACGCTAGTGTGGGAGTCATCTTTAATGTTTTCAAACTGCACCGACACAACTAATAAGGCTTCAAAAAAAGAGAGTTGTAGCAACTGGGAAAGATGACACTTTGTTGCCACAGAATTAACATTTCAGTGGGCAGCAAGATCCCACAAGGCTCCTGTCCTGGGAATTATCATGTCAATCACACAGAGCACTCCCCAGGGAGCAGACTGACAGACGATGCAACGTGTCAGAGAGGGCAGGGCTGGGCTCCACTAACCCCTCACCCAGAATAAATGTGCACAAGGAATTGGTCAGATTCATTCTCAAACTCTGTTCTCTCTCTGTATGGAGAGGGAGCAACCCTCCCTGTCTGGTTGAGACAATGTCTGTGTGATTAATAATGTTTCCAGCCTTGCTTTCTTATGATTTGTTTGTATTTTGATGTTGCTGTGAGGTTATTAAATGCATTGGGGATGGGAGAAGGGAGTAGTAGTATTGTGTTTAAACTGGGATCTTGCTGTGTAATTTTGCATCACACTGCTCTCGCTCCCCCCCCCCCCCCCCCCACCACCACCACCACCACCAACTCATCTCTTCTCTCTTTTCTCCCGAGGAACTTTTGTTGTGAAAGCAGGAAAGTGAAGACCAAAATGCCTTGGGGGTCAGGAAAGCCTTGGACAGAAAAACCTCCAGAGGGGGGCATTCTGCAGCCCCTGGGGCCCAGGAGAGTGGGGGTCTGTTTATTCCCATGAGGTTTCATCTCTGGGTTGGGGGTGTGGGGTGGGTGTGGGAGACTGGTTTGTCTGGCCCTCTGGTTAATTGGGTCCTGTCAGATCACGACCTTGTCAGTTTTAAAACGGGTTTGCAGCCTGGGGTTAAAGTAACCGGGGCATTGGCATTGGGACACAAACAGGTTAAACCCCCAGGATCTGGGAGACGGGACGACCTCAGGAGGGAATTGTAACCCAAAATATCTGACCCTCTGGAACGAATTGTCACACTATCAGAGGAAAGTGGGTTATAGAGAGGGCAGGATGATTAAAGAGAAAGAGAGTGAGAGAAAGAAATGGAAAATTATGAGAGCAAGAGAAACAGGAGAGAGAGATGGAGGGGCAGTGTGAGATTGTGAAATAGCTGCAATATTTGAATCTGGGGTGACTGGAAATAATTAAACTGGAAATAAAAATGATCAGATTATTGAGCTTCTGCAGCACTGTCACTTGTAGGATCTTGCTGTGTGTCAATTGCCCTAATGCCATCGTTGCAGGCAGTGAGTGGTTTAATCATCTAACCCGTCATTTCAAAAACTATTCAACATGAAAACTCAACTCATTACCTGATGTGATTGTGTTTGGATGTTGCAGAGGAATTGTCTGCCTCATTGAGAGGGGAAAACCTGGGATCTTGCTGTGCTATCTCCCTGTGAAAGCTTTTCCTGCTCAGCCTTCCCACTAATGTTGCCTCTTTCCTCCCAAAGTGATCTTCCTGGCCACTTGAGGATTTGAAAAGAGTCTGTTTGGGAGCAGGAAACCTTCAAACAAGAGCTTTCTCCAGAGGGAGAATGCAGTCCTGAGGCCTGTTCGACAGGCTGCAGCCTGTTGGGCCCAGGTGAGTTTTGTCTGTGTATTACCCCGAGGTTTAATCTCCACTCTCATGGGAGGTGTCTGGCTTTTAACGGGACCTCTGGTTATCCGGGTCCTGTTGGATTGCGGCCTTGTCGTTTTTGAACAGGTTTGAAGCCTGGGGCTAAGGTAACTGGGACCTTGGGATTTGACACAAATACGTCAATCCTTAACCAGCAACACCCACGATGTGTGTGGGGTTAGATTGATGTTTGTGGGATCTTGCTGCGCGTGCCTGTTTATTAATGTTTCTAGCCTCTGGACAACTGCTCTGCGGTGATGTCTATGTATTTCAATGTCACTGTGATTGTCAGCAATACATTAATTCTGCAATAATTAAACTGTACTAGTGTCACAGGGTCACGTGGGAGATTGGGGAAGGAAGAGAGCTGTGGGATCTTGCTGTGCTTTCGGTGCCACTATTGTATTTTATTTCAAATTGTTTTGTTTCTATTTCTCAGTGTGTTTCCCCAACCTCCGCTCCCCCAACCCTGTGGGTTAGGAGTAGATTGGATCCAGGAGCTGAAACTCGGGACGATGCAGAGACAAAGATAATTAAATCATTTCTGCCGTGAGGAATCATCAGACACACAGAGAGAGATTAATCAGAGAATGTCCTGTCGCCTTGTCGTTCATTTACATATACACTCACACACTGGGAAAAGAATGGTGGGGTTCAGGCTGTCTCTGGGAATTTTACCACAAGGTGGCGTGTTCTGGTCTGGATTGGGGGAGAAAAAGGGGGGACAGATGGAGGAGGAGCTTCTGCACAGTTTGATCCAACAGATTTCACTGCCGCCCTCTCTCACTCCAGCTCCAGGGACACAGAGAGAGGTGGAGGGAGAATGGGTGTGTGAAGGGGGCGGGAGAGACAGAGTGAGAGAGAGAGTGTGTGCGTGAGAGAGAGAAGTAGTGAAAGAGAACGCTGACTGTCCCAGTGGATGTTTCATTGGTTTAAAATGGATTTTAAGCCTGGGGATTGTGACACAAACACGTTACACCCCCAGGGTCTGGGAGGAAGGACTCCCGGAGGAGGGAATGAATACCTTATCATGAGAAACTCTCTCCAAAGCCCCATTCTAATGTCAGAGTCATATGCAGAGGCCACGGGGATAAAATGTGAGAAATCTGAGAGACAGAGAGAAAGATCTTCGCGATGAAGACAGCGAGAGGGGGGAACACAGAGGAAGAGATTTCAGAGATAGAGGGAGAGAGGGGAGGAACAGAGACACCTCGGAGATAGAGAGAGTGGGGGAGGGGGGACAGAGCGAGGTAGGGAAGAGAGATCAGAGATGGAGACAGCGAGAGAGGGGGAACACAGAGAGAGAACAGAGAGAGATCTCAGATGGAGAGAGCACAAGACAGGAATCAGAGAGTACAGGGCACAGAGCAGGAAGGGGGAAATGTTTGGAATCTGTTCAACAGGAGGATTGCTCTTTCTTGTCCAGGAGACAGAATCAAACCCTTTAACAGCATCAGGGACACACACGATCTGTCTGTGGTTACACTGCTACTTGTGGGATCTTGCTGTGTGTGTTTCAAGCATGCATCTGGTTAAAAGCTCGATGGTGATCTTTATATTTCGATGATGGAGATGCCAGTGTTGGACTGGGACAACACCAGGTTATAGTATAACAGGATTCTCCGAAAGCTAGTGTTTCCAGGGAAACCTGTCGGGACTATAACCTGGGGTTGGGTTGTGTTTAACGTTATATATTGATATATATAGATACAGAAGGAAGGGAGGGGAGGAGGGGCTTATGTGTTTTTTTTGGGGGATGGTTTGAGGTTCCTGTTCTATTTAAACGAGATCCTCTTTTTAATCTGTCATTCAATCACAATGTTGTCGGGGGGGATGTCGAGGAGGGGAAAGTCGGGTGAGGGGAAAAGTCGAGGGGGGAGTCGAGGGGGGAAGTCGAAGGGGGAAAGTCAAGGAGGGAAGTCTAGAGGGAGCATGTCGAGGGGGGAATGTCGAGGGGGTAGTCCGGGGGGAGTCGAGGGGGAAAGTCGAGGAGTGAAAGTCGAGGGGAGGGAAGTCGAGGGGTGGGAAGTCGAGGTTGAGAAGTCGAAGGGGCGAAGTCGAGGGAGGGAAAGTCGGGGGGAAGTCGAGTGGGGGAAGTCGAGGGGGGATAGAGAGAAAAAAGGGACAGAGAGAAATAAGGGACAGAGGGAGAGACAAAAGGGACAGGCAGAGAGAAAGAGAAAAGGGGCAGAGAAAGAGTTAGAAAAGGGACAAGGAGAGAGAGAGAAAATGGACAGAGAGAGAGAAAAGGGACAGAGAGAGAGGAAAGTGATCGGCAGAGAGAGAGAGAAAAGGGAGAGAGAGAGAAAAAAGGGATAGAGAGAAAAGGGACAGAGAGAGAGAGAGAGAAAAGGAAAGAGAGAGAGATTGATCCCTCCCTCTCTAGACCTTCATCTCTCTCTCTCTCTTTCTCCCTCTCTCTCGCCCCCTTGATCCCTCCCTCTCGCCACCCCCTCCCTTTCTCGACCCTTTCTCTCTCTCCACCCTCTCTCTCTCTCGACCCCCTCTCTCTCCCTCTTTCGACCCGGTATCATTCCACTCTTTGACCCTCTCTCTCTTGCCCCCATGTCTCACCATGTGTCTCTCTTTCACCTCCTCAATCTCTCTCTCTCTGTCCTCTATCTCTCTCCTCCCCATCTCTCTCGCCCCCTTTGTCTCTATCCTGGTCCCCTCTCTCAGTCTTTCGCGTGCTCTCTCTCTTGCTCGCGCTATCCCTCTCGCACCCTCTCTGTCTCGCTCCCTCTCCGTATCGGTCCTTCCCTCCATCACGCTCCCTCCCTCTGTCTCACTCCCTCCCTCAGTCTCCCTCCCCTTCCCTCCGTCTCTCTCTCGCCCCTCATCTCCTCCTGTCTCTCTCTCTCCGCCTTCTCTCACTCTCGATCCCCCTCCCTCTGTCTGTATCTCTCCCTCTCCCCACTTCCCTCCGTTTCTTTTTGACTGAATCTCTCTCCACCCTCCATCCCTCCCTGTCTGTCTGATACACTTTGTCTCCCTGGTTCTTCCCTTTCCCCGGAGGTGATGAGAGAGAGTATGTGTGCAGAGAGAGGGGGGGAGAGAAATGAGGGGATATATTAGGGGAGAGAAAATGGGGAGGCCAGGTTAGAGTCGGTGGGAGGGAGTTAAACCCAGCTCCTGAGCTCAGGGCGCGGTGCCCTCCCCTTCCCTTAGGTCCAGGACTTGGAGCTGAGTCCGTCTCTCTCCAGCTCAGCTTCTCCAACACAAAGACACACAAGAACATCGTCCACTCTGCTGCTCAGGACGCTTTAGTGACCATTTTTATTGTTTACAAATGGAAGTGATGGATACAGTCAGTGGGATTGTGCCTTTTATCACTGGCCCCTGAGTTGTGAGAAACATTGAAATGTCTCCCTGTAACCCTCCTGTGGGATAAGGATGGACAAACCAACGCTACCCTCAGTCTGTTACCATATCGACAGGCTGCTCCATCGCTGAAACACTGAACTGAAATGAGAAAATCCCGGATGGATTGATTAATGAGGGAATTTGATGGATGGATGGATTTGGGTGAAGGGATATTTCAGCACATTCTTCAGCTGCTGCCTGAACTTAGTCTGGGTCACGGCATAAATCGCGGTGTTTGTGCAGCAACTGAGGAGCTGCAGCATGAAGCCTAATTCCTGCACAAAGGGATCGAGATACACAGTGGAATACCTAATCCACAACATCCGGTACCATATAGAATACAGCATTAACGTTAACCATAACAGGATGAAATTGGTCGAGATCACAAACAGTAAAATGATGGATTTTTTTCGGTTTCTCATTTCAGCGTCAGACTGAGCGTCCCCATTGGTGTGAGCGCGGAGTCTCCTGCGGGCTCTGCTGGTCACTAAAGTGAGTCTGACGGTGAGAACATTGAGCAGCAGAATCTCCTGGGGGCACACGGGGTTAGAATGTTGTGGAGGAACTCGATTGTGACCAATACACTGGAGAATAGAACAGCGTCTGTTATATCACAAAACCAGAGGATGTTCCTCAGCGAATACCGAACCGTGAAAATAAAAAACCAGGAAATGTTCTTTAAACAGCTCAGCACAGTCACTGCTTCCAGAACCACAGCAATATTTACTTTTCAGTTTCGGGCAAAAATGGCCACAAACCGATCAAAGGTGAATGTGACGCTGAACCAGACAGAGCAGTCAGTGGCTGCATAAGGCAGAACGGCCCGGATATTACACACGGGGACGGAGTCCCTCAGGAAATAAACTGTTCCCGATAAACAATGGGAATGTGTCTCAGGATCAGGTCGAGGATAATGACCAGGAGATCCGACGCTGCCATGGCCCCCAGGTAACGTCTGACGCATGGAGACAATCCACAATCTTTATAAAGCAGGACGTAGATGGTCACTACGTTAACTGTGAGGAAGGAAAACAAACCCATTATCCATCAGCCTGGAGGCAAAGGGACCCGTTTGATCGGGGACCCAGTGAGACGTTCAAATGTGTCCCTGTATTCAGGGGTTAATTAAAATAATTGGAGCTGGAATAACAAATGGGAAGGTCTGAATTACTGACAAAAATGTGACAAAAATGTGGGCGGCACGGTGGCACAGTGGTTAGCACTGCTGCCTCACAGCGCCAGAGATCCGGGTTCAATTCCCGCCTCAGGCGACTAACTGTGTGGAGTTTGCACGTTCTCCCCGTGTCTGCGTGGGTTTCCTCCGGGTGCTCCGGTTTCCTCCCACAGTCCAAAGATGTGCAGGTCAGGTGAATTGGCCATGCTAAATTGCCCGTAGTGTTAGGTAAAGGGTAAATGTAGGGGTATGGGTGGGTTGCGCTTCGGCGGGTCGGTGTGGACTTGTTGGGCCGAAGGGCCTGTTTCCACACTGTAAGTAATCTAATCTAATCTAAAACACAAGAAACACTCCCTCCCTAAACACACAGAGACGCAACCATAAGGACAGATTGTTTCTAGAACATTCCCACACATTCAATCACTAGACAGCAGACACAGGTCACTCTTTCCCAGTTCCTAATGCGGAGGGTAGAAACGTTGCTGTGCTGAAGGATTCTCTCCCAGTTTCCTGAAGACAAACAGAGTTTGGAAATTTCTGTATTTTCAATCTAAATTGTGGTCGATCCTGTGTCGTGAAGAAATGTAAACGCCGTGAAAACATATTCACCCCTTTAACTACGTGAGGGGCCTTCGGAACAGTGTCTCCTTCTCCCTGGAACAGGATCTCTTCCCTCGAGATCTTATCATTTGGTCAATTCGCTGATGTCTGGCCGTTTATAAACACTGTCAGGGACAGAACCTTTCTTGGAATGTCAGTTATATAATGTCAGGGACAGAACGTTCCAGTGAATGTCAGTTATAGAATGTCGGGGACAGAACGTTCCGGGGAATGTCTGTTATAGAATGTCAGGGACAGAACGTTCCGGGGAATGTCAGTTATAGAATGTTGGGGACGGAACGTTCCGGGGAATGTCAGTAAGAGAATGTTGGGGACAGTACGTTCCGGGGAATGTCAGTTATAGAATGTCGGGGACAGAACGTTCCGGGGAATGTCTGTTATAGAATGTCAGGGACAGAACGTTCCGGGGAATGTCAGTTATAGAATGTTGGGGACGGAACGTTCCGGGGAATGTCAGTAAGAGAATGTTGGGGACAGTACATTCCGGGGAATGTCAGTTATAGAATGTTGGGGACAGAACGTTCCAGGGAATGTCAGTTATCGAATGTCAGGGACAGAACGTTCCGGGGAATGTCAGTTATAGAATGTTGGGGACGGAACGTTCCGGGGAATGTCTGTTATAGAATGTCAGGGACAGAACGTTCCGGGGAATGTCAGTTATAGAATGTTGGGGACGGAACGTTCCGGGGAATGTCAGTAAGAGAATGTTGGGGACAGTACGTTCCGGGGAATGTCAGTTATAGAATGTTGGGGACAGAACGTTCCAGGGAATGTCAGTTATAGAATGTCAGGGACAGAACGTTCCGGGGAATGTCAGTTATAGAATGTTGGGGACGGAACGTTCCGGGGAATGTCAGTAAGAGAATGTTGGGGACAGTACGTTCCGGGGAATGTCAGTTATAGAATGTTGGGGACAGAACGTTCTGGGGAATGTCGGTTGTAGAATGTTGGGGACAGAACGTTGCAGGGAATGTCAGTTATAGAATGTCAGGGACAGGACGTTCCGGGGAATGTCAGTTATAGAATGTTGGGGACAGAACGTTCTGGGGAATGTCGGTTGTAGAATGTTGGGGACAGAACGTTGCAGGGAATGTCAGTTATAGAATTTCAGGGACAGGACGTTCCGGGGAATGTCAGTTATAAAATGTTGGGGACAGAACGTTCCGGCGAGCCCCTTGACCTGTCTATCACCTCTCCCCCCTATCCACCCCATCAACATGATGTCCTGTACCTGGACACACTGTAATATTAATGGGGTGAGAGACAGAGGGTCGAATCACAGGAATGGGAGCTAAAGGCATTGCCAGATCAGCTGAAATGGTTCGTTATACCACATTCTCAATCCACCTCATAGAAACAGCCCAGATACCATACACCCAGAGGAGATATCTGTTCACCGTGGAACACTGTGTAAACCAGGCCAGTGTACTGCTCAGTACAACCCAGCAATCTGTCCAGATTCATCCATTACACTGGTCAGTACAATCCAGCAATCTGTCCAGAGTGGAACACTGCGCTGACCACAGCAGTGCATTGATCTATAAACCCGGACTAGATATCTGTCCAGCACAGGGAGCTGTGCAGACCACAGCAGCGCACTAACGTTTAAACCTGAAAGAAATATCCATCCAACATCAGGAGGTAAACAAAACACATCATTGCATTATCTATAAACCTCAATCAGATAGTCTGACCAGCACAGTGACCTGTGCAGTGATCACCGGTGAATTAACCTGTAAACCAGGAACATTTGCCCTCCCAGCATGTAGGACTGTATACACCATCCCAGTGCATTGATCTGTAAACCAGGAGCAGTTAAACTCCCATCATGTAGGACTGTGTACCCCACCCCAGTGCATTGATCTGTAACCCAGGAGCAGTTATCCTCCCAGCATGTAGGACTGTGTACACCACCTGACTGCATTGCTCAGTAACATTGTGTTAGATCACTGCCCAGCCTGGGGAACCTTGCAGCCCATGCTGGAAGTGACAGAATGTGCAGCTTCCACCCATTTCCAGCTCCATATCCCCATTGTGCCATGACACAGGGGTGCTGTGCGTGTGTACATCACTGGCAGAGAGAGGTGGCAGTGGAATCAGTTGAAATATCAACACATGGGAGGGGTTTGGGAAATAGAGAGTGGGAGACTGCGAGACAGTGTCATGGAAGGATGTGTTCCTAAGTTGCAGAATGCTGAAATGCAGACACTTCGATCGCATCCTGTAACGTGAGCCAGTCTTCCCAAGAAAGATGGGAAAAAGGGATATTGGTGTGAGGTCAGATGAGCATTTGTTCTGCATCTTTGTAATTGGAATTAGTTTCAACCAAATCTATGACTCATTGGGCAGATTCTAACAATAATTTATCTTTGTTTGATTTTCCTTGAGTGTGACAGAGGGATTGTCTGCACGAGGCCGAGCGAGTTCCCTGGTGCTATCTTATCGAACTCACCTCATTAACTACACACCCAACCCCATGGTGTCTCTCTCATTCAATACCAGCCTGATCCTCCCACCCATCATGGCGGGTGGTACTCACCTTCGCCCGGGTGCCCTTGGATATTCCGTGATCCATGACACTGGCGCCATCTTTAAAAGGACAATGGGCAAATGTTTGAGCTTTCTTCATTAGGAGCTGCCCTGCACAGTTTATCCGAGCATGATTGATAAGGGGCAATTACACCACGTTTTGCCGACAGAGGCGCGGAGGTCCTGGTGAATGGGCTAGTACCGAGGGGGACCATTCTCTTTCTAGAGGGGGCCACACCACCAGAACCACCGAGCATAGTCTGAGCTCACAGCCCAGCTCAGTGCAGTATCTGCGGTCTGAAGAAATGTCTAGCAATACAGGACAAGCATCAATAACCTTTCCCATCTCTGTCAGGATAAGGTTCACTGTATTCTCTCTGGTCCCTCACACTCACTGTACATCTGTTATCGCACCGACTCCCAAACAAGGCTCACTGTCAATCACTCTCACTGCTGCATGCAGCACCTTCTCTCTCTCTCTGTCTCTCTCTCTCTGTCTCTCTCTCTCTCTCTCTCTCCCTCTCCCTCCACTTTACCCCCTCCACTAATAACACTGCATTGATACAACACTGTGGACTGACTCCCTCCGGACACCTCACCATGAACCTGTCCCCCACCTACACCAGCACTAACAGCAGGGCCAGCCACTCCCACCCTCCCTCCCTCCCTCCATTTCTCCCATTCCAGGAGAAACAGCTGGAATAGGACAGAAAAGACCAAGCCGTGTGGTGGAGTGCCCGATATCCGTTCCCTCACCCCCCTCCCCCTGCCATGTGGGGAGGACCCTATTAGGAGCCGGAGAGGACCGGAACGCCTCGTGTGGAGATTCTGAAACATCCACGTCCCACCGACTGTGTAAGGAGCAATGTTCAGTGAAGGGCAATTCTCACTTTAAACCCACTGCAGTTCCATTTCCCCCGGCACAACTTAGATGGCGTGGCCCTGATGCCATCTCCCTTTTGTGTCGAGCTAGTACAAATGGAATCTCTACGGTCTCAGTGGGCAGGAGGGTGGGCTCACAACACATCGTCACCACCACCTCCCAGGAAGGGAGCACCGAGACTCCCTCCTACACCTCCTCTTTTGAACAGCTCAGATACTCAAACTAATCTGCGATAGTTACTGCTCTCCCCACTTGTCCTGACATCTTAAACAATCTGAGCTCATATACACCCAGCGCTCTCTGCTCCTGCAGTCCCTTTATAATGGCACAGCCTGTTTTAAACTGTCTTTCGTTGTCTTTCCTACCAAAGTGCATCACCTCACACAGCTCTGCATTGATCCCCATCTGCCATAAATCTGAACACCACACCAACGTGTGATTGTCCTTTTCAAGTTGCACACTGTCCTCCTAAGACTTCAGAATTCTTCTAGGTTCGGTGCCATCTACAAGCATTGAGATTGTTATAGCGTCACAGTTATCATGAAACAACTGAAATCCTGCCCCACACTCACGAGTGTGATCAAGTGAAATACTGCTATATTCCCACGGACAGTGTCAAATAATTAGATGCTGTCAATGGAGCAACAAAAATCCTGACACAGACGAGACAGAGTAGATGAAATATTGACAAATCACAGAGCAAGAGAAATTGGATAGGTTCCACTTATCTATATTCATCAGGGTATAATGTGATGAAGTTGAAAGTGTGTATTGTACCTTTAAGAGAGGGTGAATGCTGTTCTGAACTGAGAGCTTACAAGCACATGTGGTATGAGCGGATGGTAGACCCAAAAACAGTATAATTGCTGTAGAGCTGGAGCAGGGTATTAAGCAGTTAAGAGAAAGAGGATCCCAGAGTTGTGAATACTTGATGTAAAATGTTCACTTTCAGAGTGAAAAAGAATCGATGTTTTTAAACAGTGGAATTTGGCAGATCTGTCAGTCATATTTTAGCACTTTACAAGGCAAATTGAGCACTTCTTTATATTTCATTTAAGTTACCAGATAAGCTTCACGCCGTGTCCTCGCAATTGCTGTTTGTGTATCTGTGTGTCTCTGTGTGGGGCAGGTCTGGCAGTCTTTGTTGTGCTTAAAATGATGCAATGCCACTCTCTGCTGGCCTAGCCACGCCACTGCACAGGCATTGGCAGAGGGTGAAAACCAACAAGGATTCATTCAGAGAGGAGGAGGGAGAGGGCAGCTGCTTGCAGTACCATCCAAACTGATGTCTTATTCATTGAATGATCTAAATGTCCTTTAAACGTTGTAACTGTCTCTGCTCTCACCACTTCCTCTGGAAGTGCATTCCACACACAAGCCAGCTTCTGTCTAAAATAATTACCTCTCATGAATTTTGTAAATCTTTTTCCTCGCACCTTAAAATATCCCTCAGTATAGAATCCCCAACTCTAGGGAAAAGACATCAGCCCTTCAGCTTATCTGTACCCTTCATTATTTTGTAATCCTCTGTAAAGTTACCCCTTAATCTCATAATTTCCAGTGAAAAAGTCCCAGCCTACCCAGCATCTCCTTATAGCTCAATCCCTTCTTTCCCAGCAACATCCAGGATAACCTCTTCTGAACGCTCTCCAGCTTAATAATCTCAAGGTCACTAATATCAAAGTGAATAGTCAAGGTGTTTTCTAAGGGTACGGGGAGTCCTAACCTGAAGGACATGAACTTAAGGTGAGAGGGGAAACATTTAAAAATGACCTAAGGGGCAGCTTTTTCCCCCAGAGTGTGGTGTGCCTATGGAATGAGCGGGCAGGATGACTAGACTGGACACAGCATTCCAGAAGAGGCCTCACCAATGTCCTGTACAACCTCAACATGACGTCCCAATTCCGATACTCAAAAGTCTGACCAATGAAGACATGTGTGCTAAACACCTTCTTGACCACACTATCTATATAAGATGCAAATGTTAAAGAATTATACCTGACGACCTATGTCTCTGTTACACAGCATTGCCAAAGGCTCTACTTTTAATTGTATATATCCTGCTGATGTTTGATTTACCAAATCTAACACCTCGCATTAATCTAAACTAAACTCCATCTGCCACCCCTCAGCCCAGTGTGAGATATTACTGTCACCTCACCCTCCCCCTTCAATTTTAAAATGCCCATGCCTGTCCAGGATGCCTGTACACTCCGGCCTTGATTTTTACAAAGACCCCGAGCTTGGTTTGCCTTGTGTGGTTAGGGGGAGGAGGGACAGATTGCAGACACAGTCAGTGGGGAGGAGAGGATGGACAGTAATCACCGGCCTGGTATCATTTCATGGGTTTAGGAAGAGGGGAGTCGCACGTTAGAGTTGGGTGATCGGTGTTTTGGAAGCAGAAATTAAGCCCTTTCTCCGTCTCTGGTGTTCGGTAATAAAATCTATTTGAGATGCTTCATTGGGCTGAGTGTGTCTGCAGGATTTCTTTCCCTAATATTACAGGCTACAGATAATTGCGATTAAAGATGGTCATAGTTAATTTCAATGGCACAGCACGTGCACTCAACATCGTACCGTTGAGACAAATATCTTGCATTTCTTTAACAATACGAAGTGTTTTGTGTAGTTCAGTCATGGTAACCTGATTATAATAATAAATGAACACCGAGCTGAAAGCTGGCACTTAAAATATGACCCAAAATCTGGGTGTGGTAATGTAGTGGGTAGTGTCCCTGTCTCTGAGCCAGCGCTCTGGATTTGATTCCAATTCCTGAAACTATGTGGTGGTGTTCCTAGCTCTGGACTAGAAGGCCCGGATTCAAGACCTGCCTGTTGCATAGGTATGTCACAGCATGTCAGAACAGGCTGATGAGCAAACACACAGGAGAATAATGTTACAGCTTTATGGGTATTGCCGAGTGGTACTAGTGTCCATACCTCTGGGCACAAAGGTCTAAGTGTAAATCTCACAGAAGTCTCTCATGATGCATCTGAACAAACTGATGAAAATGGATTTAGAATTGTGACTTGATGGAGAAGGAAGAGGTGTCAGTATTGAATTTCAGAATTTAGGCCCGGGGTGACTGAAAGTATAGCTATTCGTGTTGATTGGAGTCACATTTCTCAGCAGTAGAGGTTTATAAAATCAGAATGGTCACGGGTATGGTGAGTATTCATGGCTTTTCCCCAGGTTAGGGGCATCCAAAACCAGAGGGCATTGGTTGAAAGTGAGAGGGGAAAGGTTTTCAAGACGTCTAAGGGGTACCATTTCACGCAGAGGGTGGTGTGTGTATGGAATGATATCAGAGGAAGTGGTGGAGGCTGGTACAACGACAGCATGTAAAAGGCATCTTGTTGCTGACAGACCTGCTGAGCTTTTCCAGCAATTTCTGTATTTGTTTTAAAAATGCATTCATTTTGACACAGGTATTCTGAATACATTAAACATGTTATGTTTTTCATGACGCGGGGACATATAAACATATCTTCAAATTGACCGAGACCATTTTCTGCGAAGGGTATGGCTCTGTATATGACAGCATCAATGATGCACCTACATGGAACAGGGAATGTGATGGAGACATAGTTTGGACAATGTACAAGGAGACCTCACATGGTCCAGTTTGGGAGAGGATGACATTATTGTGTGAATCAACACAGAGTGGGAGAAAATGTAATCTGCCAGAGAAGTAACGGCCTATTGCACACTCTCTCCTTCATTGTTTTTCATCACAGTAATGTGTGCGATCTAAAAAAGAACTCTACAGTAATTGTTACCATTCTTATTTTTATATAGTCCCTGCAGTGTGGAAACAGATCCTTCGGCCCAACAAGTCCATACCAAGCTTCCAAAGATTAACCTTCCCAGGCCAGTTCCCTTGCATTTATCCCTGACTAATGCAGCTAACCTAGAAACTCCTGAACATTATCGACAATTTAGCATGACCAATCCACCTAACATGCACAGCTTTGGATTGTGGGCGGAAACTGGAGCAGCCATGAGAAGCTCACACACAAAAGGGAAGAATGTGCAAACTTCACACCGATAAAATGGAGCCTAAAATTAAACCCAAGTCCCTGGTACTGTGAGGCAGTAATTCTAATCACTGAGCCACGGTGCTACCTATTGGAGGATTCCTGAACAGAATTCATTGGAATCTCCTCACTGCCTAATGCAAAGGGAATTCAGTGAAATCCAACTGTTCCAGGATGGAATCCCATTGCTGGCAGCTTGTGTGAGTAGAATATCTTCAGAAGCAGAATCACATTTTGGACAATCTCTCAATTTTTCCTTTTGTCATGAGTTACACGAATATCCGGACCAAGTTCTTTCAACTTGAAATTGCAGAGATTTTCTTTATCGTGTGTGTGTATGTGTGTGTGTGAGTGTGTGTGTGTGTGTGTGTGTGTGTGTGTGTGTGTGTGTGTGTGTGTGTGTGTGAGTGTGTGTGTGTGTGTGAGTGTGTGTGTGTGTGTGTGTGTGTGTGAGTGTGAGTGTGTGTGTGTGAGTGTGTGTATGTGTGTGTGTGTGTGAGTGTGAGTGTGTGTGTGTGAGTGTGTGTATGTGTGTGTGTGAGTGTGTGTGTGTGAGTGAGTGTGTGTGTGTGTGTGAGTGTGTGTGTGAGTGTGAGTGTGTGTGTGTGTGAGTGTGTGTGTGTGTGAGTGTGTGTATGTGTGAGTGTGTGTGTGTGTGTGTGTGTGAGTGTGTGTGTGTGTGTGTGTGTGAGTGTGTGTGAGTGTGTGTGTGAGTGTGTGTGTGAGTGTGTGTGTGTGAGTGTGAGTGTGAGTGTGTGTGTGTGAGTGTGTGTGTGTGTGAGTGTGTGTATGTGTGAGTGTGTGTGTGTGTGTGTGTGTGTGAGTGTGTGTGTGTGTGTGTGAGTGTGTGTGTGTGAGTGTGTGTGTGTGAGTGTGTGTGTGTGTGTGAGTGTGTGTGTGTGAGTGTGTGTGTGTGAGTGTGAGTGTGTGTGTGTGAGTGTGTGTGTGTGTGTGAGTGTGTGTGTGTGTGAGTGTGTGTGTGTGTGAGTGTGTGTGTGAGTGTGTGTGTGTGAGTGTGTGTGTGTGTGTGTGTGAGTGTATGTATGTGTGTGTGTTAGTGTGTGTGTGTGTGAGTGTGTGTGTGTGAGTGTGAGTGTGTGTGTGTGAGTGTGTGAGTCAGTCAGTGTTTTTAGAAAGGGAAATATCGATTCTATATTTGCAATATCCAAACAGTTTGCCATTCATCTTTCCAACATTGTTTGAGCAACAGTGCTCTGTTTCATAAAGCTGATATTTCAGCAGATTAAAGAAACTAGCCTGACCTGTTCCTAAAACTGACCCTGACACGGTTTGAAACCGATATCATCGGCCATATCACCGACCTGGTTACATTTAACATTTGTTGTGAGCAGTGGAGGAGTGGGAAAAGAAAAGAAAACAGAGAACCAAAAAGTCGGGGAACTATAGACTGATGAGCCTGATGTCAGTGGTTTGTAAGTTGTTGGAGGGGAATCTGAGGGACAGGATTTACATACATTTGGGAAAGCAATGGGTGATCGGGGTAGAAAACGTGGTTTCTGCATGGGAAATCATGTCTCATTAAGTTGATTGAGTTTTATGAAGAGGTGACAAAGAAGATTGATGAAGGCAGTTTGATAGACATTATCCATATGGACTTCGGCAAGGTGTTCATGACATTCCGATTGGTGCACAGATTAGTAAGTTTCGGTGATATGAGATACAGAGGAAGCTAGTCACAACTGGCTCGAAGGAAGAGGGGTATTTTTCAGACTGGAGGCTTGTGGGCAGCCGTGTGCTGTAAGAATCAGTACTGA
Organism: Chiloscyllium punctatum; assembly: GCF_047496795.1. Lineage (NCBI taxonomy): Eukaryota > Metazoa > Chordata > Chondrichthyes > Orectolobiformes > Hemiscylliidae > Chiloscyllium > Chiloscyllium punctatum. Next base: position 37,017,261 of record NC_092767.1, read on the forward strand.
GTTCACTGCAGTTCATCATTTATGTAAATAATTTGATTGTGAATATTGGGACCATAGTTAGTAAGTTTACAGATTACATCAGAAACGTGGTGTAGTAGAGTATCTCAGAGTACAACGAGATCACAATTAGATGTAACTTTATCGTGCCTCTATGTTCAAATTGATTGAAAACTTTGTTAGTTAAATATTTGACAGGGAAGTGAGTCATGGATTATGGGACACAGACCGGAAAGTGGGACTGAACCAAAACCTGATCAGCCACAATCTTAGTGACTGGTGGAGAAGGCTCAAAGTGTCCAATGACCAACTCCTGCTCCTCTGTCCCATGTTTCTGTGTTCCATTCAGCCCCTCAAACCTGCTAGGCAGGAGTAGTTGGAGGCTACTTACTGCTGTAAACTGGTGCACAGAAACAGAGTAGACCATTCAGCCCCTCAAAACTGACACACGCGCTTTGAGGTGATTTGGGAAATGTAATTGAAAATCCAGGCATGGGTATGAAAGAGGCACTTTATCTCTCTTCAGAAAGCTTCCCCCTCTCTGCAACTTGTGCCTCTGACAGGTCAATATCCATCTACCTCCTTTTCAAATACTTTCAGACATCCAGCTACCCCAACACTCTTGAGAAGAGAAATCCTGACATTCAATGTCACCTGTTTGAAGAAAACACTTGCTGCTCTGATATATCATGGCCTATTGACATGAACAAAAGAGGTTGACACAAAGGTTAAGGTAAAAATGACTGGCCGTGATGTCAAGGAAATGGTTAACTTCTGTTGACTTCAAGGAGCTGAACATAACTTGACTTAATGGGATTCAGACTCCTTCCAGTGTTTGGAATCAAACATAGCACAAAGGGAGATGTTCATTGTCTCAGTCCTGTGACGCCTCTGTGGAAGATCCTCAGGTTGGCCTCCTCTTCACAAACATCTTCAGCTGCTTCATAAATGTCTCCCCGCCCCCACCCTCCTCACCATAAGATCAAAATGTGGGGATGGTGACTGAAGATTCCACAATGTTCAGAACATTTTGTCCCCACTCAGCTCCTGAACTGGTCTGTGTCCAAGAGCAGCACGACCCAGACACCAGTGAGGCGTTTGCTGTTAAAGGGTGCATAACATTCATGTAACACCACTGCCTGACACTGCATATTGCCACAGCAAAACAAGTGTTCATTCAGCACCTCACGCTGGTTTCACAAGAATATGAGAAAGTCGTTCAGCCCATTGACACTACTGGAGAAGAACAGGGACAGCCCATTCAGTGCCTCCAGATTAGTAATCAGGAACAGAAGGAGTCTAGTGTGATGGACTACACGAGAGCCCCTCGAAAATATTTGAAGGCAGTAGCCTAGACTCTAATGTTTTCTTATTTTGAAGGAAATGTAAACTGTCTGTCCCAGATGCAATGTGACTGGTCGAACTACTCAGTGTGAAGCAAAACACCATCTACTTAAACACAAAAGATAAAATGAAACAAAGAAAGACGAATCTAGAATAATGTAATTCTATTGGCAAAGTTAACAGACTAATAGATCGTGGAGCTATTACTGATAAACTGTTCCAATATAGAAAAATCCCAGAAATACAGCCCCGGGTAAAAAGGAATATTCAGACACAGATTGTCACAAAAATTTCTCCAATCCAGGAATTAAAAAGAGCACCAAAAGAAAATTCAGAGAGAGTAGCAGCCAGGAGATAGTCACTGAAGCTTCCAACTCTATGGAGACCCCAATAGTTTCTGATGTAACTGAGAAACCAAAACCCAGAGATCCTAATCTGTGAGAGCTGGCCGCACCCATTCAGGCTGCATTAAAATAAACGCAAGGCCTCCCTAGCTGTTTACTCAGTGGTCTTAACTATCCAGCTTGGTAACGATCATTCAATCTCTCTCTGAAAAGAAACCAGGACAAAATATCCTATTAAAGCTGCAGCATCATCACACTTGTCAGTATATCGTGCTGTCAAACAGGAACCAGGGGTAACCCAGTCAGGCCCTTGGCCTTGTCCAATCGGACGAGGAAGAAGCCATTCAGTCCCTTGATTCACTTACACAGGAACAGGAGGAGGCCATTCAGCCCCTGGAGTCACTTATACAGAACAGGAGGAGACCATTCCCCTCTCTACGGACTTACAAAGGGACAGAATGAGGTAATTGATGCTGATTCCTGATGAATGGCTGATGCCCAAAACGTGGATTCTCCTGCTCCTCGGATGCTGCCTGACCTGCTGTGTTTTTCCAGCAATCCACTCTCTACTCCAATCTCCAGCATGGGCAGTCCTCACTATCTCCTAATTGATGCTCTAACATGATGAACAAGTAAAGCAGAGGGTACACAGACAGACTGCGGAACGCTGTTCCACGTGGGTCTCTTGCTCATGATACACACGTGGGACTTTGATGTGGTTTTCTAGTGGTGAGCAGGGAAGCCATATGTCTTATGTGAAGTCTCAAGAAGGCACCTTCCATCGTCGAGAAGACAGCCTGATGTTCTCTATGTAGTGTGGGAGCTGGTGGGAATGGCTACCTGTTACAGATGGAAGATATTGTAGCTGCTGTTGGGGATTGTGAATAACCTGACGTTCAGCACGGGTTCACACACCGACTGCACAATAACATGGGGAGAGTTAATTTAGGCATATAAACTATTAGGAAAGTCACGTTAGACTGATGAATGAACTCTCTAAGATCAAATAATGCTGATCTTGTTCATGTTGATCTTGACTAGTGTACGTCCTGTTCAGTGTAACCTGTATGCCTTACTCTGTCCAAGTCTATTTCCACCCTATGATCCGCCTGGCCATGCTGACTATGATCTTCCTCCACTGCTCATAAATAAAGTGTTTCCCTGTACTGAGGTACATATGACAATAAATAAAACCAATCAATCCTGGGTAAAGTATGGAATTTCTCTCCCTATCAATGTCTCTTTTGGAATAAAGTGATCGCTGCCACTCATCGTGTTTCAGTATCACCATTCCTTCGTCTCTCACAGCTCTACACATTAAACACTCAGCTTCTTCACTCTATCCTCATGTTACCATCATCTGGATCTGTGGTAAGGAGATCATTCCTTACAATGGAGATCAAATCTGTATAGAGTGCCCCAAATGCTCTCTCAGCAAGGCTCTACAACAGCAGCACAATGGCTTTTCTTATGTACTCGAATCATCTTACAATGAAGGACAGCATACCATTAACTGCACCCATTACTTAGACAGGTTTTGATTCAGAGCTGTCAGCATAGACTTGTGAGTGGGAGATCATGCTTCCCAAATTTGTTAGCGTTCTTTGATGAAGTGACCAAGAAGGTTGATGAGGGCCAAGCGGTAGACGTAGTCTGTATGGATTTCAGTAAGGCCTTTGATAAGGTACCACATGGCAGGCTGCACTGGAAGGTTCCATCACGTGGAATGCTGGCAGAACTGGCCAATTGGATACACAGTTGGCTTGATGGTAGGAAGCAGAGGGTTCAGTGGAAGGATGCTTGTCAGACCGGAGGCTGGGTCCATTGCTGTTTGACATTGACATCTTTTCATTCTGATGGTTCATTTTCTTCTCTGAAGGGGCGAGGTGTTATGAAGCCGAAAGCACGTCTGGTCACTTTAAGACCCCAATGAAATAGTCTCATATTCTGGTCTTTAAATATTCCAAAAAATGCGAGAGATTTGTTGTTGTCCACAACCATCTCCGACAATTCATTTTCCATGTAAACATTAAAATATTGTCAGGCCAGTACGAAACTCAATCATTGTTTTACAATAATGGAGATTTTGTATTTTTTTTCTGGTGGATATTGAGTTTTTTTCGACAAGTAGCCAATTGGCCGTTCAATGCCATCATCATCTTTCTGTATCAATACATCTCCAACCCTTATATCCCCAGCATCAAACAACATTTTCAAAGGATTTCAAAATATTTGGTGTAGCTAAAACTGGTGCAGTGATTAATCCTGCTTAAAAATTCTCAAATGCCTCCTGGAATTGTTCTGTCCACCACAATTCTGTGTTCTTCTTTAATAATAGACAATAGACAATAGACAATAGACAATAGACAATAGACAATAGACAATAGACAATAGATGCAGGAGTAGGCCATTCTGCCCTTCGAGCCTGCACCGCCATTCAATATGATCATGGCTGATCATTCCTAATTAGTATCCTGTTCCAGCCTTATCTCCATACCCCTTGACTCCACTATCTTTAAGAGCTCTATCCAATTCTTTCTTAAAAGAATCCAGAGACTGGGCCTCCACTGCCCTCTGGGGCAGAGCATTCCACACAGCCACCACTCTCTGTGTGAAGTAGTTTCTCCTCATCTCTGTCCTAAATGGTCTACCCCGTATTTTTATGTTGTGTCCTCTGGTTCGACACTCCCCCATCAACGGAAATATGTTCCCTCCTGCCAGAGTGTCCAGTCCTTTCATAAGCCTATACGTTTCAATCAGATCCCCTCTCAGTCTTCTAAACTCAAGGGTATACAAGCCCAGTCGCTTCAGTCTTTCCGTGTAAGGCAATCCTGCCATTCCAGGAATTGACCTCGTGAACCTACGCTGCACTCCCTCAATAGCCAGAATGTCTTTCCTCAAATTTGGAGACCAGAACTGTACACAGTACTCCAGGTGTGGTCTCACCAGGGCCCTGTACAGCTGCAGAAGCACCTCTTTGCTTCTATACTCAATCCCTCTTGTTATGAAGGCCAGCATGCTATTAGCCTTCTTCACAACCTGCTGTACCTGCATGCTTGCCTTCATTGACTGGTGGACAAGAACACCCAGATCTCTCTGAACAGCCCCTTTACCTAATTTGATACCATTGAGGTAGTAATCTGCCTTCCTGTTCTTGCCACCAAAGTGGATAACCAGACATTTATCCACATTAAACTGCATCTGCCATGCATCTGCCCACTCACCTAACTTGTCCAGGTCACCCTGTAATCCCCTAACATCCTCATCACATTTCACCCTACCACCTAGCTTTGTGTCATCAGCAAATTTGCTAATGTTATTGCTGATACCATCTTCTATATCATTTACATATATTGTAAAAAGCTGCGGTCCCAGCACGGATCCCTGCGGTACCCCACTGGTCACTGCCTGCCATTTCGAAATGGAGCCGTTAATCACTACCCTTTGTTTCCTGTTAGCCAACCAATTCTCTATCCAATCTAGTACTTTGCCCCCAATCCCGTGCGCCCTAATTTTACTCACTAACCTCTTGTGTGGGACTTTATCAAAAGCTTTCTGAAAGTCCAGGTACACTACATCCACTGGATCTCCCTCGTCCATCTTCCGAGTTACATCCTCAAAAAATTCAAGAAGATTAGTCAAGCATGATTTCCCCTTCATAAATCCATGCTGACTCTGTCCTATCCTGTTACTATTATCCAGATGTGCCGTAATTTCATCCTTTATAATAGACTCCAGCATCTTTCCCACCACTGAGGTCAGACTAACTGGTCTATAATTTCCTGCTTTCTCCCGCCCACCCTTCTTAAAAAGTGGCACAACATTAGCCGCCCTCCAATCCTCAGGAACCAACCCCGATTCTATTGAACTCTGGAAAATAATCACCAGCGCATCCACGATTTCCCGAGCCACCTCCTTCAGTACCCTGGGATGCAGGCCATCAGGTCCCGGAGACTTATCAACCTTCAGACCTAACAGTCTCTCCAACACCAAATCCTGGCAAATAGAAATTCCCTTAAGTTCAGGTCCTTCAGCCACTGTTACCTCAGGGAGATTGCTTGTGTCTTCCCCAGTGAACACAGATCTGAAGTACCCATTTAATTCCTCTGCCATTTCTTCGTTCCCAGTAATATATTCCCCTGCTTCTGTCTTCAAGGGCCCAATTTTTGTCCTAACCATTTTTTTGCCTTGGACATACCTAAAAAAGCTTTTACTATCCTCCTTTATATTCTTGGCCAGTTTACCTTCGTACCTCATTTTTTCTCTGCGTATTTCCTTCTTACTAATCCTCTGTTGTTCTTTAAAAGCTTCCCAGTCCTCCGTTTTCCCGCTTATCTTCGCTAAGTTATACTTTTTCTCTTTTAACCTTATATGTTTCTTTACTTCCCTTGTCAGCCACGGCCGCCCATGTCTCCTCCTGGGATCTTTCTTCCTTTTAGGAATGAACTGATCCTGCATCTTCTGCATTATACACAGAAATATCTGCCATTGTTCCTCCACGGTCTTCCCTGTTAAGGTATTAAACCATTGAACTTTGGCCAGTTGCTCCCTCATAGCTCCATATTTCCCTTTATTCAACTGAAATATTGTCACTTCAGATTGTACCCACTCCCTCTCAAATTGCAGATTGAAGCTTATTGTATTATGGTCACTACTTCCCAATGGCTCCTTCACTTCGAGGTCACTGACCAATTCTGGTTCGTTACACAATACCAGATCCAGAATCGCCTTATCCCTGGTCGGCTCCAGCACCAGCTGCACTAAAAATCCATCTCTGAGGCACTCCACAAAGTCTCTTTCTTGAGGCCCGATACCATCCTGATTCTCCCAGTCTACCTGCATGTTAAAATCCCCCATAACAACTGTAGTAACATCTTTGCGACAAGCCAATTTCAGCTCCTGATTCAACTTACCTCCAACATCCAGACTACTGTTTGGGGGCCTGTAGATGACTCCCATGAGGGTCTTTTTACCCTTAGTGTTTCGAAGCTCTATCCACACTGACTCTACATCCCCTGACTCTAGGTCCGCCCGCGCAAGGGACTGAATATCCTCCCTTACCAACAAGGCCACCCCACCCCCTCTGCCCGTCAGTCTATCCTTACGATAACACATGTAGCCTTGAATATTCATTTCCCAGGCCCTGTCCCCATGAAGCCACGTCTCAGTTATCCCCACAATATCGTATCTGCCAATTTCCAAAAGAGCCTCAAGCTCATCCACCTTGTGTCTAATGCTTCGTGCATTCATATATAGAATTTTTAATTTGTTACTGCTCTCACCCTTCCCCTCAACCCTTATTTCACTCAACTTTACAGCATGATGCCTTTTCCAGTTTTCTGCCTCCTTGATACAGTTGTCTTTCTTGACTTCTCTTGTTCTAACTACCCCTTCAATTTCCTTTTTAAACATCCAGCTTGTCCCCTCCCCCCCGCTACTTAGTTTAAATGTAGCGGTGTTGCAGCAGAAAACCTGCCTGCCAGAATGCCGATCCCTGTTCTATTAAGGTGCAAGCCATCTCTCTTGTAGGATTTATGGTTACCATAAAATATACCCCAGTGATCCAAGAACTTGAAACCTTGCTTCCTGCACCAGTTCCCCAACCACACGTTCAAGTCCATTATCTCCCGGTTTCTGGCCACACTAGCCCGAGGAACTGGAAGCAAACTGGAGATAACCACCTTGGACGTCCTGCTTTTTAGCCTTCTTCCTAGTTCTGCGAAGTCTCGCTGTAGTATGTTCCTCCTCTTCTTCCCGACATCATTTGTGCCGACGTGTACCACCACCTCGGGCTCTTCACCCTCGTCCTTGAGGATGTCCTGCACTCTGTCCGCGATGTCTTTCACTCTAGCACCAGGAAAGCAACACACCATCCTTAAATCCCGTCTGCTGCCACAAAAACCCCGGTCAGTTCCTCTCACGATGGAGTCCCCTATTACCACGGCTCTATGTGATGTCCGACTCTTCCGCTCTGCTTCTGCGGCAACTTTTGATTGACAAACATGGCCGCCTTGCGAACTGGTAGTGTCATCAGACTCTACTGTTTCCAAAAGCTTCAACTTGTTCCTGACAGGTACTTCTCCCGGCGTCTCTTGCACCTGTCTCCTCTCTGCCTTCCTCATCGTCTGCACTCTTCTGCTCTCTTCTGGCATGATTGGTGTAATAACATCATTGAAGGTCTTGTCCAGAAAGATCTCGTTCTCTCGTAAATCCATCAGCAGTGCCAATACGCTGCTGAAGGTTGCAACAAGCTTCCGATAGAATCAACTCAGTTCCAAAAATCGAAGCTCTTCTTTCTTCAGGGATGGTCGTCAAAATTCCTCAAAGCCCTTCGTCTTTGTTTCCCATGGGGTCAACCTTCCATGGCCAATTTAATGTCCCAAGGACATTATCTCTAACTTCGCGAATTCTGTTTTCTTTACGTTTATTACCAGTTTTGCTTCTTGTAATTGTTCAACATGTTCTGTCACCTGTAATATGTGAGCTTTCAATCACTTACTAAAGATCACTACATCATACAGATAACCTGCACAATTTGTACATCTGGCCACAGCTCTGTTCCTGAGTGCTAAATGTGGATTGTGCATTATTCATTCACATAACATATTCGATAACGTTTTTGTCATATCCGGTATCGTAACCAGATAGTTTAACTGACTCAGCATTTTTTTTTTATTTGAAAGGGGCCACTAAATCTGGCTTTGAAGAGATTTCCTACCTCTGGTGGCAATAATAATATGTCATCCCCACAGGACATCGTCAAAATTTCAGAGTTTTTATCTGCCACCTGTTTCACTCTAGGCTGTGGCCTCTTCAGGTGCTATTTAGCGAACTCACCTAGTCGGTCTCATCTCTCCTTCACCTCACATACATAATCCAAGTGAGAGATCGCCGACTTCAGTCTTGTCACTTCATATTTAATTAATTTCAAAGGACGTCTCACTTCATGTACGAATATTAACTCAAAGGAAGTAAACTGAGTTGATTTATTTAGGACCTCTCCGATGGCAAACAATTTAATGGGACGCCTTTATCCCAATCATTCAAGTCATCCTGACAGTACGCTGTTAACATAGACTTCAGCGTCTGATGCTAACTTTCCAAGGCTCCCTGGGATTCAGGATGGAACGCACTTGATTTGAAATGCTGAATACCTAAGCTATCCTTGACTTCCTTAAACAGCTGAGCGGTAAAATGAGACCCTTGGTCTGACTGAATCTCACTGCTTAGCCCACAGCGAGTAAAGAAAGCTACCAATCCCTCCACCTCCCTTCTTGCCTTAACACTCTGTAATGGAATTGCCTCTGGCAACCTGGTAGACATATCCATTATGGTCAGAAAATATTGGTTTCCATTTTTACTTTAGAAAGGGGATCTCCACAATTAATCATAACCTACGTGAAAGGTTCTTCGAATGCAGCAATTGGCGACAAAGGTGCTGTTTTTATTATTTCCTGTAACCTGCCTACCATTTGCCATATTTGACATGTACAACAAACATTACCCATGTCCTTGTGCAGTCCAAGCCGGTAGAAATGCTTCCATACCTTAGCCTGTGTCTTCTGTACACCTAGGTGCCCACCTGCAGTTAGTTCATGTGCTACTCATAACACTATATGTTACCAGTAACAAAATCTGGTACACCTCTGCCCATTTCCCTTCTGCACTAAACTGTCGTGGTCTCCATTTTAATTTTAGGATTATATCTTTTAGTGAATAACGTTCGACAATATATTTAAATTCCTTTTCTGTGTGTGTGTGTGTGTGTATCTTTTCTGAGTCCATTACTGTTTTGGGACTAAACACCCCTGCCTGAACCTCTGCCTGTTCAGGTTTTTCCTGCACCGTTACATCAAGCAGGGTGTCAGTTCACTGAACGTCAACTCCTTTGTCTCTTTTTTTCGTTTTTCCTTCCTGCTGTAACTTATGACAGTGGGATCTTGTTACTACACTGTCTAGAAAAATATACTGGGTATTCTTTCTTATAGCTCCCCAGTTCCCTAGTCTCCCTTTGCCTTCACTACCACAAGGTGTGCCTCTCCCATCTTGGATCTCAACTACAAGAACAAACTGTATTCCTGGAACTGACAATCTGTCGCTCACTCTCACTGTTTCTTCCCCAACCTTGATTTGGCACTCTAACGTGATGTTACAGGAGGGAATGCTAAATTTCAGTCTCCGTTCCACAAATTATCAAGGTCTTGAATAATATGCCAGAAAGAGTGAAAATACTTCCATCTCTTACTATTGGAAGCCGAGAGAAATTGAGGACTGCAGACGCTGGAGATCAGGGTTGAAAAGTGTTGGGCTGGAAAAAGACAGTAGGTCAGGCAGCATCCGAGACGTAGGAGAGTTGACGTTTCTGGCATAAACCGTTCATCAGGAAAGTGGGGGTAAGGGGGCTGAGAAATAAGTAAGAGGGTGGGGCTGGAGCTTGATGGACGGGAGCTTGGAAGGCGATAAGTAAATGCAGTTGGGGTGTGATCGTGATAGATCGGAAAGGAGGGTGAAGTAGATAAGTGATAGGATAGCTGGAACCCTCAAACTATACAGCATCAAAATCAACTTCATCAATTTCCAAATCTCCCCTCCCCAACCATTCAACTTTGCACTGCCCTCTTGAACTGTCTTAATTGTCCATCTTCCTTCCCACCTATCCACTCCACCCTCCCCTCTGACATATCACTCTCACTCACAACTACATCTTCCTATCGCCCTCCCAGTGACCCTCCCACCAGCTCCTACCCTCCTAGTTATCTTTCAGCCCCCTTTTCCTCACGCCACATCCCTGATGATGGATTTATACCTGATATTTCAACTGCCCTGCTCTTAGGATGCTGCCTGATCTGTTGTGCTTTTCTGGCACCTCACTTCTCCATTATTAGAGACTGAGCAGATACCGTATCTCACAAAATTATTATTGTCCTCCCCCGCTCCCACCACCACCTTCTGAGTAAACTTTATCCACAGAGGCGGATTCTTTATAGAGACCAGGCACTGACTCTATACCTGGGCTGTGCACTCTCCAGTTTTAGAGACTGGAGAAAGAAGACCCCACTCTTGGAGACTTGGGGTCTTCTTTACCAGGTTCACTAATGCCACTGGCTTAACCTCTTTTACCATATCTTTTCCCAAGATGTCTTCCTTCAATGCCCAGCACAGTGTGTCCCAGCTTACTGCAGTGAAAATACCTTTTCCCAGTGCTCTTCGTAATCCATCGGCACTGTAATTCTATGTGTTCCACTCCCTTATAGTGAGAACACATGAGGCCTTTCACCACTTTTCAACCCGCTTGATCTTATTTTTCACCTGAGGTAAACTATTGCCAATGTGCTTTACCCTATGTTTTGCAGTGTAGGATCTCCCCTTCTCCCAATTTCTATCCCTCACAGGATGAAAATCCTCCCAGAAGCTAAATTTCATCTCATGCACCAATGCATATTTACCTGCCATTTCTGCTACGCTTCTCACTTCTTGAACTTTCTGTTCATTCAAATGAATTCTTACCATCTCTGGAAGTGATTCTTTAAACTCCTCCAGCATAATAATCTCCTTTCCTGCCTCACAGGTATTATCCATTTTTATGGCCCGCTCCCATCTATCAAAATGACTGTGCTTAATTCTTTCAAACTCAAAATAAGCCTCACCTGAATCTCTCTCTATTTTTCTGACCCTCTGTCTATATTCTTCTAGTACCAATGCATAACCACTCAAAATAGTTAGATTTATATTTCCATAATCTCTTGACCCCTCATCTGGTAGCGCTGCACATACCTCACCAGCTGTGCCCACCAGCTTAGTCTGAACTGGCATTACCCACAAGTTCACTGGACACGCCATCTCCTGAGCCATTTTTTCAAACAAAATAAAAGACTTTTTGATATTTGTTTCATCAAAATATGGCAAGGTATTAACACCGTTGTATATATCCCTACGTTCTCCCTTCATCTCCATCCTGTTAATTTAACTTCCTTGTTTTATTCCCAACTTCTGAATTTCAAATTCTCTGTATCTTTCTTTATCCTCTCTTTCTCTTTCTTCTCTCTCTATTTCCATCTCTTTCTTTATCTTCTAACTTCAGTTGCCATATTTGCAATTTAAGTTGTTTCTAACTCTACTGCACTTGTCTGTTTCTCTGACACACCAAAGTACTTGACCAACTCCATTACAATTTCAGCTTTCCTTTTGGCCCCGGTTAAACCCAATTCCAACCTATTTGCTAATTCTAAAAAAAATGTCCTTCTGTCTTTCTAAACTTCCTTGGCAAATGTGGGAACCTCCTTAGTAATGTTAAAAGCCATTTCTCTCACTTGTAATTTAACCAACCACAGGTAAACAAAATTAAACAAATTTTACCACCGGTTATATTTGAAGGACTAGGTCACTAATTGCCACGTGTTTGAATCTGCTGGGACCTTTTGTACCCCAAATCTGTTCAAATCTATCCAAATCCCATACGGCAAGGCCCCAAAATGTTATGACATCAATGTCGAACCCCTCTGTTAATTAAAACCACACACCCAAAAAAGCTCACCTCACATCATAATCTGTTAAAACATGACTACTCCTAAATTCCACCAATAAAGTAAAATAACAGTTTATATGTATGCAAGTTAGCTTGTTATGCTTGAAGGTTTGTTTTCAGATGTTTCGACACCATGACTAGGTAACATCATCAATGAGAGTCTCCGCTGAAGCGTTGGTGACATGACCTGCCTCTCTATTCATAGGTCTTGGTTTTCTTAAGGTGGGTGGGTCATTTCCAGTTCTTTTGCTTTACAAGAGAAGGTAGATAGGATCTAAATTAATGTGTTTATTGATGGACCTCTGGTCAGAATGTCATTCCTCTCAGAATGTCCTGAGTATGTGAGGGTGCTGTCCCAATCAAAGTGGTGCCTTTTTTTGTCTGCATGTATGGAACATAGTCGTGTCTTTTGGTGGCCAGTTGGTGTTCATTTATCCTGGTAACACGACAACAGGACCATTACAATGGCGGTAAAATGATTTTATATACACTGGTTAATCATGTGTGTGTGCAGATAAGTAACATTTTTCATATGTGCACGACACTTTCTAAATGAACAACGGAGACACAGTTAACGAAAAATGATGCATATGATGTATATAATTTGTAAACCATTAAAACATTATTTGATCCTCATCCTAAGTGATATGTTCCACTTCTCTCAATGCTCCCTCCTTTTCTGGAATTCTCTACTTCAATCTCTTATTCTTATCAGGATGTGTGTTATAAATTCTTGCTTCTGGTATCCCGACTTATTTCAGTTAATCCCCTTTCTACCGGGACTTCAATATATTGGCCTGCTGGGTTCTTTCCAAATTTAATGCCTGTCATATCATTGGAGATAAAAACAATTCTGCCATCAGACTCAGCATTTGATCACATTACCCTGTTGTACGTGCACTGAACAAAGGACCACAGCACACAGGCATTGCCAAAACATTGAGGGATGTACATCTAAACCTTTCAATAATCAAGTCTTCTCATTTTTTGCATTTCCTCATCTATATCCACCCTCTCGTTCTCTAATTGTATCTAGTTAAGAAATTTACCAATTATTCTTCACATCCCTTCTCTCAAAACTCCTTCTTTTGGTTTATATCTATTGCTCTCTTCTTGATGTAATGTGATTATAATTGTAACTACAATGACATGTGGGAGGAGCTGGTCAGAGTTAATTGGTAGGGGAGCCGAGTAGGAAAGACCATGGAGCAGCAATGGCAGGGCTGTCTGGGGATAATTCTGAGGATATCAGAAATTCATCTCAAAGGAGATGAAACATACTCATGGGAGGACAAGGCAGCCATGAGTGATAAGGTATCAAACCAAAAGAGGAAACATACAATGTGGTGAAGATGATTGGGAATCCAGAGAATTCATTGGCTCGGAAACTACAAAAGGCTGACATCACTGACACTACAGAGTTCTTAATCATGGTCAGGGAGAGAAACAGATGGAAAGACTTTCATTTTCAACACAGATGATGGGATTACTCAAGGAATAAACTGATTCAGATGAATTTAAAAATTGAATTAAAATTAGTTAATTGGTTTTGCAGAATGTTTCAGATGGGAAGCATGACCCTCAGCAGAATGAGAGAATGAAAATGGAAGTATTTCCGCATCCGAAACCAGAGTAGGCCACTGATGACAGGGCTGATGGGTGAATGGGTCTCGGTGTGAGCTAAGGGACAGACAGCAGAATTGCATTGCAGACATTGTGGCTCAAAACTGCGTATTCATGTAGTGCTGTCGACAACAGCAACAGGAGAAGCCCAACAGCATTCAACCACAATCTGTACATTTTTGCCCAGGGATAATCTCCTCCGTCAGCCATTACCATCAACACGACATTTGCTTCAATAATGTCAGAGTCAGAACCATGTGAACCTAAACATGATGCTAACACATTAAAGCTACCAACAGAGCGGATCGAAGCTCTGCAATCCTGCCACACTCAGTCATAAATGGTGATAGACGATTAAACAAATGACTGGAGGGCAGGATTCCATAAATATCCCCATACCGCATAACAAAACTGCCCAGTGCACCAGTGTAAAACACAACGATGTGGTATCTGCACCGTCCTCAGCCAGAAGTGTGGAGTTGATGATCCACCTCACTCTCGTCATGATGCCCACAGAATTACAGATGCCAGCCGTCAACCAGTTTGATTTTCTGCCCGTGACATGAAGAAACAGCTGAACACAGTAGATACGTCAAAGGCAATGGACCCTGACACCATTCCTGCAATCGGACTGAAGACTTGTCCTGCATAACAAGCCGTTTCCCTGGGGAAGCTGTTTCGTTCCAGCTCCATCTCCCTGGCAAAGTGGAAAACTATGCCCAGTCCATATAGAGGAGAATAATTACAATCTGACCAAGTACAACCCCCTCAGTCCAATCACGATAGTCATATTGGTGGGAGTTCTTTTTGACAGAGCTGTCATGCAGCATAGAAATATCCTGCTCAGTGTGGTTTCCGATAGGACCCCATTTGGAGATGGTGCTGTTGTGGAAATGTCACTGGATTACTAATCCAAACCAGGATAACGCTCTGGCAGTTGGTGGAAGTGAAAGACAATTGGTAAAATATTAAGATGCAAAATCTGGCGTCAGTAACAGTGACCTTGAAGCCAATGTCGATTGCAAACACGAATTTCTTTCCCCAATGTGCTTTCAGGAATTGAGTCTCCCGTGCTTTCCTGGTCTGGCTAAACCTGACTCCAGACACACAGACATGTGATATACTCTTCAATGTTCTCTGAATCGGCCAAGCAAGACACTCTATTGTATCAAACTGCTTCGAGGTCTTAAAGGATAAACCTGAACAGAACTCCCAGCCCCAGCCGGTATCGGAAAAGGGAACAGGAAACACAGTCCTGTCGACCCTTCATCGACCTCCTTCCTAACATCTGAGAGCTTGTGACAACATTTACAGAGCTTTCCGACAGATTGCACAGAAACATCGGTAAAGTACACATTGAGCCTTCCTCGTTGTCATTCATTTTCAAACATCTTCACAATGCACTTATCCCAAACAATGAAGATATGCGTTAATGTGATTAACCTTGGGAAGCTATAAAATAGGAAGTGCATAGTTCCTTTGATCCATCGCGTTTGCTACCCAATTCAATATAATAATGGTCGGCCCTTTATTTACACACCGTACTCCTGCTCTCCCACCATCCCTTTACGGTCTCGAAATCCTTATTTATATTCAGTGTCTTGGTTTCCAGGTTCAAGCGCATTCTCCAGGTTCACCAGTCTCTGAGTGCAGACATTTATTCCCATCCCAATGCAGAGTGGCCTGCCTGTACCTAATACTGTGGCCCCTTGTTTTGGGCACCACAGTCTGGGGAATTTTCATCCCTGCTTCCAATCTGTCTCACACTGTCAGACGGTTATATATCGCAATGAGATCTCCCCTGTTTTCCTAAACCGCATGGAATACAGGCCCAGTCGCCCCAAACACTGCTCCCACAACAAGCCTGTCATCCAAGAGATCAATCTTGTCATCCTTCACTGCACTCCCTTAATGTCAGTTTTGCCCTTTATTCGGTACGGATACTAAAACTGCACACAATACTGCACAATTTTCGAGATGGGGTCTCACCAAGGCCCTGTGCAGTTACAGTAAGATACCCTTGCTCCTGGATTCAAATCCCCATGAAATGAAGGTCATTGATCTTCCTTACTGCTTTCTGTTCCTGCTTTTAGTGACTGGTGTACAGGGAGATCCAGATTCTTTGCAATGTTACAGCTCCCCACCTGATGGGTCTATATACACCGGTCTGTGTACCAATTCCATTCCCAGTATTGACTTCTGGGGTCAGACCTCACTGCGCTGCAGGGACCGCGGAGGGCTGCACAGAAGGAAACAACAAAAAGGAGCATACGTCCCTTTGTAGATCAACATGTTTCAAACAATCCCTTTTCAAATGATAGGCTGCCAATCTCTTGTTCCCACCAAAGGGCACAACGTTACCTCTACCCACCTTGCTCTCCATCTGACATGTATTTGCCCATTCACTCCACTTGTCTATCACCTTGGAGCTTTTTTATAACCTCCTCACCCACTCACAATCCAACATCCTTTAGTTCTGTAACAGTTTGGGATACATTGTATTTGTTTCCCGCAACAAAATGTTTAATGGATATTGTGAACAGTTTGGGCCTGAGCACCGAGTCCTGTGATACCTCAGGAACCTTCCTGTGTTAAAAGAAATGTTGTTTTTCAATTTATTTATTTCGTGCATCTGCGTGCGACTGGCTGGGCCAGCATTTATTGCCTGTCCCTGGTTGCCCCTTGAGAATGTGGTGGTGAGCTGCCTTGTTAAACAGCGGCAGTCCACTGTGGATTCAGTGATGCCATTCAATACCATGGGGCAGTGGTTAGATTGCATTTTAGTGGTGATGGTCACTGTCTGGCATTTGTGTGACCTGAATATTACTTGCCACTTGTCAGGCTGGATACTGTCCAAATCTTGTCGCATTTGGACATGGACTGCTTCAGTATCTGAGGAGCCACAAATGTTTCTGAACATTGTGCAATCATTGGCGAACATCCCCACTTCTGATCTTAAAATGGATGGAAAGTCATGGATGAAGCAGCCCTGAAGATGTTTGGGCCTAGGCCACTGCCTGAGGGACTCCTACAGACTTGGAGCTGAGTTGACTGACGTTTATCAACAATGACCATCTTCCTACGTGTGAGGTACGATTCTAACCAGTGGGGAGTTTGCCCCTGATACCCAATGAATTTGGTTTTTCGACACTTGGTCGAAGACAGCCTTGTTTTAAAGTGCTGTCACTGTCACACCACCTCTGGAATTCAGATATTAGATTAGATGACAGTGTGGAGACAGGCCCTTCGGCCCAAAAAGTCCACACTGCCCCGCCGAAGTGCAACCCACCCATACCCCTACAGTTACCCCTTACCTAACACTACGGGCAATTTAGCATGGCCAATTCACCTGGCCTGCACATCTTTGGAGTGTGGGAGGAAACCGGAGCACCCGGAGGAAACCCACGCAGACACGGGGAGAACGTGCAAACTCCACGCAGTCAGTCGCGTGAGGCGGGAAATTGAACCCGGATCTCTGGCGCTGTGAGGCAGCAGTGCTAACCACTGTGCCACCGTGCCGCCCCCTTTTTTAAACAATTAATAACATATCGAGATTTAATATCTGGCATCAGTAACAGTGCCCTTGAAGTGAATGTTGATTGCAAGCACCCATTTTCTTCCCCCATGCAGTTTAGATTATTTTGTCCATCTTTGATCCAAGCCAATGAGATCAGGAGTTGAGTGACCCTGGTGGAGCCCAAACTAAGCGTCATTGACCAGGGTATTGCTGAAGAGGTGCTGCTTGAAAGCACTGACACCTTCCATCACATTACCGATGTGTTGTCAATTGGCCTGATTGGAATTGTTCTGCTTTTACTGTATAAGAGATACTTGGGTAATTTTCCACGTAATCAGGGAAATGCCATTGTTGTAACGATATTGGAACAGCTTAGCTAGGGCAGTGACAATTTATGCAGCACACGTTTTCATTACTATTGCCAAAGGTTGGCAGGGTATGTACCCTTTGGAGTATCCAATGTCTCCAACTGAATCTGGATATCGCGTGGAGTGAATAAAATTGGTTGATGACTGATAATTGAATTGCTGAGAACCACTGGAGGAGCCAGAGATGGATCATCCACTCAGCACTTCCGACTGAAGATTGTTGCAAATGCATCAACTTTATCTTTTGCACTGAAGTGCTGGGCTCTTCCATCATTAAGGATGGGGATACTTTTTGAATATCCTCCTCCAATGTCTAATTGTCCATAACTATTCTCAACGAGAAGCGCAAGGTCTGCAGAGCTTAGATCTGTACTGTGCATGGGGGATCACTTAGCGCTGTCTATCACTTATTGTTTATGCCAATTGGCACGTGAGAAGTCCTATTTGGTGGCTTCACCAGGCTGACACCTCATTTTCAGGTATACCTGGTGCTGCTCCTGCCCTCCTGCATACTCCATTGAACCAAAGTTGATCCTCTGGCTTGATGGTAATTGTTGTGAGGGGGAATGTGCCAGGCCATGAGGTTGCGCTGGAGTACACTTCTGCTGCTATTGATGACCCACAGCACCTTATGGACACCCAGACGTGAGCTGCAAGATCTGTTCGAAGTCTGTCCTATTTAGTACAGACAGGCTGTTACTTGACGAGTCTGTTTATTTCTATTCACTGTTTCTTGCCAGCTGTCCCATTCTAGAAACATGGCCATATATTGGCCCCATTCCACTCAGGTTTGATTTTGCAAACATGGCTTGGGAGCTTTACCAATTTTTTTCTGAAAATCCACATGTTTTGCATCCATTGCTTCTCCTTCATTTGTCTTCGAGTCTGTTTCTCAAACATAAATCATAAATCCATGTTCGTGTTGTCTATGACCATTACTTTCAGTCCCAATAATTTCTCCTAAACCATTTGCTTACTATGTTCTATGTTCCATGTACTATATCCTTTCCACACCAGACTTGGTTTACATAGTATTGTTAGAATGTCCTATGACGACAGAACTGAAGTAGTGGCTTCATAGTTCTGCCATTTCCTGTTCCCCATTCTCCATTCTCTGGTTTCACATTGTAGGAAAGCTGCACTTGTTTTCTTATACTTTTCACATTGACTTAATTTGACAAGCTATTACAGTTCACTTTTATTACCCTTGTGAATATACACTTCAGAAACCCAACAAGTCCTGCCTTAGGCTGCTCAACGATTGACCTTGCACAGCCATACACTCAAAGGAGCATAGACTCTGCACTATTTGAAACACAGCACCATCTACACCAGGCCCATAGCCGGGAATGTTATGACACTTCCACGGGCTCGTCAAGGCACTTTTTAATGTTTCTGAAGATACTAGTGGCAATTCTCCTCTCAGGAAGTAAATTTCTCACACCACCATCTTCTGGGTGAAAGATATACTATCTTTAGATCCTCACTAAACCTCAAACCCTTCACATTAAAAGTGTGCTCCCTTGTCTTTGACCCTCTGACGAAAAGGAACAGCTGCTGTCTATCCACCTTGTCCATATCCCTCATAATCTTATCCTTATGAATCACATGCCCCTTAGTCTTCTCTGCTCCAAACTAAATAATCCGAGCTTATCCAGCTTCGGCCCACAGCTGATATGCTCCATTCCTGGGAACATCCTGGTGAATCTCCTCTGCACAAACCCCAGTACCATCACATCCTTCTTGTAATGTGTTTCCCAGAGTTACACACAGTACTCCATATTGGCCTAACCAAAGCCCTGTATAGCTCTTATAAACTACGACTCGATTAATAAATGCTACACCCAAGGTACACTTCTTAACTAACCTATTACCATGTCCAGTCCCGTCTAGGGATGTGTGGAGAAGCAGCCTCTGAGCTTCCTAGTCTGCTGCCATTCATTGAGTCCTCCCCTCTCTGTTTCCTTCTTCCAAAGTGCATCACATCATATTTATCAGGTTTACATTCATCTGCCCATCTGACCATTACATCTGTATCTTCCTGTAGCATAAGATCTTCCTCCTCACTGCCAACCAACCAGATAATCACAAACTTACTCATCACAACTCCCACCCCCTTCACCCACCCTCTCCATTCACATCAGCATCATTTATGAATACCACAAATAATTAGGGATAAGCACTAATCCCTGTAGTACACCAGGGGGCACTGGTATCCAGTCACACAAACAGCCTTCTCCCACCACCCTCTGTCTCCCGCGACTAAGACAATTTTCGTTGTAACTTGTCAAATTACCCTTGATTCCATGTGATTTGACTTTATTTTTCAATTTCACATGTGGAGCTTTGACAAAGGCCTTGCTGCAAAACTAATTCAGCGACCTCCTCAAATTAATTCACATTTGGTAGGTGTGACGTCCCTCTGATAAAGCCGTGATTATTATCCCGGATTAAGCCTTGCCGTTCTGATTGGAGTTCAATTTTCTCCTTCCCTATTTTCTGCAGTGGTTTCCCTAACAGTGATCTAATACTTGCTTGTTTACAGTTCACGGTCTATCTCTACCATCCTTACTGTAAAGTGGAATCGCATTAGCTGTTCTCCAGTACTCTGGCACCGCCCCTATGGTCGTAATTTCATTTTATTTTTCAGTCAGGGTCTTTCCTCCCTTGTTTCCAACCACCGACTGTGATACAACTCATTCAAACCTGGCAATCGGTTCAATTATCCCTGCTCGCATTTTGCATCAATCTGTTCAAGAGCTTCCCCATCCATCTTCTCGAATTCTGTACCTGCTTCCTCCTCCCAAGTAAAACAGATGTAAAGCTCTCATGTCACAAACTCTCAATGTTCTCCAGCTTCACATACAAATTGCCCGCTTGGTTTCTAATGGACACTAACTGTTCGCTGATTATTCTGTTCTACTTGTCTGTGTAGAATATCGTGAGATTCTCCCTAATCTCGCCTGCTTGCACTTCTCCATGTCCCTCTGTTATTGAGTCCCCTCTATGTTTCTAAGTTTCTAAGATTCACTATGATCACCTCTCATTATTTGAAACTCGAGATCACAGACTGAGTTTCCCCATCAGACAATCTTGCCATTTTATGGATTAATCTGGAGATTGCCTTTTGCATTTACTCTGTACTCAGTATATTCCTTCTTAGATGGGGACTCCAAAACAGTACACAATACTCCAACTTTAGTCCCACCAACAGTCGATGCAACTGGTGCACGACATCAACTGTATTTCAATTACTTTCACATGAATGTAAACCTGATTTTAACTGCCCCATTTGCGTATTTTCTTCCCAACATCTTTCGCTTTAACTTTTCTTATGATATTAGTGTGTGAGTTCTTAAAACAATCCTACTGAAGATCCAACTATACCCTTATCCATTGGCTCCTCTTGCCAATATCTACAAGAATCATCTTCAAACCATTACCAAAAATTGTTTTCCACTTATGGTTTTCCTTTCATCGATCCATTATCATACTCCCCAATTATGTTATTACCTTCTATATATCTAGTAGCATGTTCTTTGTAATCGAGTCCAACAGACACCCGACTGCAGATGACAAGTTACTGGTCTGTAGTTCACTACTCTCCATCTTCATTCCCACTTTAAATGGTGGATAATATTTATAACCGTCCCTTATTACGACTGGCTACCTGCTTTTCGGGAATGTGTCGGAAAATAATGTGAAAATCCGTAATGCAACCAATATGACCATTGCTGCTTCCACTGAAATTTTTGTATGAGGTAAATCTGGTCTGTCAGATTTATCACCACTAAATCCAGCAAATTCATGTCTATTTGCTTGAGTTATTTGAAGATGGCACAAACAAGGTGGATGATGGGAATCCTGAAGATGGCATATATCTGGTCTTCCAGAAGGCATTGGATATGTTGCTTCTCCAAAGGGTAAGTGTGAAGATCAGACAACATGGGTTTAGTAATAATTTATTAGCTTGCATGGAGGATTAGTGAACAAACAAAATGCAGTCAGATGGAACAGACGTGTCATTTGCTTCTGGCAAATATACCTTGTGGGGTGCCACACGTTTCAGTTCTCATGCCTTAACTTTTTGTCATCAATACTATTACTCGGTTGACAGGTTAGAAAATACTATAACCATTTTTTCAGATGACACTAACATCGGTGGGAAATTGCATCGGAATGGAGATGTGAGAGATTTAAAAATGAATATGGATAGGTTGGGTGAATGGGTTACATTTTTCAATGAAAATTAAACTGGATAACTATGAGATAATTCAATTTGGCCAGTGAAATAGAAAGGCAAATTATGATCTTAATGAAGAGAAACTACAACGTGCTCAGGTGCAGAAGGGTCTATGTGTTCACGTGCATTTCACAGCAACTCTGCATGCAGCTACAGCAAGTAATGGGAAAGGCAAGCGTAGGTTCAGTTTTTATTTGTAAAAGGAGAGAGTAGAAAAGTAGGGAGTATTGCTGTAGCTATGCAAGACATTAGTGAGGCTGCAACTGGAGTACCGTTTCAGTGCCCTGACTTGTGGAAGGATGCATTTGAATTGGAGGTAATTCAGAAGGGGTTCATTAGATTGATTCCAGAGATGAGGGGTTTGTCTTCTGAAGAGAGATTGAGCAGTTCAGGACTATAGTCTCAATTTTATGATAATGAAAGGAGATCTCATTGAGGTCTGTAAAATGCTAAAAGTAATTGAGAGTGTAGATGTAGCATGGATATTTTTGATGTGCAGCAATCTGCAACAATCTGACCAGAGTTTCAGGATGGAGATCGGCAGGAAAGTGGAACAGAGGCCGCGATGACATCAGCCATGATTTTATTCAGAGGTGGAGCAGGCTGGAGCGGCTGAATTACTGACTGATATTCCTTGTTCTTATTTAGCCCTTCGAATGTATTACACAGGAATGGGGGAGGACTGGTTATCAAGCAGGAAGCAGGCACTTCGGATATATCAGTTTGACAAAACGTCACCTGTGGAGTCACACAATGACGAGGGCTTGATCCTCAACTATTTACAATCTGTATCAATGATCAGGAGGGTGGAACAGATGTACTGTAATTACGTTTGGTGATGACTCTGTGATAAGCAAGACATTAAATTATCAAGCAAGGCAGTGGAATATAACATGATATAACCTGTCATTTTATTTACAGGAAGAATGGAAGGGAATATGTTACTGAAATGGAGCGCGATGACAGGGCTGAGTAATACAGTGTACTGGGGAGTTCACTCAGACCAGTTCAGACATGGGAGGTTTTGCTCCACCTCTCTGATGGTCTGCTCCGTGACATTCCCAGGGGCCCAGTTGCTCTCATTGCATACCGGATATTTTGATGTTGTTTGTTGGCAGTTGGACAGTGTTTTGAAACGTGTAGCAAGGGGACGGCCTTTAAGATACATTCATTTATTTCTACATGGAGACCGATGATGAAGGGATGGTCTGACTGCGTCTGAATGAAGAGGCTGTGGCTGCTGCGTTGACAGTGGGTATTCACCAACATTATGTACTACGTATGGGCGCACTGTAACATTAATAGAGTGAGATTTCCTGCAGTTCCCCTCCAACTCCTCAATGACATGGGGACCCTCAGAGCCATGGACATCATTGGGAAAATTACTGGGAAAACAAGGATACACTCGGCAGATCCCTGCTGAGGGAGAAAACATTGTATTCACCTCATCCACCATATATATCCTCCGTCTCTGAATGGTGACATTGATGTCGACATACTGGGAAATGATGGGTAAGTCACCAGTCCTGCCTGGAAAGTTTCAGATCATAGAAGTCACAACTCCCCCTTTGAAAAAAAATGAACAATCAATATACAAAGTGACTTCATTTTAAACTCCTTATTCCTACTGTTTCAGTAGACTACAATACGTATATGTTGTATTGACACTAAGCATGCAAACATTCACAACTCCCTTTTATTTCAGTCAGTTTACTCTGGCCACAGAAAGCCTCTGTCTTTCTTCATCCAAGTGTCGACAATTTGTCAGCAAGTATGGTTTCTCATCCAGTCACCTGTATAACTTCCAAATTGAATGGCAACACTAATAACCTCTATCTGAATACCCAGAAGTTTTCTCCCTAAATTGCTCCAAAAACGTTTATAAGTTTGATCATATGTAGATTTGTCTTGGGCACGTTGTAACGTCAAACCAAGCTCAAGGCTTCCTTCCCAGTTGTGAAATATTCCTGTTGATGGTTTCACCAGACACTCCGACCACACATTACATAATGGAGCAAATCTCATCTTTCCAATAGTCCTTCTCAATGACATGTTTCCTCATGTCTCAGCTTACAAGGTTTACATGCTTCTGCATCTCAATGCTGAAACCCCTTTAAATGCTACTCCTGGCCTAGGCTAGTAAACCTGACTCTCACAGGTATATGTTTTAAGATCTCGCACATTCTTCTCCATCCCTCACAGAAGCCAAACTTTGATTTATGGACCAACTGCTAATCATTAGCCATTTCAGTTTCTAATCAGACCATTTTAACACTCTGATCTTCCACACGAGTTCTCACAACTTCAGGAAGTGAATGCTTGAACTCCTGCAAAGTAAGAATCTCTCTAAGAGTGTTATAGGTTGCTTTGTTTTTAATACCCTTATCCACCTTTCAAAATTACTTTGTTTGATTCTTTCAAACTCAATGTACATTTAACCAGGCATGCTTTTTTAGATTCCTGAAACACTGTCTGTAGGCTACTGGCACAAGCTCATCTGCACTTCAGATGGCTTTTTTCACCTCCTCATACTGGCCAGATACCTCCCCGTTAGGGATGCAAACACCTCACTCCTTATACCGACCCGCTTTGTCTGGCTCAACTAAATCCACTTGGTCAGTGGCCACTGCATCCGTTTAGCCACTTTCTCAAATGAAATTCAAAAGGTTTCTGCATTCTTCTCATCAAAACTAGACAATGCCTGCATTTATTTCAACAGATTCCCATCAGAGCTTTGCCTACTATAGAGTTGCTCACCATCACTATCGTCCTCATTCAGCCTACTGTCTGCCTTCACCTCCACCCTGCAAAGTCTACTTTCCTAACTGCTAACTTTTGAATTTAAAACTCTCTCTCTTCCTGCTTTTCTTCTTTCTTTTTCTGTCTTTCTTCTTTCCTCTCCTTCTTTTTGAATTGTACTTAAAATCAAATTTCAAACTGTCTCAAATCCTTTTTGTATTCATGCTGCCTCATCAGCAATTGAAATCCAGCCATTTCCAAAGGTTCTAATGGTGTTTCCACCAAAATTCAAATGCCCAAGCTATAGCTGTAATTATCTCCTTTTCTCACAGACAAACACAAACCCAACTCCAGCTTGTCTGCCAATTCTAAAAACTTTGCCTTGCTCACCTTTTGTAAAATCTCCAACTTCACTTTTTCCACACTCAGAGAACTCTTCGAGACAGAAAGAACCATTCCAACGCAAAGAGCTGTTCAAACCAACCGAATTCAACGCGCGGAACAAAAGGCACAAACAACTACCAAACGCCGCCTTTGAGCCCAACAATCTCCCTGTGTACATTCTCCCCCTCCCCACGTGTGTTTCCTCTGGGTACTCAGTTTTCCTCCCAAGCCCAAAGATGTGCAGGTTAGGTGAATTGGCCATGTTAAATTTTCCATACTGTTCAGGGATGTGTAAGTGAGGTGCATTAGTCAGGAGTAAGTTTGGAATAATAGGATAGGGAAATGGGTCTTGGTGGGCTAATCTTCAGTGGATTGGTGTGGACTTGTTGGGCCAAATGGCCCGTTTCCACACTGTAGGGATTCTGACCTTGAACCCAATTTGGAATTACTGATTTCGAAACCGACAAGAGTCCCCACTTTACTGTGGACCAGACCAGACTGCCTTAAAATGCTGTACGATGGCAGTCTGGACGCCAACTTTATCTTATAGTAAAGGTGAAATTGGTACTCCAGATGTGATGCAGCTGGTCAAACTACTCAGCTTAAAGCAAAACACAATTTCTTTAAACACTCTAATAAAAATACATGCAAAAAGAAGAGGTACGTAGAATAACATAACTACTGGAAATCTTAACAGAATAATAGACATAATACCTTCCACTAATGAACTGTCCAAGTTCATTTTCAAGTTCAAGTTCTTGGATCACTGGGGTATATTTTATGGTAACCATAAATTCTACAAGAGAGACGGATTGCACCTTAATAGATCAGGGATCAGCATTCTGGCAGGCAGATTTTCTGCTGCAACACCGCTACATTTAAACTAAGTAGCGGGGGGGAGGGGACAAGCTGGATGTTTAAAAAGGAAATTGAAGGGGTAGTTAGAACAAGAGAAGTCAAGAAAGACAACTGTATCAAGGAGGCAGAAAACTGGAAAAGGCATCATGCTGTAAAGTTGAGTGAAATAAGGGTTGAGGGGAAGGGTGAGAGCAGTAACAAATTAAAAATTCTATATATGAATGCACGAAGCATTAGACACAAGGTGGATGAGCTTGAGGCTCTTTTGGAAATTGGCAGATACGATATTGTGGGGATAACTGAGATGTGGCTTCATGGGGACAGGGCCTGGGAAATGAATATTCAAGGCTACACGTGCTATCGTAAGGACAGACTGACGGGCAGAGGGGGTGGGGTGACCTTGTTGGTAAGGGAGAATATTCAGTCCCTTGCGCGGGGGGACCTAGAGTCAGGGGATGTAGAGTCAGTGTGGATAGAGCTTCGAAACACTAAGGGTAAAAAGACCCTCATGGGAGTCATCTACAGGCCCCCAAACAGTAGTATGGATGTCGGATGTAAGTTGAATCAGGAGCTGAAATTGACTTGTCGCAAAGATGTTACTACAGTTGTTATGGGGATTTTAACATGCAGGTAGACTGGGAGAATCAGGATGGTATCGGGCCTCAAGAAAGAGACTTTGTGGAGTGCCTCAGAGATGGATTTTTAGAGCAGCTGGTGCTGGAGCCGACCAGGGATAAGGCGATTCTGGATCTGGTATTGTGTAACGAACCAGAATTGGTCAGTGACCTCGAAGTGAAGGAGCCATTGGGAAGTAGTGACCATAATACAATAAGCTTCAATCTGCAAATTGAGAGGGGGTGGGTACAATCGGAAGTGACAATATTTCAGTTGAATAAAGGGAAATATGGAGCTATGAGGGAGCAACTGGCCAAAGTTCAATGGTGCAATACCTTAACAGGGAAGACCGTGGAGGAACAATGGCGGATATTTCTGTGTATAATGCAGAAGTTGCAGGATCAGTTCATTCCTAAAAGGAAGAAAGATCCCAGGAGGAGACATGGGCGGCCGTGGCTGACGAGGGAAGTAAAGAAACATATAAAGTTAAAAGAGAAAAAGTATAACTAAGCGAAGATAAGTGGGAAAACTGAGGACTGGGAAGCTTTTAAAGAACAGCAGAGGACTAGTAAGAAGGAAATACGCAGAGAAAAAATGAGGTACGAAGGTAAACTGGCCAAGAATATAAAGGAGGATAGTAAAAACTTTTTTAGGTATGTCCAAGGCAAAAAAATGGTTAGGACAAAAATTGGGCCCTTGAAGACAGAAACAGGGGAATATATTACTGGGAACAAAGAAATGGCAGAGGAATTAAATGGGTACTTCAGATCTGTGTTCACTGGGGAAGACACAAGCAATCTCCCTGAGGTAACAGTGGCTGAAGGACCTGAACTTAAGGGAATTTATATTTGCCAGGATTTGGTGTCGGAGAGACTGTTAGGTCTGAAGGTTGATAAGTCTCCGGGACCTGATGGCCTGCATCCCAGGGTACTGAAGGAGGTGGCTCGGGAAATCGTGGATGCGCTGGTGATTATTTTCCAGAGTTCAATAGAATCGGGGTCGGTTCCTGAGGATTGGAGGGCGGCTAATGTTGTGCCACTTTTTAAGAAGGGTGGGCGGGAGAAAGCAGGAAATTATAGACCAGTTAGTCTGACCTCAGTGGTGGGAAAGATGCTGGAGTCTATTATAAAGGATGAAATTACGGCACATCTGGATAATAGTAACAGGATAGGACAGAGTCAGCATGGATTTATGAAGGGGAAATCATGCTTGACTAATCTCTTGAATTTTTTGAGGATGTAACTCGGAAGATGGACGAGGGAGATCCAGTGGATGTAGTGTACCTGGACTTTCAGAAAGCTTTTGATAAAGTCCCACACAAGAGGTTAGTGAGTAAAATTAGGGCGCACGGTATTGGGGGCAAAGTACTAGATTGGATAGAGAATTGGTTGGCTAATAGGAAACAAAGGGCGGCACGGTGGCACAGTGGTTAGCACTGCTGCCTCACAGCGCCTGAGACCCGGGTTCAATTCCCGCCTCAGGCGACTGACTGTGTGGAGTTTGCACGTTCTCCCCGTGTTTGCGTGGGTTTCCTCCGGGTGCTCCGGTTTCCTCCCACAGTCCAAAAGATGTGCAGGCCAGGTGAATTGGCCATGCTAAATTGCCCATAGTGTTAGGTAAGGGGTAAATGTAGATGTAGGGGTATGGGTGGGTTACGCTTCGGCGGGGCGGTGTGGACTTGTTGGGCCGAAGGGCCTGTTTCCACACTGTAAGTAATCTAATCTAATCTAATCTAAAAAAAAGGGTAGTGATTAACGGCTCCATTTCGGAATGGCAGGCAGTGACCAGTGGGGTACCGCAGGTATCCGTGCTGGGACCGCAGCATTTTACAATATATGTAAATGATATAGAAGATGGTATCAGCAAAAACATTAGCAAATTTGCTGATGATACAAAGCTGGGTGGTAGGGTGAAATGTGATGAGGATGTTAGGAGATTACAGGGTGATCTGGACAAGTTAGGTGAGTGGGCAGATGCATGGCAGATGCAGTTTAATGTGGATAAATGTCTGGTTATCCACTTTGGTGGCAAGAACAGGAAGGCAGATTACTACCTCAATGGTATCAAATTAGGTAAAGGGGCTGTTCAGAGAGATCTGGGTGTTCTTGTCCACCAGTCAATGAAGGCAAGCATGCAGGTACAGCAGGTCGTGAAGAAGGCTAATAGCATGCTGGCCTTCATAAGAAGAGGAATTGAGTATAGAAGCAAAGAGGTGCTTCTGCAGCTGTACAGGGCCCTGGTGAGACCACACCTGGAGTACTGTGTACAGTTCTGGTCTCCAAATTTGAGGAAAGACATTCTGGGTATTGAGGGAGTGCAGCGTAGGTTCACGAGGTCAATTCCTGGAATGGCAGGATTGCCTTACACGGAAAGACTGAAGCGACTGGGCTTGTATACCCTTGAGTTTAGAAGACTGAGAGGGGATCTGATTGAAACGTATAGGATTATGAAAGGATTGGACACTCTGGCAGGAGGAAACATATTTCCGCTGATGGGGGAGTGCCGAACCAGAGGACACAACTTAAAAATACGGGGTAGACCATTTAGGACAGAGATGAGGAGAAACTACTTCACCCAGAGAGTGGTGGCTGTGTGGAATGCTCTGCCCCAGAGGGCAGTGGAGGCCCAGTCTCTGGATTCATTTAAGAAAGAATTGAATAGAGCTCTTAAAGATAGTGGAGTCAAGGGTTATGGAGATAAGGCTGGAACAGGATACTGATTGGGAATGATCAGCCATGATCATATTGAATGGCGGTGCAAGCTCGAAGGGCTGAATGGCCTACTCCTGCATCTATTGTCTATTGTCTATTGTCTATTGATGCTGTCTCTCCCCATTCCCAGTTTAGTATGCTCCCTCACGATCTATCTCTATTGCCAGTTCATTCTGATGTCCATCATTGTCCATCCTTAATTGTGCAAAGGGCAGTTAAGAGTCAATTTGCTGATGACATAAAGGTGGGTAGGAAAATGAGTTGTAAAGACAAACCATCTGGCAAATGGAGTACAATGTGGCAAAGTGTGAAATGGTGCATTTTGGCAGAAAGAATAATAAGGCAACATATTACTACAATACTATGGCTGAAGAGCTCAGGGATGCAGAGGAATCTGGGTGTCTTCGTACACAAATCACAGAAAGGTAATCTATAGGTATAGCAAGTATTCAGGAAGGCGAATCGTGTCACATTTTATTGTGAGAGGAATTGAAAGCAAGAGTGTGAAGGCTCTGCTTCATTTACCCAGGATGTGGGTAAGGCCTCATGTGGAGTGCTGTGTACAGTACAGGTCACCGTACTTACGTTAATGTGTTGGAAGAACAGGTTTACTAGGCTAATACTCGGAAGGAGCGGATTGTTCCTTATATTTTCAACCGAGTAGGAACATACAGTATATTAGACCCCATTATCTCATTTTGAAAGTTTGACATTGTCCAGCCGTGTCTTTACCTGTGAGTATCCACCCACAATCAACTTTCGAAAGTTCTTGACTAATACCAATAAAATATGCTTTCCTTCAATTTTGAATGTTAACTTTTAGATCTGATCTATCCTTTTACATCAGTATTTTACAACTAACAGAATGATGTTCGCTCCCCCATTGATACCTAATTCACTTGCCCTGCCTTATCCCGAAAAGGTCAAGTTTTGCATCTTCTCTCGTCGGTATATCTACACACTGAATCAGAAAACTTTCTTGCACACACTTAACAAATTCCTCTCCATCCAACTCCTTAGCAGTATGGTAGTCCCAGTCAATGCTTGGAAAGTTAAAATCCCCTACCATAACCACCCTATTATTCTTACAGATAACAGATATCTCCTTACAAATTTGTTTCTCAATTTCCTGCTGACTATTGGGGGTTTAAGGTCTCTAGTGTAAAATCCCAATAATGTGATCATCCTTTTCTTATTTCTCAGATCTACCTAAATAACTTTCCTGTGTGCATTCCTAGGAATATCCTCCCAAAGTACAGCAGTAATGTTATACCTAATCAAAAACGCCACTCCCCCACCTCTCTTGCCCCTCTCTATCCTTCCCATAGCATCTATAAACTGGAATACGAAGCTGCCAGTCGTGTCCATCCCTGAGCCCTAAGTCTATAATTGCTGTGATATCCCAATCCCTTTTTCCCAACCATGCCGAGTTCATCCGCCTTCCCTGTTACACCTCTTGCATTGAAACAAAAGCAGCTTAATTTATCAGTCCTACCTCATTCTCTGCTTTGTTCCTGCCTACCCTATTTGACTTGCTCCTTTCCCCAACTGTACCAGTCTCAGACTGATCTCTTTTCTCACTATCTCCCGAGGTCTTCCCCCTACACCCACCTCACACCCCACCTCTGCACCCGTTCCCACCCTGCACTAGTTTAAATCCTCCTGAGCAGCTCGAAGAAATCTTCCTGCCAGTATATTAGGAGAGGTTGGAAATCTTACAACCTTTAAAAATATTTGAATGAGCACATGAAATAACATAACATTCAAGACTATGTGACGAGTACAGGGATTTGGGATGACCATGCCTTTGGTGATAGTTAATGACAGTGAGGACTCAATAGGACAAAGGGCCTTTTCTGAACTGTCTAACTATGACTTTATTAAAGGGCCGACTTAACTTTTAAAGTAAAGCATTCCAAATTTGCCAGAACATTTTTGAATTCAACTGCATTAATTATGTATTGGTGGTAAAAACTTCAAATCTTTAAAGAATCTTTTGAAAAACAAATCTATAAAGCCCCACAAAACATGTCATTTATCTAAAATATGCCATTTATTTTAGAAATCTGATGGAGTACTTCGGTCATTTGGGCTCAGCGCTAACCTGGAGCAAAACAGCCTTTACAAAAGAACACACAAACTTTGATCTGAGGAGTAAAAGTAAATAGGAACACAAAAGGATATGATGTCATTTCATGTGGCACCATCCCATTACTTCAGGTTATCCCCAAGAGGCTTCACCATGAACTCATTCCTTTTGAACTGCAGTCATTACTATTATCTTTGCAAAACATACCCATCAATTTGCACATAGCAAATCCCATAAAATGTAAAAGGGAATCGGTTTTGATGATATTGATTAAAGGATGAATGCAACCTTGGTCCCTCAGGACTCCCAGCTCCTATTTAATGAATGACTGAAGTCTCCGTTGTGCCCTCATTTGATTGTTCTTTGATCACAGGTTAAATTACAGCCTCAACTTCATCTTAGGACTTAACACACAAACTTGCCTTTAGAGGAAATATGATGATTAAGAATGTAGTTTAATTCACTGTTTCCTTTTATTTTGTTCAGAAGCTGAAGTTCCTGACTCATGGTCCACGGACCACAGTTGCCTTGCGGTACCTCACTGTTATTGAGCAGTATTCAATAATGGAAGGAAATGAAGGAAAATCCTTTCTTCACTGAAATTCATAAACCCCAAGGCCACAGGGAGGTCATTGCCTTGTGATTGGAAGAGGGAAGCCCAACGGATTTCCAATAGTCACTCATTAAACATCACTGAAGTTGATCATTGTCAATAATCAGATTTCTCAGCATCAATCAAGGATGAAACCATCGATCTTCCTGCTCTGTAAGACTGAAAGAATGGACTGAAAGAAGTGAGCATGAATGTTATTAATAACTCCAGTGATATTAGGTAGATGAGTACACTCACAGATGATCCAATAGAAACTAGGAACAAATACCCTGGGGTGTCACTTCATCCTCTGTACTGACTTCACAGGGAAATATCTTCAATGGTAGAAGTGTGGACCTCTCCCAAAGCCATGCCATAATAGATGGTGTCACCAATCACTGTAACCCATGGCATTGTATTAGTGGTGAACCTGGCTGCCCACTTCCCTGTGTTGTTGGTGACTATGACTCCATCATTACTCCATCGTCCGGTCCTCAGGTACTGAAGCCCAGCATCAGCTGTCTCTTCTGTAGACATGCCTAATGTTCGGGGTGGGGTGGGGTTGAAACAGATAATAATACAAATTACACAAACTTTCTTTTTTTTATTGAAAAGAATATATGAATGATTGACTTTGACATTTATTAGGCTCAGCTGCTCTGTTCAGTCTTTAAGCTTCAGAAGGGGCTCATTCACTCCGGTCCATCTAACCCTCGGTACATCCTTCAGGTTTTCATTTTCTTCTCATGGACTTGATGAACACCCCCTTAAATGGCACTTACAATATTCCTCTCAACTACATGTGGCATTGAACACCACATTCTGAAAGCTCTTTGGAGAAGACATTTCTCCCAAATTCTTTATTGGTCTTAATTGTGACCATCTTATATTGATGTCATCTGATTTTTATTCCTCATGTGCAGACACCACGTTTTTACACCCACATCATCAAATCCCCTCAATTTTAAACATACATCGAAGTAGCTTCCTCCTTCTCCTTCCTATGTGAATACACCACCTCTTAAAATTATTTTCCACTGTCTTGCCCATTCTGCTCACCTTTCTGGACTCTGCTATTTTACCACAACCTTCCTCAGTATTAGCCATAATCGCCAATTTCCTGTCATCCACATAATTGTTATACCCCTGATCTCCAGGCACAATTACTTTCAGGACTAGTACCCTGTGGAGCAACACATTCTGTCAGTCTGAACAACTAACTTTTAGCTTTAGTTTCTGTTTCTAACCCTATTGTTATCCATTCTGCTACTTCTTCCCTGCATCCATGTTGTAACTCTCATTTACTATTAACATATCTTTTAAAAATCCAGACATAAACACACCCTCCCCAATACCTTTACATATACTGTTATGTCATCAAACAATTCAGTAAGGTTAGACACCAATGCTGACTGTTCTTTATTATATCCTCAGTTCTGGATATTTTACCATTCTGGCTTTGAGTAAAAATTGCAATATTTTTTCCAACAACCAACTTTAAACTTGCTGGTCTTGCAGACCCATGTTGCATGATTACTATGATTGTGATCCGGGAGCTGAAGATGAAGCAATAAAGCCAAATACTTTCATCAAATTAATTAATTATCAAATTTATACGAAATCAGTTAGCTCAATGAGCACCCCTTGAACTTAAGGTGTCCAAAAGTTTAAAAACAAATTTTAAATATCTGCCAAAATACTCACTGTTTTGTCTTTCATTTAGGGGGAGGCAATGGCCTAGCGGTATTATCACCCGATCGTTTACCCAGAGACTTTAATAAGCACACAACTCTTATTTCACAAAGAAATATATCCTTTTTAACTAGGCATTTTTCAATGATCTTTGTCTTCTCAATGCTGTCATTCCTACCCGAATGACTGTTTTTATGGGGTCGAGGTATAGAAATATATATATTTTATATATGTATATATACACACACACAAACGTGATCTGGGACACTACCCAATTCGGCACTGCAGCATGGGGGAGGTGCAATATAGAATCAGCAGAATGATTCTGAGATTAAAAAAGCTTCAACGAGGCCAGGTTATATGATGTACATTTGTATCAGCTTGATCAATATTTAAGGTAAAGATAGGTAAAGAGAGATTATTTCCCTGGGAAAAGGTCAGGGGAGAACAGCCCAGAAATAAGAGAGAAGCGTGAAAATTCTAGGAATACCTTTCAGGGTGATAAACGGATGTGCTTTCTATACAACACCACAGAGGGCTTTAAGAAAATTCAATGCCAAGACAGATCGACTTTAATCAATAAGAGAATCAGACATTATGGGAAAAGGCAGGCAAGTAGAGTTGCGGGTTATCAGATCAGCCATGATTTCATTAACTGGCAGCTTTTATCAGAATCAATGCAAGGTTACAATCTGAAATGTGAACTCTGTTTCTCTGTCCACTGATGCCTCCTGATGTGCTAAATGTTTCCAGAATTTTCTGTTTTGATTCGTGGCATCCTAAGGCCATGTTAAACAATCCATTGGTTTGTTTTGTTCGGTTCCTTTGACACTATGCTTAACTCAATAGTCTTGGTGTTGAGAACAATTATTCTCACATTTCCTCTAGCGTTAGTTTCTCAATTTTCCCTCAGCCCATTGAGGCTATGATGAAACTGGGAGTTCAATAATTCCAACAGAAGGTAAACAAAGACTTACTGACCTGGTCATTGGAGAGTAGAAGCTGCCAGATGGTACTCGAGACAGAGACATAGAACATACAGCATGACAACAAACTCTTCAGTCCACCCTGTCCATGCCAACCAAATAATCTGAATTCATCTAGTCCCACTTGCCAGCACTTGGACCATATCCCTCCAAACCCTTCTTATTCATATACTGATCCAGATGCCTTTTAAATATTGTAATTGTACCAACCTCCACCACTTCTTCTGGCAGCTCATTCCATTCACACACCACCCTCAGCATGAAAAGCTTGCCCCTTAGGTCCCTTTTAATATCCAATAAACCTCCAATAAACTACCTCATCTGTAAACCACAATTACTGTTTGGTCAGACATCCCATGGGATAATCAGTGCAATTATGTCCTGTGCTAAGGGGCAAAGAACTGAAAATGTGTTGCTGGAAAAGCGCAGCAGGTCAGGCAGCATCCAAGGAGCAGGAGAATCGACGTTTCAGGCATAAGCCTGAAGAAGGGCTTATGCCTGAAACGTCGATTCTCGATTTTGTTGATGACGTTTTTTTTTGCATGCTGTCTGGTTCATTAGCTACTGTTTAAGTGGGTTGTTGGGTTTGTGGGCTATCATGCTGCCAACAGGTCTGAGTAGGCTGGCAGTCATTTCAGAGATGTCTTTGATGCAGGGTAAAGTGCCTAAGGCTTCTGGGCCTGTTTTGTCTGTTTGTTTGGGTTTGTTGCTGAGAAATCGGCGGAATGTGTTTATTGGGTTCCTGTTCTTCTTGAATACACTGTATGGGTGGTTTTCTTCTGCTCTTTGAAGTTCTACAGTGCTGCAGTGTTTGGTAGCTCATTGAAATACTGTCCTAATGCAGCTTTGTTTGTGGGATCAAGGTTTGGGAGAAGATTTGTAGCTCGGGTGCTCGTTGTTGTGGTTCTGTTCGCTGAGCTGGGAATTTGTCTTGCAAACATTTCGTCCCCTGTCTAGGTGACATCTTCAGTGCTTGGGAGCCTCCTGTGAAGCGCTTCTGTGCTGTTTCCTCTGGCATTTATAGTGGCCTGTCTCTGCCGCTTCCGGTTGTCAGTTCCTCTGTCCGCTGTAGTGGCCGGTATATTGGGTCCAGGTCGATGTGCTTGTTGGTAGAGTGTGTCGATGAGTCCCATGCCTCTAGGAATGCCCTGGGTGATCTCTGTTTGGCTTGCCCTATAATGCCCTACCATTATAGGGCAAGCCAAACAGAGATCAGCCAGGGCATTCCTACAGGCATGGCACTCATTCACAGACTCTACCAAAAAGCACATCGACCTGGACCCAATATACCGGCCACTACAGCGGACAGCTGGAACTGACAACTGGAAATGCCAGAGGAGACAGCACTGAAGAGCTTCACAGGAGGCTCCCAAGCACTGAGGATGTCACCTAGACAGGGGACGAAACATTTGCAAGACAAATTTGTTTGTGGGTCTTGGGATGATTGCTTCTGTAGTTCAGTATTTGGTCCGTATGTGTTGTTTTCCTGTGGATGCTCATTTGAAGGTCTCCATTGGCTGTCTGCTCCACTGTGACATCTAGAAATGGCAGGTTATTGTTGTTTTCCTCATCCTTTGTGAATTTTATGCCAGTAAGGATACTATTGATGATCTTGAAGGTTTCCTCTAAATTGTTTTGTTCAGTGATCACAAAGGTGCCATCCACGCAGCGGACTCAAAGTGTGGCTTGGATGGTTGGGAGAGTTGTTTGTTTGAGTCTCTGCATTACTGTTTCTGCGAGGAACCCTGATATCGGTGATCCCATTGATTTGCTTAAGGGTCCTGCTATTGAAAGTGAAGTGGGTGGTGAGGCATAGTTCCACCAGCTTAATGATGTTGTCCTTGCTGATGAAGTTGGTGGTGTTTGGTGTATGTGTTTTTGGTTTTTCTAATAGCGTAGTCAGTGTTTCTTTGGCCAGGTTGTTGTTGATGGATGGGAACAGGGCTGTTACATCAAAGGAGACCATTATTTCATCCATTTCTTTCTTGGTGTCTTTAATGAGGTTCAGGAGTTCTTAGGTGCAGTGGTAGGAGTACTCTACAAAGTGCTTTAGACTCTTGTGGAGTTCCTTGGCTAGTCTGTATGTTGATGTTCCTGGTAGTGAGACTGTGGGTCTGAGGGGGACTCCTGGTTTGTGAACTTTGGGTAGTCCATAGAAGCATGCTGTGCTGGATCTGTCTGGTTTCATTTTTTGGAAGTCTGTCTTGTTTAATTCTCCTGATTTCTTAAGTTTTCTGAGTAAGGCTATGATTCAGTTCTCCAGTTGAAACCCTCCAACCCTGGCAAACATCCTTGTAAATCTTTTCTGAACCATTTCTGCACTCCAAGCAACACTCATCAGGACCTTACCATTAAGTGTATAAGTCCTGCCCTGATTTACCTTTCCAAAATGCAGCACCTCACATTTATCTAAATTACATTCCATCTGCCACTCCTTGGCCTATTGGTCTATCTGATCAGGATCCCATTGTACTCTGAAGGTGCAGTGTATAGTAAAGAAATTTACCTCAAATTTTGGTGTCATCTGAAAACGTGCTAATTATACCTCCTGAGTTCACATCCAAATCAATTATTTAAATGATGAAAAGCAGTGGACTCAGCTCCGATATTTGTGGCACACCACTGGTCCAGGCCTCCAGTCTGCAAAAGCAATCCTCCATCACCACCCTCTGTCTTCTGCCTTCGAGCCAGTTCTGTATCCAAATGGCTGGTTGATATGTACTACTTGACGACTACTGCCGTGTTATGGTATTTTGCAGGAGAATAAAAGGATTAGGTTAAAGATAATCTTTTTTATCTGGGTAGAACTTAACTTGCTTAGTGGATGCCAGGGGTATAAAAACACTAGAATACATTGAATAAGAAGGAGGCAATGCAATGGATCGGTCTTGAACATTGCAGCCAAGATATTATCAGAACCTGCAGTCTTCAATTTATCAATGTTCCCAGCCACAACTTGCTGTCAGTTGGCGTGAACTGAATTGATTATCACAGCAGTTTCATGTTTTGTATCTCTGTATCTCCTTGAACATGAACTGTTCACTCAGAATCTTAGAATCCCTACTGTGTGGGAAAACGCCCTTCGGCCCAACAAGTCTACACTGATCCTCCAAACCCATATCCCATTACTCTACATTTACCATTGACTAATACACTTAAGCTACACATCCCTGAACACAATGAGCAATTTAACATGGCCAATTCACCTAACCTGCACATCTTTGGATTGGGGACAAAACCAGAGCACCCAGAGGCAACCCACGCAGACACAGGGAAGATGTGCAAACTCCACACAGACAGTCACCCGAGGCTGGAATCAAACCCAGGTCCCTGGCACTGTGAGGCTGCAGCGCTAACCAGTTGTTGCTTTGGACTATGTTAACATCTTTAAAGGTGCAGCACCATACAGTTACAACTGGCAGAGAATCATGTGAAAGTAATGTGCTATCCAACTCTAATCCATGCTATGCCTGATGGTTCACATTCTAATTCACCACATTTGATATCTTTGGCCCAAAAGCACACTCTTCTCTGCTGCAGCTTCTTGCTGAGTTTCTCCACTGACTGTAACCTTGTTACCATTTGACTGACAGTTCCACAAACTTTCATATTATCTGGTCACACTTCTTAAAGTCTTCATTCTTGCAGCAGTGCATAGACTGATCCCCTAAATTTCACTGAACCCATGCTTTTCTTTGACAATCATATTCTGCTTGTTGAATTCTTCCAGGAGAATTTCTTAGCATCGTGTTCAAGTCTAATTAGCTTTTTATCCTTGGTTCCTTTCTTGTTCCTAAACAGGTTGTTTCTCAAAATAATTGGTTTTGTACATGTTGATACTAATTGGCTTAGACTATTAGGGTTTTTTATTCAGTTAATCCTTGGTCAGTTTCCATTCACAGATTAGAAACCCTTGTCTCTGATCCCTGCCTTTTTGAAATTAATATAGTTTTAGCAGTGAACCCTGATTAATATCAATTGGTTTTACAGTTTGACCATTACATCTGTTAATCCTTGCAGTAAGACACAGCAGAAGGTGGTCATGCCGTCCCTTAAGTCCGTTTTGCCATTCAATGAAATCATGACCGATTTGATATAATGCTCACTGATTCCCTTAAAAATTGCTCAGTATTGAATGTCCTTATACAGCCTATAAAGTCCTCTGTGATAAATAATTCCATAGATTCATTACGCTCAGAGAAGAAATTCTACCTCATCTTTCTTAGATACCTGAGAGATTATTCAGAGATTATGCACTTTGCTCCTGCAAGAGGAACCAATCTTTCTGCATCGACCCTGACAAGTCCTCTGGGAATCTCGGATGTCTCAAGAAGGTTGCATCTCATGTGGAAAGGTCCTGACCTGTACCAAACTGTTCCTCTCTACAGATACGGTCTGATCACATGTGCTTTCCTGGCATTTTGTGTTTTTAATTTCAGATTTCCAGCATTGGCAACATTTTGTTTTTCTCTCAGGACATCAGGCTCAGCGGTTTGCACTGCTGCCTCACAGTGCCAGGGATCCAGCTTCAATTCCAGCCTTGGGTGACAGTCTGTGTGGAGTTTGTACTGTCTCCCAATGTTCTGCATGGGTTTCCGTCATGTGTTCCAGTGTCCTCCCACAGTCCAAAAATGTCCCGTTAGGTGGATTAAACATCGCAAATGTGTGATTACAGTGTAGGGTAGGGAGCAGGGTCTGAGGAGAAAGCTCTTGGGAGGGTCAGCACATACTCAATGGGCCAAATGGTCTTTCTCCACATTGTAGGGATTCTATGATCAGGAGTTTTTCCAGGTGGCATCCCCATCTTGCCCATTTTCAGCTGTTCCTTCACCAATCTTCCATTTATCATATAAAGTCACAGCGATGTTCATGAGCAATTTTACATCATTCAGCTCCATTCCAAATTCCTTCCAGAATAAGGCAGCTCACAAGGCTCCTACAGCACGACCTGTACAACATTGTGTGGCAGGTAGTACTTACTAATGAAGAAATCACCATTTCCAGCAAGAAAATATTCAACCACCTGATTATTACAAATGTGGATTTGAGAATGTGGCAGAGACTAGATACTGAGTGACTGTCAAATTCTATCCACCATTTATAAATTAGAAGGTAGATGCAGGTGATGGAAGTTTCCTTCCACAAACAGACATCGATATCTGATCAATTGTTTACTCTTAAGCGAAAACTAAGATTTCTGTTAAGCAGAAGTACTGGGAGTTAGAGAACTTCTGTATCTCTGTCCTCCAGACACAGGAAGATCCGAAGACAAGAACCTACAGCTGCCTGGTTCTGAGATAAGAAGTGTTGTTTAGTAAATCTTAACTGGGAGTTTTATTGGACTAGTATTATAGAAGGGAAGATAGAATGTAGGTTAGAGAAAGAAATTGTAAATAGTAGTTAATTATTCTCTGTTATACTTTAAGTAATAAAGCCATTAATTTTATTTTAAATATTCCTTGACCATTCGAATTTTTACAGATTACTGCACAGGATCAATCTTTTCTGTGTTGCTGGTTTTAAATTAAGCAGGAGGGTTTACCTCATTTCGTAACAAGGGTTACCGTAGAAATCGCCCTAGTTCTAGTTCCATATGGCTGCTCTCTCATATAGATAGAGAGAGAGAGAGAGAGAGTAAAAGAGAGAGAGAGAGAGAGTCAACTGGTGGTGAGCTTAACCTAAGGATCACTTCTCCTCTTTACATCTCACACCAGCCTTCCAGCCAACTGTGCTAACTGACCCCCTGTGGCAATGGTGGCTGGACAACTGGTTCATGATGTAGAGTGACACCGACAGCACAGGTTCAATCCCCACACACTAGCTGAGATCACCATGAAGGTCCCACCTTCTCAACCTCACCCCTCCCCTGGGACATGGTGACACTCAGGTTAAACTCATGACCAGTCATGTCTCGCTAATGGGAGAGCAGCCTGTGGTTCACTATGACGATGGGGACATGGAAGGAATATATATCCAAGGCATGATACTGAGTGGCTTGGAAGGGAACATGTAGGTAGTGGTGTTCTCCTGCATCTACTGCCTTTGTCTTTAGGAAGGTATGGTTGTACATTTGGAAGATGCTGTCTAAGGAGCATTGGTGAATTTCTGGAGCATATCTAGTTGATGATACAGAAGATTGGTGTTGGATTCACTGCATGTTTGTAGATATGGGGCCAATCAAACTGGCTACTTTGTCCTAAAAAAGCAAGAGCTGGAGAAATTCAGCAGGTCTGGTAGTATATGTTAAGAGAGAAAGAGAATTAATGTTTCTAGTCCTACATGACTCCTCCTCAGTCCTGTTCTGAAGAGGAGTTATAGTGGAATCAAAAGGTTAATTCTGTATTTCTCTCCACCAATGCTGCCAGGCTTGTTGACTTTCTCCAGCACTTTCCGGTTTCATTTCAGGCTTCAAGTGTCGACAGCATTATGTTTTTATCATGGTGGTGTCCAATTTCTTGACTGTTGTTGGAGATACATTTCATCCAGTCAAATGGGCTGTATTCAATCATATTCCTGATGTGTGCCTTGTAGATAGCAGAGAGGCGTTTGGTGTCATGAACTGCATCACTCACGGCAGTATTTTTGATCTCTGACCTGCCCTTCTATCCACAGTGAGCAGGACTTATCTCATGAGTCCAGTTCATTTTCAGCTCAATGGTAACTCCGATACTGTTGATTGTTGGGGATTCAGCAACAGCAAAGACTTAAGTGTCCAGAAGCATTATTTAGGTGATCTCTTATTGAAGGTGGTAATTGCTTCCCATTTGTACAGCGTGAATGTTAATTGCCAATTGTCAGCCCAGGCTGGAATTTTCAGGGGTCTTGTGACAGAGTGACATGGAGTGCTTCAGTATCTGAGGATGTAAGAATGATTTGAACATTGTGCAAGTATTAGCGAACCCTCTGATTTATGGCATTCTGCTTGAGAGAAGGTCAGTTATACAGTCACTAAAGATAGTTAGGGCTAGGACACAATCTTGAGGACCTCCTGCTGTGAGGTCTTGGAGCTTAGATGGCTGACCTCCATAAACCACACCAATTTCTGTGGGTCTGGAGTCAAATATAGTCCAGACCAGGTAAAGACAGTAGTTATCTTTCCTTAAAGGATATTAATGAACCAGGTGCATTTTCTTTGACAACTGACATTAGTTTCATGGTTGACATTAGAGTTATAATCCACATACTTATGAAGTTGAAGTTTTGTCATGCTGGGATTTGACCTAATTCCATGATCGTAGCTCTGAAGTATCTGAATATGAGCTAATTCAATGGCTGGCTTCCTGGCTGAGTTGGAACCCAACTTGATTTTTTTTAGATTGGATTACTTACAGTGTGGAAACAGGCTCTTCGGCCCAACAAGTCCACACCGACCCGCTGAAGCGCAACACACCCAGACCCATTCCCCGACACTTACCCCTTGACCTAACGCTATGGGCAATTTAGCATGGCTAATTCACCTAACCTGCACATTTTTGGACTG
The DNA here is from genome assembly GCF_047496795.1 of Chiloscyllium punctatum. NCBI lineage: Eukaryota > Metazoa > Chordata > Chondrichthyes > Orectolobiformes > Hemiscylliidae > Chiloscyllium > Chiloscyllium punctatum. Next base: position 37,059,368 of record NC_092767.1, read on the forward strand.
TGGGAGGAAACCGGAGTACCCGGAGGAAACCCACGCAGACACAGGGAGAATGTGCAAACTCCACAAATACAGTCGCCTGAGGCGGGAATTGAACCCAAGTCTCTGGCGCTGTGAGGCAGCAGTGCTAACCACTGTTCCAATTACCCAATAAAGTTTTAAGACTTTTTTTACCATTTAGTGATAAGTTAATTTATTTCTATTTGATCCCGAAAAGTGGAAATACGACAGACTAAGTGATAGTGGTCAACGACATGAATTTGTCTTGACTGTGACCAATTGTGAGAATATACAGTTTGTATCAGGGCAAGATAGGTTTGTGTATTTGCTCAGTGGGAGTTATAATGGAACGATGGATGATTAGAGGGAATTATTTTACCATACAGAGGGAGGTATTGAGTAGAAAGGTAAAAGAATAATTTATATATGTGTGAGGTAAATGTGGTGTGTGTGTGTGTATGTGCACACATGTGTACATGTCTTTCTGTGTCTCTGTGTGTAAAATACCTCAGAAATTCTTCTGCATGAATAAGAACTTTTTCTTCCCCTTAGTCTCAAAGGACTTTTGAATGTGCTTATCTGAAAAATTGGAATTTGAAACCTAGGGTCCTAAGAACACATGTTGCCCCCACCTCAGTAAGGATGGGAACAGCATTGGGAAGGAAACATGCAAAATGCAAAACAACAATCTCACTCTCAGTCTCTCTTCAGCAGATTTATATATGATGAGAACAGTTATTGAAGACTGGGGAGCTTCAAAGTATACAATTCCTGAGGTCTGGAGGAATTGTAACCAAGGAGACAAGGGAAGAAATTACAGGGACTCTGACCCAAATGTTTTATTCCTCTCTGGCCACAGGGGAAGTGTCATAGAACTGGAGGACAGCTGATGTGTTTTCACTTTTTGAGAAATGTGGTAGACGTAGACCAGGAATAACAGACTAGTGAGTGTCCATCAATGTTAGAGAAATTATTGGAGAAAACTCCAAAAGAAAGGATTAATCTCCAATTGAAGAAACAAGGTTTGATCATGGACAGTCAGCACAGCTTTGTCAGATGGAGGTCATGCCTAACAAATCTGGTGGAGTTTTTGAGGAGGTGACCATGTCTGTGGATGTGGCTAGGACAATTGAAGTAGTTTACATGGGTTTTAGCAAAGTCTTTGACAAGGTCCAACATGGGGGATTGAGAATGAAGGTAAAAGCATATGGCAGCTGGAGTAACTTGGCAAGTTGGCTGGGAAATTGGCTCAGTCAGAGGAAGCAGCGGATATTGACAGAAGGCTGTTTGTGTAATTAGAGGCTTATGTACAGTGTGCATCACAGGGATCAGTGCTGAATCCCTTATTGTTTGTCATATTCATAAATAATATAGACCAGTCAGATGGGCAGATCAGTGGCAGATGCAATTTAACTCTGACAAATGTGAGATGATGCACTTTATTAGAAGTCACAACATAAGGCAATGAGTGGTGGGACACCAGGAAGCTCAGAGAAACAGAAGGACCTTGAGGTGCTTGTTAACAGATCCCCAAAGGCAACAACACAGGGTAATAGGATAGTTAAGGCATACAAGATATGTGTCTTTACCAGTCCAGGCATAGATAAAGTCATAGAGATTCTCAGCATGGCCCAAATTGCTCTGCCACCCAGTTTTCACAATTAAACTAATCCCATTTGCCTGGGTTTGGTCCATATCCCTCCATACCTATCCCATTCATGTACCTATTTAAATATTTCTTCGGACGGCACGGTGGCTCGGTGGTTAGCACTGCTGCCTCAGAGCGCCAGGGACCCGGTTTCAATTCCCGTCTCGGGCAACTGTCTGTGTGGAGTTTGCACATTCTCCCTGTGTCTGTGTGGGTTTCCTCTGGATGCTCTGGTTTCCTCCCACAGTCCAAAGATGCGCAGGTTAGGTGAATTGGCCATGCTAAATTGTCCATAGGGTGTAGGGGAATGGGTCTGGGTGGGCAACAAGTGTGGACTTGTTGGGCCGAAGGGCCTGTTTCCACACTGTAGGGAACCTCATCTAATCAAATCACAAAATTGTACTTGTGTCTGTCAATACTCTAGCAGCCTGTTACAAGCACTCACCACCGTCTGAACAAAGTGTCCCTCTGAATCCTTTTGTATCTCTCCACTCTCACCTTAACCTATGCCCTCTAATTTTTGACTCTCCTATACTGGTGAAAATCTGTTAGCTATCTATCTTATATGTATCTCACAAGATTTAATAGACCTCAATAAGGTTGCCTCTCAGTCTCCTACGTTCCCGGGGAAAAAAAGTCCCAATCTATTTAACCCCGTCTTATAGCTCAAAATTTCCAGTCCAGGGAGCATCCTAGTAAGTGAAGGGCAGTACTGAGGTGTAGCTGAAAGGCAGGAGGTTTAGAGGGAACATGACATCTGGAGTATGGCAGGGGCCTACAGTGCATTGCCCAGGAGGGTAACTGAGGAGGAAATCCTCAAAACCTTTAAAAAGTACTTGAATGAGCACTTGAAATGTCATAACATTCAAGACTGTGGACTAAGTGCTGGGGAGTGGGACTTGTGCAGCTTTTCATGTAATTTTTGGAGGAACAATCTTTGTGGATCGATGGGTCACTTCTGTCCTGTATGGTGCTATCATTCTATAATTTTGAATATAAGTTTCTGATTTCTTTTTGACTTTGTTTTGAGAAATTATTACTAAGTGTAAGTTCCAGTTATTGTTGTGGTCAGTATTAGTTTCAGCTTCGGTATTCGAGTGCTCAATCAGACAGACTTTCCCAAATGAGTCATGGAACTGAATTAACAAGGAAAATAGTGGTATAACAGTGTGCAGTAGAACAGCTGTCAAGGTACAACATGAGGTATTGAATGATTAAATATCCTCAGTAAAATAAAAGTCATCACAGAAAAGAATATCAAAAGATATTCAGATGTTGATGGGACTATTAGTGTGTTAAACACTGCAAGCATTCTTGTTTGATGACAAGTTGCAAGGAGCGGTTGTGACCAAATAAGATTAGATTCATCCAGTCTTTGGGGTATTCAAATGTAGACTTAAATTTCAATGACATTACATCATCAAAATAAACCTGTTGTCATAATCTCTTTGTTCAAAATGATATTAAAAAGGTGAATGTGTAATCATATTTTCCCAGGAGGGATACAACAAAATATAAAATGAATCACAAAATATAAAACGATGTCTCTGGATATGTCTCATCTCTAATTTTGAGACAATTCGGACAGATGCCAGCAGCAGGAAGGAAGAGGTTGTTTCACAAACAACAAAATGTATTTTCCAAACATAATGATCTCAAAAATATGCGACACCATCCTTGTCATTGTTGGTGTACCCGGTAAGTCTTGGAACAACTTAAGTTACATAAGTCTATATTTCCGATCTGCATTTATTGATGATTTAATTTCCATTTAGCAAGGCAAATCCCAATGCCAGATGAAAGTGCTCTCACTTACAGAGTTTAAAGTGAATTGTTTGTCGATTCGGAAGTTTCTCAGTAACATGTAGCAGTGTCTGTTTCTATGTACTATGCAGAATGGGCTTACACTGAGGCTTCAGTGATGAAGTTTGGCTGAGCACCGGCTCCAGCTTGTCTAGAAAGGGTTTAGCAAGACCATTCTCTCTCCGTGGTCACTTAAAGCCTGCTCTCAGTCAGCTGGATTAGATTAGGTTCCCTGTGACATGGTGGCTCAGTGGTTAGCATTGCTGCCTCACAGCACCAGTGACCTGGGTTCAATTCCCGCCTCTGGTGATTGTCTGCATGGAGTTTGCATATTCTCCCTGTGTTTGTGTGGGTTTCCTCCCACAATCTGAACATGTGTAGGTCAGGTGAATTGATCATGTTAAATTGCGTACAGTGTTAGGTCCATTAATTAGTGTCAGTGTGGATCTTTTGGGCCAAATGTTTCCACCCTGGAGAAAATCTCATCATGATAAGGGTGGATCAGCCTGGTGCAGAGCCCAGTAGGATAAGCGCTGAGGGCTGGAGTTTTAGGTGCCTCAGAGGATCTAATTGTTCAACGGGATGTTTTCTATCTTGCCTTTTCTTGCTTTATCCTTTGATGTTCCTCAAATGATAATGTGAAGGTCCTCCAATTTGCGTTGATTTGGGATTATTATTTAGACTTTAGCTGTCAGTTTAAACATGTAATTGCTATCATTATTATTCACATTATTGTTACAACATTATTATTGTGACTATTTTGTCAGGACTGATGTTTTAGAGACTAAAACCCCTGGATATATTTTTAGATGGATTCACCTTGAGGCTAGAGTGTTACACCATGTACTGCAGTACTCCACCAACTTTGTGAAACCTCGGTCATTGTACCTGGCTCAGAACGGTGGAGATTGGGTGGGACAACATAATTTTTTGTAGATGAAAGACATTTTGGTTTGGGGTGACTGATGTGCAATTTCGGATATTTGATATAGTTGTGCTGCTCCGAGGCTCCAATCAGGATCAAGAACATCCGGCCATATGGAATGAAAGTCAGCCCTGCTACTGTGACACCCAACTGACCTGATGTTCAGTATTGAGGGACTTGCTGCGTTAGATACTGTATCAGGATCACCAATTGAATCATAGTCCATCAACAGCACACTGCTGAACGGATATGAAAATAAACTATTGGAGATGATTCTTAGGGATAGGGTTTACATGCATTTGGAAATGCAGGGCCTAATTAGGGACAGTCAGCATGGCATTATGCAAGGCAGGTCATGTCTTACTAACTTGATTGAATCTTTTGAAGAAGTGACAAAGGTAATCGATGAGGGTAGAGCAGTGGATGTTGTCTGCATGGATTTCAGTAAAGGCGCCCGATATGGTCCCTCATGGTGGGCTCATCCTGAAGATTACACTACATGGGATCCATGGTGAGGTGGCAGCTTCGATTCCCATAGAAAGCAGAGGACAGTGAGGAAAGGTGTTTTTCTGGCTGGAGGTTCGTGACTCGTGGTGTTCCTCAAGGTTCCAGAATGGGAACTCTGCCCTTTGTTTATTTGCAGATGATAGAACGATCAGTGAAGTTGTGGATAAGGTTGTCAAAGATACAGTGGAGATCAATTGCCGATAGGGGTGGAAAGGTGACAGATGGAGTTTAACCTGGGTAAGTATGAGGCGCTGCACTTTAGGAGATTGAAAGTTAGGGAAAAGATATATAGTTAATGGCAGAACCCTGAACAGCACTGATGTACAGTGATCTTGGTGTTCAAGTCCATAGCTCCCTGCAAGTGACCATGCAAGTAAATAGGGTAGCAAAGAAGATCAGCTCGCCTTTATTGGCTGATAAATTGAGTACAAGAGTCAAGATGTCATGTTTCAGCTTTATAAAGACTGTTCCTGTGCTGTACAGTTCGATGTTCTGTGTTCTCATGTGAATCATCTGTCGACCCTCATTTACATGATACTCTTTGTCTCATGGTGTGGGACATCATTGCACCGATTGTCACATAGGATGTCTGTCCAAACAGTAATTGTGGTTTACACCATTGAGACAGATTTGCATAGACATATCAGTTCCTACAGTTATAAGGTGGGATGTTACATCAATGCTATTCAAGACCTTGCTGATCAATTTGAGCCAATCTGCCTTAGAAATGTTGTCATATTTTCCTCCCATTCTGAATGATTGGAAAGCTGAGGTGAGTGGGAATGACTGCTCACCTGTATTCACTTTGTGGGAAGTCACTCATGTCTTAACCCTGGCCATTCAGGGAACTGACCCCATACAGGGCAGTTCAGTGCATTCAGCCCCTTCTGGTTGGATAAGAGTTTCCATGTTGATTGAATCTCTATATCAGATATAGGTGGTTTATTGGAGATCACACGTAGGTGCTGAGTAATCTCAGACTGTTCTGTGGCTATGGAGGAATCGAATTTAAATTGGGAGTGGATGAGAGATAGTACAGAAGGGTCTTGCTGATGCCAGCTAGCACTTGGAAGTTTATAACTGTTTGCAGTAACAGTAACACCGAGCTGAATGTTCCCACAGTACATTGTAAATGTCAAGGCTGCTTCATCAACACTGCTGCCTGGGGCATGTCTGGAACAGTGTGTTTTACATCAGGGGAGTAATACAGTGGGTCAAACTCTTTCATGCAATAATGACACTGTTCTTCAATTCCATAATGATTCACTTGAAGGAAAATAGTGTTCAATATATTGTGTCACCATAGTCTTACCAGACCACAGGGCTCTCATTAGAGAGAAGAGGCTGCTGCTGATTTAACTCGAGGGCCACCAGACCTCAGATGAGGGAAGAGGTTGAGAAGGAGAGTCCTTCATGGTAACCTCAAGCCAGTGATGAGAATTGAGCCGATGCTGTTAGCATCATACTGCTCTGCAAACCAACAATCCAGCTGAGCTCAACCCATTCCCATGGAATATTGGATGACAAGATATTAAACAAATTTCATTTGACAGCCAAGGGAACGATGTCAGATTCAGAGAACATGTGTTGCTGCTATAATGCCAGAGGTTAGTACAATACAGAAGACTGAATGTTCTGGGGTACAAGCATTCTGTGGTGGGCTCTCCTCAAGTATTTATTTCTTCTCTTCAAGTTCAGTCTTTACCTCCCCTGATCCATTGGTGTGCATAACAAATACATTTAACCCTCGACTTACTGGCTCCTGAACTGGGCAGAACAAATTCCTAATGTGTGATATCAATGTACACATTTAACATTTTCAAACTAACCCTGTGGTGTAATTCGTCAACTGAGAACAACAAACAAAAAGGTTTTATTGCCCACAGGCGCTCTTCATTGCCACTGATTTCCTGGATTGATGTGCGATACTGAGTCAAGTCTCCAGAAATCACTCTGAATGAAGGCATTAATAATCATGGAACTGAACTGTATTGGGATCACTAATATCAGGCTGGACCCTCTGATTGCAATGGTGTCTTGTTGTTGGGAGAATCCATCACTGTAGAGCTGAATTGCAGAGCTGATTTCCAGAAATGTGGTGACAGTCATTACCTTTGACATCAAGACCACACTCAGTCAAGTGTGGCATCAGGAGCCCAGGCAAAACTGGAATGAATGGGGTATCAGGAAGCAAACTCCGATGGATGGAGTCAAAACTGGCACAGAGTAGTTCTTAGAGGTCAGTCTTCTCATCTCCTGGTCATTTCTGCAGCAGTTCCTCAGAGTAGTGCTCTAGGCCCAACCATCTTCAGCTGCTTCATCAATGACGTGCCCTCCGTCAGAAAGTCAAAAGTGGGGATGATTGCCGATAATTGTATAATGTTCAGCACCATTCGCAACTCATCTGATACTGAAGAAATCAATGTTTGAAGGGAGCAAGATCTCAACAATATCATGGAATTGTAGAATCCCTACTCTGCAGATGGAGGCCATTCAGCCCATTGGGTCAGCACCAACCCTCCGAAGATCATCCCACACCACCACCCTACTGGCGCAATTCTGCATTTACCTACCAAGCCTGCACAGCTTTGGACTGTGAGATGAAACCATTGAAACCAAAACCACACATACAGGTAAACTCCATGCAGACGGTCCTTCAAGGCTAGAACCTAAACTTGGCCGCCTGGTGCCGTGAGGCAGCATTGATTACCACTGTGCTGCCAGATATGCTGGGTATCTGGGCTTGGGCTGAAAAATGGCAGTTAAGATTCACGCCTTACAAATGCAAGGCAATGACTATCTGTGATAAGAGATGACCTTCCCTCCACACCTTGACATTCAATGGTGTTAACATCAGTGAATCCCATATTATCAATATTGGCCAGAAATTCAACTGGCCTCACCCCATCAATACAGTGGCTGGGACAGCAGGTCAGAGGCTCAGAATACTGTAGCAAACAGATCATCTCCTGACTCCCCAAAACCTGTCCACCACCTGCAAGGCACAAGTTAGGGGGGTGACGGAATACTCCCCAATTGCTTGGATGAGTGAAACTTCAACAAAACTGATGGATCTTGACACCATCCTAAACAAAGCAGTGCATTTGATTAGCACCACATCCACAAACAGCCACTATCTTCACCACTGACAGCAGTGTGTTCAGTCTACAGGATACGTGCAGAAATTCACTAAAGGTCCTTAAACAGCACTGTCCAAAACTATGATTAGTACCATCTAGAAGAACAAGGACAGTGGATACTTGGGAACACCACCACCTGAAAGTTCCTCTCCAAGCCAATCTCCATCTTGACTTGGAAATATATCACCATGCCTTCAATGTCAGACTGGGTCAAAATCCTGGAATCCATTCCCTTATGGCATTGTAGGGCAATCTACAGCACATGGACTGCAGCAGGTCAAGAACGCAGCTCACATCACCTCTCAAGGGCAACTGAGGTTGACAAATAACTGCTGGCCAGCCAACGATTCTGTGTGTCAGTAAACAAAAAGAATTGGTCATGAGGAATTTGTGACCCAGTGTTCGCGCTTCCTGTGGGTATCTGTAAAAGCAGCGTTGTAGTCAATGTGGACCATGAATAGGAAAATGCCCTCAAATCGCTAATATCTTTCATTATAGAACTGTTTTGCATGTGAGTCAATGGCCTGAAGGGAACTTCTAATTCCAGTGACATTGTGATTCAGTTAGCACCTTTCAATTAGAATTTCACTGAGTGTGGGTTCCTAGCTAAACGGGAACAACTTACCCCAGTGTTCAGGTGTCACTGGGAGCATCTCTCAAAGCAAAATTATACTGAGTGTGGGTAACTAACTGGAGGGAAACAACTTAGCCAGTGGCCTTGCATAAGTAGGAGTATCTCTGACATGCCTTTCCCATTACGAAGTGTTCAAATGCTGAATGAATATTCTAACAAAACAAACTCTAGTTGTCATCACCCTTATTCATGGAAATCCCATCTCCATATCTTGCATCGCTAAATCTTTTTAAAGTTTCGTACCCCAACTTTAGCTGTACTTGTCTTTCAAGAAACAGAGGCATAATTCTTTTTGGATGTGGTACTGTAGGGAATATTCCATCGCATTCCTGACTTGTGCCTTCTAGCTGGTGGACAGACTTTGAGGAGTCAAAAGTGAAGATGTAGTGCATTTGGATTTCAAAGTTTTTTTTAACTGCTGCATGGAAGGTTAATGCTCAAGACAGGAGCTCACAGTGTTGAGTGTAATGTATTAGCATGGATTGAGACTGGATTAACACACAGAAGATGGAGAGTTGAGATTAATAGACATTTTGTTGGAAAAATGTAATTTGTGAAGTGCCATCAGAACCTGTCCCAGCATCTCAATTCCTTGCTATCTACGTTCATGACTTGAAGAAGGAAATAGAGTATAATGTATTCAAATTTACTGATGATATTTAAATAGCTGTGGTGGGGGGGGGGATACATTCTGGTAAGAACATAAGGAATCTGCAAGGAGATGTAGATACATGGAGTGAATGGGCAAAATCTTGGAAGCTGGAGCTTTAATGCTGGAAAGTGTAAGGTCAAACACTTTGCTAGGAAGAATCAAAAAGCAAACAATTATAAATGGAGGAAGATTTCAAAAAGGTCAGCAAAGTGAGATTTGTGTGCAAAACAAAAGGTTAGCATGCATGTTCATCAAGTTATTCAGGATATAAATGGAATTTGGGCTTTGTTACCATGGGTTTGAAGTGTAAATATAGGGAAGTCTTATTACAACTGTACAGATTGTTGAGACTGCACCTTTAGTACTGTGTATGATTCTGGTTTCCATATTTATGAAAGGAGATGCTGGTGTTGGAGGCAGTTCAAAAGATTCACTGGACTGATTCCTGGGGTGAAGGGTTGCCTTAGGAAAAATGATAACCAGATTAGGTCTTTCCTCATTAGCATTTTGATCTTATTGAAATATACATAATTCTGAGGGGGTTTGACAGGGTCGATGTTGAGATGATGTTTCCACTTCTGTAGGAGTCTTGAACGAGGGAACATAGTTGCAGAAGAAGGAGACCCTTACAGTCAGTTCCGCGATAATGTGGTAATTCCATTCTTGTGCAATCCCGTGTTATAAGAAAATGGAGTAATAAGAGCACCATTTGAACTAATGGGGCTGGAATAGTATTATAACTAAGACACACCTTAACATTCTGCACTTTAGAAACAGTGTCTTCAATTTGTCAATTGCATTGTAGCGATTTTGTGTTAACGAAACACATTGTAACAGAACAACCTGTACATGAAATATTGAAAAGTATGACTGATTAATTTTACCTTCAACATAACGAGTTATTTCTGCCTGCCCTTGGTATACATGTTATTAAGACAGCTCACAATTCCCACTTCCAGAATTGGGAGTATTTCAATCCCTTTAGTGTGATAATGACAAACATTCTGACTTTTCCTGGGCATTCAAACTGTGTCAAACATTGACCTGTTTTTTCCCTCAGCCTTTGACCTTCTATATTCTAGTGTGACAAACTCAGGATCGCTTGACTTGGATTTACAGATGTATTAATTGTATTTATCTCAATCGGATGCTTCTCTTTTTACAGTTAAATTTTAATTACTAACAACAAATGCTCAGCTCTTAAACATATACATTGTGAACACATATTCACAATAAGGACTCCTTGAAAAGCTGAACTCACCAAGATTACAACTCTCTTGCGTTTCATCCTGACCACAGATGAAGATAGTTACGGTTGATGGCGGTCAATCATCTCAGCCGTCACACATCTCTGCAGGAGTTCTTCACACTTGTACCTTGGCCTTAAAATCTGCAGCTGCCTCTTCAATGCCTTTCCCTCCATTGCCATTTCCAAAGTAGAGAGGTTTGTTCATGGTTGCACAATATTCAGCACCATTTACATCTCCTTAGATAATGAAAAGATCTGTGTCATGATACAGTGAGATAACATCTAGCTTGGTCTGGTAATTAACAAGTAACATTCGTATCCCACAAGCACCAGGGAATAGCCATCCCCAAGAAGTCAGAATCTACCAATATGCCATTGGCTTACAGTGACATTACTGTCACTGAATGCATGGCTAACAACAACCTGGCCCAACCATTGACAAGAAAATGATCTGGTCCAGCCATGCAAGTGCTGTGTATGTCAGATATTGATTACTGCAGCAATAAGCTCCCTGTCTGTCTCTCCAATCCATGTCTACCATCCAGAAAGCATAGCTTGGGTGGGATGGATTGCTTTCCATGTGTCTCTCTGAAAGCATCTCCAACGACATTTACAAAGCACCACGTTGTGCAGTACAAACAGCTGATTGATCAGCATGCCAATTACCACATTCCGTACTCCCTCTCTTCACTAATGAGATGAATGACCCACAATGAATACCACCCACAGATGCAAAACATTACACTCCAAGTGTTTTTTTGACAGCACCTCGCAGAACCATGACCTCTAATAGCTAGAAGAACAAGAGCAGGAATTGCATAGAAACACCATCACATGCTACTGCCCTTTCAGGATAGATTTCATTCTGACTTGGAAATACATCATTGTTCCATTACTATTGCTGTCTAAAAACTATGGAACTCTGCTCCAAAATATACCGGGTTTTCCTAACCACCAGATAATGCAGGTGTTCAAAAATGCTGCTCTCCAGTACTATCTCAAAGGCAATTAGAATTGGGCAAGAATTATTGGTCCAGACACCAAAACACACACTTTGTGAGTACATTTAAAATTAACCAATATTCCTGCATCTGACAGAAGATAGCTCTGAACCTGAGCTGTGGTTATTGTCCAAAAGAATGTCCCACATGGGAGACAGCAGGAGAAATAACCAAGGGGAAAGTAGGGAAGCTTGGTGCTGATATCTTGCTGGTTTCAGGATGTCAGCTATTCGAGTGGATGGTCCATGTCAAAGCTTATTTTGTCTTGTCCAATGAATTTCCCAACTACGACTGAAATTTCCCAACTAAGCCAGAAGACAGATCCTTTTCCCTGTGGTCTATGGGTTTATGCGTTGGTGTTCCTTACTTTAGAAAATTACACTGAATCAAATTCAGGATCTCTTATCTTCAAAACTGGGTCGATTTTGGGAGTTGCACGCTCGTGAAAATGAACATCCCATAAGGATATGCTATCATAAGACGTGGTCCAAAAAAAAAGGGAGCAATCATCTTAGAGTCACCAGATTGTTGTGAGTCTAGAATTTGATCATGAGCCCATCATCTCCCCTAACCTTTAATATTGGCCTGAATTCAGAGAGAGTCTCTGAAGCCAGGCAATGGAACGATGTTTGGGTCTCCCACAACAAGCTTGAGTACAATTCTCGTGATTTCCAAGGTGTGTGTTGGTTAACCTATGGGCATTCTTAGTCCCAGCATGTGCTCTGAATCTGGGAGGGGGATCTCTGTTCACAAGGAGAGGAGCTTGTGTGAGAGTCTGGACATCAGGCAGGAAGCTTTGCTTCATCCCAGATAAAAAGTGTAAATTCTAAACTAGAAAGTTGCAATAACCAATGCTGCATGGATTTGGATGGGAGCAGTGGAGTACAGTCTCAGACAGGTCAGGGACTCTGTGCCACATATTTAAATTCTTATGATTGTGGTAGGCACCTAACCTGGGGTATGGTGCTTGGATTCACTGCTGAATACTTCCATGGATAAAATTGTTGTTATGTTCAATCCTGTACACGTGGGATGGACTCAAAATTGTATCATTTTTAAAAATTTCATATTGTGGAGTGCATCCACTCCTGTTCACTGTGAAGTGATTTAATATCCCATATTATAGTTCATACAGTGTGGACCTAAAATTCTAGACACAATCTGAGCTGTGGAAACTCCAAAACTGATTGCAAGAAGTTTCCAATCAATGTTTGTGCTAAATGTACAACATTGTTGATTTACTCATGTTGGGTGCCTTTGTGTAGGTGTTGCGGTCCGAGAGGAAAATCCAACCAGTCAGACTAACCTATAAAGCAGCTCAAATCAACCACGGCCAACCCGAACAAAACATTGAATATGTGACCATGTTGTTACAAATAAACTGTCGCTCATGTTCTTACCTCTGTCTATTATAAGTGCAAATGCTACTGAGGTTCATGTTCTCGAGACTTCATGTGGTTTGGAACAACAAAGACCTTCTTGCCATTACTTACAATCTGGGCTCAGACACAGAGAGTAACTTCAAGTCTCTTTTTCTCCTTTCTCTCTCTTACAGTGAGTCTAGTGGTGATTGCACTCTTGGCTCGGGGCAAGTGTGGTCTTTCTACATGCACCATTCGCTATCTGGTGGCCATGGCAATATCTGATCTACTGTTCATAATTTTTGATATCATACTTGATAGATTTGTGTCTTATTATTATCCACACTGTTTCCTGAACATCACTCCTGTTTGCAGAGTTATCTATGTCCTGACCTGCTCAGCCATTGATTGTTCTGTCTGGTTCACTGCTGCTTTTTCTTTTGATCGATTTGTTGCCATCTGTTTTCACCAGATGAAAATTAAGTATTGCACAGAGAAAACTGCAATGAGGGTTCTAGCAACAATTTATATTTTCTTTTCCTTAAAGAACATTCCTAACTACTTCCGATTTAAACCTGGAAGGATCATCAACAACGCTCCATGGTACTGTTTTACCACAAGCAGTTATTATAATGGCCGTCAGTGGGCAAGTTTCAAATATTTTGAACAATTTTTAACACCAATGTTCCCATTCACTTTTATTCTATTTATCAATGTCCTGACTGTCAGACATATCTTCGAGGCAATTAAGGTGCGTGTGGAACTGAAAGGTCAGAGAAAAATAGAGAATGACCCAGAGCTGGAGAGCAGAAAGAAATCTGCCATTTTACTCTTTGCCATATGTGCAAGCTTCATCCTTCTCTGGTTGGGGTACATTTTATATATGTTTAGTGCTGCTAATTCTTTGAATTACACTGCTTTTCGGACATTTGAAAGAATCGCATTCATGCTTCGGAACCTGAGTTGCTGCACAAATGCTTTTATTTATGTGGTGACGCAGAGAGCATTCAGAGACCAGTTAATGTATGCAGTGAAATATCCAGTTATAAAAATAATTCAATTGAGGAATAAATCCAAGTAATTGAGAGCCAACATTAGATGCAGCAGATAATGGAACGAGGAGTCCACATGAGGAATGGAATGAAAGGAGAAAGAGGTGGAGCAACATGATAATACTACTTCATTCCCTTGCAATTTACCGGTCAGCAGAACAGGTCCACAATGGACACAATTCCCTCGCCCTACGTTTGTCCCTGGAACATCTAGATAATAAGGATACCTACATCAGGCTCCTACTAATCAACTGCAGCTCTGCCTTCAACATTATAATCCCAATTGAACTAATCTCAAAACTCCGAGACCAAGGGCATGGCTCTAACTTCTGCAACTGTATCCTCAGTTTCCTGACGCACAGACCGCAATCAGTGAAGGTAGCTAACTGCACCTCTTCTACAATAATTCTCAACACTGCGGCCCCGTAAGGATGCATCCTCAGCCCCCAAACACTCCCTATACACATGACTGATTGGCCACATTTCATATGAACATCTACAAGTTTGCTGATGACATCATGGTTTTAGGCTGCATATCAAATAATGATGAGACAGAATACAGGAAGTCGACAGCGTGCTTGGTTTCATAGTGCAATGATAACAATTTTTGTCTCAATGTCTGCAAAACAGAAGAACTGATCATTGACTTCAGGAAGCAAGATGGATCTACATCAATGGAGGGGGACGAAAGCATCAGGTTCCAATGAATAATGGTAACCAACAATGTGTTCTGGATCATAGTCAATAATTTGTTAACAATGTATACTTTTTGTGCCCTGAATAATACTAAATATAGTTTTCAAGAAAATTGTTATGCTGTTGCATGTATTGCTATTCAAATTTTACCTGACCATTGCTGGACACATTGGTCAGTTGTATAGTATGCTGTCCTGCTCAAGCCTGTTACAATAAGCATTAAAGGAAACTCTCACCTTTCACTGTCCTCACCATTCCAAATTGTTTGTGAACACTCAGTCCAGATCGATTGGTCACTTCCAATATTTATAAATAACTTTTATGATTATAAAACCTCAAAGTAATGACTTTTTGATTCTCAATTCTTGACAAAACTGGAGATATTTTGACATAACGTGATCTGATAATAATTGCGAGATATAGCTGGGTTTGATCATTGTGAATCTGTGCAGGACTTCTACTTTTGTGATTCAAGACATTGTACAATCAAAGCTGCAATTCAGTAAGTGGTACTGAGAGTGTATCAGAACACATTCCAGATAATTTGTTCAAAGATAGTGAAAAAAGTTCCATGCTCATTAATGAGGAGTTTTTACACTATTGGAGGATCACTACAAAGGAAATGTTGCATTGCCTCAGTCATTTAAATGAAGTGTTCCATCTCTTCTCTCAGACCATAAGACCATAAGACCATTAGACATAGGATGGAAGTAAGGCCATTCGGCCCATCGAGTCCACTCCGCCATTCAATCATGGCTGATGCGCATTTCAGCTCCACTTACCAGCGTTCTCCCCATAGCCCTTAATTCCTCGAGACAACAAGAATCTATCAATCTCGACCTTGAAGACATTTAGCGTCCCGGCTTCCACTGCACTCCGTGGCAATGAATTCCATAGGCCCACCACTCTCTGGCTGAAGAAATGTCTCCGCATTTCTGTTCTGAAATGACCCCCTCTAATTCTAAGGCTGTGTCCACGGGTCCTAGTCTCCTCGTCTAACGGAAACAATTTCCTAGCATCCACCTTTTCCAAGCCATGTATTATTTTGTACGTCTCTATTAAGTCTCCCCTTAATCTTCTAAACTCCGACGAATACAATCCCAGTATCCTCAGCCGTTCCTCATATGCTAGACCTGTCATTCCAGGGATCATCCGTGTGAATCTCCGCTGGACACGTTCCAGTGCCAGTATGTCCTTCCTGAGGTGTGGGGACCAAAACTGGACACAGTACTCCAAATGGGGCCTAACCAGAGCTTTATAAAGTCTTAGTAGTACATCTCTGCTTTTATATTCCAACCCTCTTGAGATAAGAGACAACATTGCATTCGCTTTCTTAATCACAGACTCAACCTGCATGTTTACCTTTAGAGAATCCTCGACTAGCACTCCCAGATCCCTTTGTGCTTTGGCTTAATTAATTTTCTCACCATTTAGAAAGTAGTCCATGCTTTTATTCTTTTTGCCAAAGTGCAAGACCTCGCACTTGCTCACGTTAAATTCCATCAGCCATTTCCTGGACCACTCTTCCCAACCTGTCTAGATCCTTGTGTAGCCTCCCCACTTCCTCAGTACTACCTGCCTGTCCACCTAACTTCGTATCATCGGCAAACTTCGCTAGAATGCCCCCAGTTCCCTCATCCAAATCATTAATATATAATGCGAACAGCTGTGGCCCCAGCACCGAACCCTGCGGGACACCGCTCGTCACCGGCTGCCATTCTGGAAAAGAACCTTTTATCCCAACTCTCTGCCTTCTGTTAGACAGTCAATCCTCAATCCATCCCAGCAGCTCACCTCGAACACCATGGGCCCTCACCTTGCTCAGCAGCCTCCCGTCTGGCACCTTATCAAAGGCCTTTTGAAAGTCTAGATAGACCACATCCACTGGGTTTCCCTGGTCTAACCTACTTGTTACCTCTTCAAAAAATTCCAACAGGTTTGTCAGGCATGACCTCCCTTTACTAAATCCATGTTGACTTGTTCTAATCAGACTCTGCTCTTCCAAGAATTTAGAAACCTCATCCTTAATGATGGATTCTAGAATTTTACCAACAACCGAGGTGAAGCTGATTGGCCTATAATTTTCCATCTTTTGCCTTGATCCTTTCTTGAACAAGGGGGTTAAAACAGCCATCTTCCAATCATCCGGGACCTTTCCTGACCATTCTTACTATTGCAAAAGATACCAGAAATGTTGTGGTTCTGTTCGCTGAGCTGGGAATTTGTGTTGCGAACAGAACCACAACAAGCACCCGAGTTACAAACCTTCTCCCAAACATTGAAGATACCAGAAATAGCCCATGTGTCTTCTGGCCAATAATTCTTCCTCACAACAGAGCACTCAAGAAACAAAAGATGATCTGGTTCCAATGATATTACTGTTTGTGAAAGCTTAGTGTGTGTAAAGTAGCTGCTGTTTCCCTACCTTACAACAGTGACTGCCACTTCAGCTGGCTTAATAAACTTTATCTTTGTAAACTGAGAAAATCCTTCTTTCTGAAGGAATGTGGACTGAAGGATGGACAGAAACCATGGGATGACTAAGGAGGAATTTCTGGGACGTTTTGATCAAATAACATTAACGGAATGCAGTATAGTTTAAATTCAAACTAGTGCGATATAGTCTATTGACGCGTTCCTCAGTGTCTGTGGAATTTGCCCTTTTCAGTGACAGTGGTCTTTTTATTTTTGGAAGGTTACATCCACGATGCTTTGGTTTGGAGCCTGAAGCAGCAAAAATCTCAGAGCCAAATTAAAACTGAGACTAAAAGTTCATATCCAGAGTTAAGCCTGAACCCTGTTAGGATGGATCCAGAAGCAAGCAGTGAAAGAAAAAGAGAGAAAGACAGACAGAAAGACGGAGAGAGAGGATTTGGTCTGTTACCCAAAACACCAAGCAGATTAGGACTGGTGATAGACTCGAGGAGACAGGGAGAAATCACAATGTGGGGACCTATTATAGATCAGGGCAGCACAGTGGTGAAGTGGTTAGCACTACTGTTTCATGGCTCTAGGAACTTGAATTTGATTCCACCCTCGGGTAACTGTCCGACTGGAGTTTATACATTCTCTCCATGCCTCCAAGCGCTCTATTTCCTCCCACAAAGATGTGCAGGCTAGATAGATTGACCATGAGAACAATATGGTGATGGAGTGGGTCTGCTTGGGATGCTCTTCGGAGGATGCATGTGGACTTGATGGTCTGAATGGCCTGCTTCACACTTAATTAAAGATTAAATATGAAATGGAGTTTGGGTCTGGGAGAAGATTCGGAACACACAGGAATTTGTGCATCGATGTTCTGGGTTCAGAGCATCAAAGCTGAATCAGTTGAAGCTCGAGACGATCCACCTCATGAGGCAAATCCATGAACTTGGATGGTGAATCAGAACATAAATTTTGGGAAAGAGGAAGACACAGGTGAGCTTCAATGTTTCTTATTTTACAGAAAGAAGGTAAAATCATTCCATGGTTTATCCTGGGTCTGACTGGATGGCAATCAGTGCAGGATACATCAAGTGCACGGTGTAAGCATTTGACTGATGAAAATGAATGAAGTCGTCAAATGTCAGTCTTTATGGTGACCACTGAAATGTCAGGGCCTCACAGAATGTCACAGGAATGGCATCGGGCTGGGTGTTCATTCCAGCAGAGAGTGAACATCATGAAATTAAAAATAAAAGCGTCTGAATCAATCCCACAAACACACATTCTCGTTCATCCTGGATATTACCACATTCAACAATTCGTGGTAACAAATCTACACTGAATAAGGGGGGGAGGAGTTTTCCTGAAACTGGAAAGACATCATTCTCCATGAAAATGCTGGTGTAATCTCCCTTTCATGACTGTGAACTGTGTCTGCAGGAAGAAGATAAAAATCACAACACCAGGTTCTCGTCCAACAGATTGATTTGGAAGCACCAGCTTTCGAAATGCTGCCCCTTTATCACAACCACCTGATGAAGGAGCAGTGCTTCCAAATAAACCTGTTGGATATAAACTGGTGTTGTGTGGTTTTTAATTTTGTCCACTCCAGTCCAACACGGGCACCTCCAAGTCATGTCTGCAGGATGAGTTTCAAGAGAGCATGCGGATTTTCAAATCCACGGTCAACTCCATCCAAGTAAATAACAAATCTCAAGATTGAGAGGAAAAATATTTTTTAAAAGCTCATGAGGAATATTGAGTACTATGGCCCAATGCTGAGAATGGTTAGCATCTCCACAAGTTCTTGAGATTGGCACCCTTGGTAATGTTGGTGGAATTGAGGGCAATGATGATGTGAAGCAGGGCATTATCTCTCCACAATACCCTCCCCTCTAATCTTCACCATCAGATTCCTCTCCCGCCCTAATCTCTCACAGGGAGCTCCACTTCAACCAATCCCTCTCCAACTCAATTTCTGACCCGTCTTCCTCCAAGTGACATGCATTGTCTCTGGGTTCTCCTCAAATTCTTGGCAGACCAGTTCTCTACTAAACAATTTTTACCACCCTTTTCAAAAGAACGAACATAGGTATTGGCCTAGGTCCGAAGAAAAGAGTGACATTTGAGACAGTTTCTGTCCCTCATTAAGAATCAGTTCTGTGTATCTCACCGGTTTCAATGAGCCCCAATCTTTCTCAGAATAAATCTCTAGAGCATTATTTCCCAATAGGGTTTTTACAAATACATTCAGGACAAAAAGGTTACTAGGGAGTGATTCGGGCCCCTGAAATAACTGCAAGGCAGCCTTTCTGTGGAACCACAGGAAATGGGGGAGATACTAAATTAATATTTTGCATCAGTATGTACTGTGGAAAAGGATATGGAAGATATAGACTATTGGGAAATAGATGATGACATCTTGCAAAAGGTCCAGATTACAGAGGAGGAAGTGCTGGATGTCTTGAAATGGTTAAAGGTGGATAAATCCCCAGGACCTGATCAGGTGTACCCGAGAACATTGTGGGAAGCTTGAGAAGTAATTGCTGGGCTCTTCCTGAGATCTTTGTATCATCAATAGTCACAGGTGAGGTGCTGGAAAGAAGGGCAGTAAAGACAAGCCAGGGAACTTTGACCAGTGGACCTGACCTCAGTGGTGGGCAAGTTGTTGGAGGGAATCTTGAAGGACAGGACGTACATGTATTTGGAAAGGCAAGGACTGATTAGGGATAGTCAACGCGGCTTTGTGCATGGGAAATCATGTCTCACAAACTTGATTGAGATTTTTGAAGTAGTAACAAAGAAGATTGATGAGGTCAGAGCAGTAGATGTGATCCATATGGACTTCAGTAAGGCGTTTGACAAGGTTCCCCATGGGAGACTGATTAGCAAGGTTAGATCTCATGGAATAAAGGGAGAACTAGCCATTTGGATACAGAACTGGCTCAAAGGTAGAAGACAGAGGGCGATGGTGGAGAATTGTTTTTGAGACTGGAGGCCTGCGACCAGTGGAGTGCCAGAAGGATCAGTGCTGGGCCCTCTACTACTTGTCATTTACATAAATGATTTGGATGCGAGCATAAAAGGTACAGTTAGTACGTTTGCAGATGACACCAAAATTGGAGGTGTAGTGGACAGCGAAGAGGGTTAACTCAGATTACAACAGGATCTGGACCAGATGGGCCAATGGGCTGAGAAGAGGC
The DNA here is from genome assembly GCF_047496795.1 of Chiloscyllium punctatum. Taxonomy (NCBI): domain Eukaryota; kingdom Metazoa; phylum Chordata; class Chondrichthyes; order Orectolobiformes; family Hemiscylliidae; genus Chiloscyllium; species Chiloscyllium punctatum. Next base: position 37,079,663 of record NC_092767.1, read on the forward strand.
AGATGGAGTTTAATTTAGATAAATGCGAGGTGCTGCATTTTTGGAAAGCAAATCCTAGCAGGACTTATACACGTAATGGTAAGGTCCTAGGGAGTGTTGCTGAACAAAGAGACCTTGGAGTGCAGGTTCATAGCTCCTTGAAAGTGGAGTTGCAGGCAGATAGGAAAGTGAAGAAGGCATTTGGTATGCTTTCCTTTATTGGTCAGAGTATTGAGTACAGGAGTTGGGAGGTCATGTTGCAGCTGTACAGGACATTGGTTCGGCCACTACTGGAATATTGTGAGCAATTCTGATCTCCTTCCTATCGGAAAGATGTTGTGAAATTGAAAGGGTTCAGAAAAGATTTATAAGAATGTTGCCAGGGTTGGAGGATCTGAGCTATAGGGAGAGGCTGAACAGGCTGGGGCTGTTTTCCCTGGAGCATCGGAGGCTGAAGGGTGACCTTTTAGAGGTTTACAAAATTATGAGGGGCATGGATAGGATAAATAGACAAAGTCTTTTCCCTGGGATCGGGGAGTCCGGAACTAGAGGGCATAGAATTAGGATGAGAGGGGAAAGATATAAAAGAGACTTAAGGGGCAACGTTTTCACGCAGAGGATGGTACGTGTATGGAATGAGCTGCCAGAGGATGTGGTGGTGGCTGGTACAAATGCAACATTTAAGAGGTGTTTGGATGGGTCAATGAATAGGAAGGGTTTGGAGGGATATGGGCTGGGTGCTGCCATGGGGGAACTAGATTGGGTTGGGATATCTGGTCGGTGTGGACAGGTTGGACTGAAGGGTCTGTTTCCATGCTGTACATCTCTATAACTCTATGACTCTATAATTACCCCCAAATCCTCAGTCAGTGCAAGAGGAAGAATTTTACACTAACCTTTCAAACCTCCCCATCTTCTGCCTGATCAGATTGCTGATGGTGTTTTCAAAGCTTTGTTTTCTCTTGGTAAAGTCCAGCTGTTTTGATGGTCTCTCTGATCACATTGAATCTCAGACAGATCAGCCCGAGACACAGTCAGTGCAGTGAACTAGCCTTCCCTGTGTTTCCTGACACAGCCTCGTGTCTCAGTTGAAGCCAGTTTACAAACCAGTTGTGATGTCGGATCTCTCTCTGTGATGTACACAGTGAGGTCACACTTATTCTGTGAGGTCACACTTTGACCTGTCCAGTTCAAGTGGCCTCACTGCGATCAAACAGGGAGTAAGCCGGGGAGGACCGAAACCCTCACCTTTCTCAGGTTACAATGTGCTCATATTCCAGAATATACAAAGCAGTTCTAGACATAGACATTAGGGTGTACGGGTGATGCTCAATGACACGGAGTCAGAGACACACAGATACAGATTGAGACTGCCCTGGAGATGTTTCAGAGCTGACTCGGAGACACACACGATCTGTACGACAGCAGATGGGGATGAATCATTCTTTGTTCCCTGCAGTGTACTGGGCATGCTCAGTGTAGAAACCCAAAACAGCTGACTGATGATGGAGCAGTTTGAAGGGGGATGGAGGGGTGAGGCCAGGGAGGGTTTGGGTCTGGGCCCACTATACAGAGAGGTGTGGGTTTCATTCCTTGTCTGTCATATCCTCTTGCCCCACTGTCTACATCAGTCTGCAGCCATGTCCACTATGGCATTTCAAAATATCATCCATATAATTCTGAATTGTCTTCAGGGTTCACACCTCTACTACTCATTTAGGCTGTGCTTTCCAGCTCTTTCTCTTATCCTCCAGCCATTTAGTTGTTGACACGCTACTCCTCTTCAACTAAAGGGTTCAGTTTCCTTCACTTAAAATCTATGTCCCGGTCCTTAATCCCCCCATCCATGGGAAATGTTCTCTTCCTGTATACCCTATGGCTATCATAGTTTTATACATCTCAGTCATGTCTCCTCTCCATCACCTCTGCTTTAATGAAAACAATCCCTGTCTGTCCAAACTCTCTTCAGAACTAAAACTCTCCAAGCCCAGGGAACGTCCTGGTCAATCTCCTCTGCACCCTCTCCAATGCACTCACATCCCTTCTAGAATGTACCGAACTCTGTTGGCTAATAGTTCAAGTGAGTTTGAGAACAGTCACGTCAAACCTTAGACATTGCTGGTAGCATCATGTACAGTTCAAGAGTGTTCTGTTCTGGATGGAATCCGATTGGTCAGAATGTTGAGCTTTACACAAAACACACTTAATTCTTACACCACAATTAAAATGCAAACAATGAAAAAAACACAACTTGAACCTGTTGGAATACAGAACAAAATAATATATTATTTAATTCTACCAATCAACTGTTCCAATACAGCCACATCCTATAAACAGACCCATAGTCAAGGCAAATTCAGCAAAACAGACTTCCCTCACTTACTATCTCCTCCAATCCAAAAGACAGGAACACAAAAACAAACAATCTCACAGCAGGGTGAGAGTTCAAGCTTTTTTCCTACAGCAGAGAGAGGTGACAGCTGTGACGATTAGCTTCAGCACCAAATAATGCAACTTCAGTAACTGAAAGCAGCACTGAGCCCCTGGATCGGTAAGAGCCAGACTCCACTTCCTCATGCTGCTTTGGTCATAATTTAAGAAAACGCAAAGTCATTTACTCTGCTTTCCATGGAACATACACCTTGGCACCAGGTTGATAACATCCCTCATCAAGAGAAACAGAACACATCCTCCTTAAAGGGATAAGGTATCAGTCTGCTCTCCTTGGGGTCAGGGACACCGACACAGTGGGGTCAGGGACACAGTAACTATTTGATGAGAAATGCACAGTCCCATCCCAGCAGTTTCAGCAGAGTGAACCCTGTCTTAGATTAGATTCCCCTACTGTGCGGAAACAGGCCCTTTTGCCCAACCAGTCCACACCGACCCTCCGAAAAGTAACCCACCCAGACCCATTTCTCCCCGACTAATGCCCCTAATATTTTGGGAACTTTAGCATGTCCAGTCCACCTGACCCACTCATCTTTGGACTGTGGAAGGAAACTGGAGCACGCGGAGGAAACCCACGCAGATACAGGGAGAATGTGCAAACTCCACACAGACGGTCACCCGAGGCTGGAATCAAACCTGGGGCCCTGGTGCTGTGAGGCAGCAGTGCAAACCACTGAGCGACTGTGCTGCCCCGGGGCACGAGATTATCCATCCTTATTAATTTATCACCTTCCAATTTTACTGAAGAGTTCTGGTAAATTTGTAAACAAGTTTCACAGGAAAAGGAGGAGGCCATTCAGCCCCTAGATCCTGTTCCAATCCCTCAATAAGATTGGGGTTGATCTGTGGCCTCACTCCATTTGTCTGCCTTGACCCCATACACCGATTCATAAAAATAATTGCTTATGTCAAATATAAATTTAACAATTGAATTGGGATAGACTGCAGTTTGAGGTACAGAGTCCCAAACCCTACCAACTCTTCCCATCTCCAAGTTCTCTTTCTTTCCTCAGTCCCCGAGCATCCTCCTGCATCTGGAGCGTGTCCCAGCGGCAAAATAAAACGGTGTGGTCCTCGCCGTCGCGGTGGTCAGCGATCCCTCTTCCTTCACCAGCATCAGCTCCCCACCATCACACAGTATCCTCCAGTGTAAACAAAAACCCTTGGAGCTAAGTGAGGGGGGAGGGGGGTGGAATATAAAATAAAATTGGTAACGGTCACCCAGGCCCGCTTACCGGAAAGATGTCTCACTGTGGGGAAGGAACCAGGCTCAATCCTCTCCCCCTCAGCCCCCAATAACCACCATCGTTACCTTGAGAACAGGGACTTTACTGACACAGTCCACTCTCCCTCCATCCCCCAATAACCACCATCGTTACCTTGAGAACAGGGACTTTGTTGACACAGTCCACTCTCCCTCCATCCCCCAATAACCACCATCGTTACCTTGAGAACAGGGACTTTGTTGACACAGTCCACTCTCCCTCCATCCCCCAATAACCACCATCGTTACCTTGAGAACAGGGACTTTGTTGACACAGTCCACTCTCCCTCCATCCCCCAATAACCACCATCGTTACCTTGAGAACAGGGACTTTGTTGACACAGTCCACTCTCCCTCCATCCCCCAATAACCACCATCGTTACCTTGAGAACAGGGACTTTACTGACACAGTCCACTCTCCCTCCATCCCCCAATAACCACCATCGTTACCTTGAGAACAGGGACTTTGTTGACACAGTCCACTCTCCCTCCATCCCCCAATAACCACCATCGTTACCTTGAGAACAGGGACTTTACTGACACAGTCCACTCTCCCTCCATCCCCCAATAACCACAATCGTTACCTTGAGAACAGGGACTTTGTTGCCACAGTCCACTCTCCCTCCATCCCCCAATAACCACCATCGTTACCTTGAGAACAGGGACTTTGTTGACACAGTCCACTCTCCCTCCATCCCCCAAAAACCACCATCGTTACCTTGAGAGCAGAGACTTTACTGACACAGTCCACTCTCCCTCCATCCCCCAATAACCACCATCGTTACCTTGAGAACAGGGACTTTGTTGCCACAGTCCACTCTCCCTCCATCCCCCAATAACCACCATCGTTACCTTGAGAACAGATACGTTGTTGACACAGTCCACTCTCCCTCCATCCCCCAATAACCACCATCGTTACCTTGAGAACAGGGACTTTGTTGACACAGTCCACTCTCCCTCCATCCCCCAATAACCACCATCGTTACCTTGAGAACAGGGACTTTGTTGACACAGTCCACTCTCCCTCCATCCCCCAATAACCACCATCGTTACCTTGAGAACAGGGACTTTGTTGACACAGTCCACTCTCCCTCTGACCCTTGTCCTTTCTGGGTGGGACCGCCACCATTTTAGCTCCAGGCCCCGCCCCCCGCCGCGCGCGAGCTGGCGGTTAACGGCCGCCTCGTGCCCCGAGTGACCGTTAGCAGCTGCTTCAGAAAATAAACTCTTTAAAGAGAAACAACCCTTTCAGGAGAGAAAACAGAAACACAAAAGGGCGGACTTCGGTGTCGCCAAACAAAATAATATGTATCAGAATGAAAATACTCCCACAGGCAGGGAGGTGAAAGTGATGAAGAAATTGTGTGGCGGCATCAAGTCCCAAAGCGCGATCTTCCGAATAACGGCCGCCCCCGGACCCCAAACATTGTCTCAGCTTTATCTCTCTCTGGGCAGATACTGCCAGACCTGAAGCACAAAGGGACTTGTTAGTCCGTGGTCAGGATTCTCTTCATGTTAAAATGCAGCTTCAGTTGGCAGTTAGGAAAGTAAATGCAATGTTAGGGCTTGTTTGAGAAGGTTAGAATAGGGATGTGTTGCTCAGGCTGTATAAGGTATTTGGAATATTGTGAGCAGTTTTGGGTCCCGTATCTAAGGAAGGATTCTTTTTATTTCAAAAATACACTTTATTCATGAAAAATATATAGATATCCATAGTTACTAAAGAAGTTTGATTCTTTACAATACTAAGTAAAGAAAACAAGACAAACATTGAAGTTGGACTCTACCCAATAAACAAACCAAAGGCATCTCTTACTTGTATAAGATTATATATATTTTTGAGGTACCCAAAGGGTCCGATAACTTAATGGATCTCCACTTGCCTTCAGCAGAAAGACCTCAAACAGTGGTCCTTCCCCAATGTGTCTTGATAGCAGCTGCCCCAAGCTTTAGTGCATCCCTCAGCACGTAGTCCTGGACCTTGGAACGTGCCAGTCTGCAACACTCGATGGGGGTCACCTCCTTGTTTTGGAAGACCAACAAGTTTTGGGCAGAACAAAGAGCATCTTTAGCCATGCTGATGGTTCTCCAGCTACAGCCAATGTTTGTCTCAGTGTGTATCACAGAATCCTAGAATGTAGAGTTCTGCTTCACGGAGCTGCTTGGGATGAACCTCAACAAAAACCACTGCATCTTCCTGCAGACTTCCTTTGCGAAAGTACATTCCAGAAGAGGATGTGACACAGTCTCTACTCAGTTTGCAGCAGCTTCAAGGGCAGAGTGTGGTGGCACACACAGTCTAGGAAGACAAGAGGGTCTCGCAGGTGGTGCCCTTCCCACCACCAGCCAAACAATGCCTTGGTGTTTATTGGAAAGTTCTGGTGATGAGGCATTTTGCCAAGTTACTTTTGACAGTCTGCTCAGGGAACCATGTTACAGGATCTACCCTCTCCTTTTGAGAAGGTCTGTAGCCTTAAAACTTGTCCGTAAACATTTCGACTAAAATGTAATGTTGACTTATAGAAGACGTTTGCTGCACTCTAGAAAATAGACAGGCAGGGAAGGTAAGGCAATTAAGAATATTTATCTTGGCATCAGTGAATCTGTGTAAACAGAACACAGAGTGATAACATTCATGGTTGTTCCCTTTGTGAAATTAGGAACAGTGTTTGATTCTGACCTCTAAATGAAACTCTGTATCAATTAACTTCTCTCCTTAAATATTGTCCTTCACTGTTATCTTTCTAGTTAAGAACATGCAGTGTTTTTGTAAACTTGATTTGAATAAAGGAAGCCTGTTTGCGACAGTACAGCAGCGTAGCCTGCTCAGGCTGTAGAGGAGCTGATATCCTACACTCCTTAGTTGTTAGAACCTAGTTAGCCTGGCTTATAGATATCAGTGTTATGTTATAACAGTGATGCTATTGGTAATTAAAGGGGATGACTAAAATTAAACTAACTGCCTGAAAGAGGTTTTTTTAATTCCAGACTTCCAAAAAGTACAATCTCTGGGACGAAACAAGAGAGGCTTACAGTTTGAGTTCACAAGGGGTTCCCTGGGCCATCTCAAATCTGTACTTTATCAATTTGTGCTGCGAGCAGGGTTCCAACAAGGGACACATTTGAGTGAAACTGGAAAAGAGGAGCTTTACCTAAGGGTCGGGCTCACAAGGTAAGATTATATCTTGATTACTCTTTGTGTGCTGCTTCCCCCATTTCACTCTCACGGTACCCTGACGGAACCCTAAATGAGATAGTTTATCTAGAAGCAGAAAATTATGGGGTTAGAGGCCGCTGTGTTTTGTGGGGTTAGAGACCCCTGTAGTAATTGGGGTTCGAGTCCCCTGTAGATCAGTAGTTTTGTGAAGGTTTAAAGTAAATAAGATAAATATGGTGCAACCCTAGATAAGATGGAAGACAAATGTCCCCTAACAAAAATAATAAGTCTGTATCCTAACTATGAGAAACAATTAAGGAGAATATCGACCACAGCTGCTCAACAGAATAGATTTGGGGAAAAAAGAAAGGGAACTAAGCAGAAAGAAGCCATATCAGTGTGGAAAAAGGTAGCTCAAGAAAAATGGGAAAAATCCATGCAACCATCATGGAGACCAAACTTTATTAAAAAGGGAATTAGTCCATTAACTGAGGAAGGATTGAACTGAATTGGACAGAACTAAAATGTAAATATGAAGCACATGATTTAGAAGCAGAATTGGAATTGGCGAGGGAGAAAATAAAAAAATAATAAAAAGGTTAAGCAAAGAATCACAGTCGAAGCTGAAATGTCAGGGGCCCAAAGAAAAGGGAAACAGATTGCAGCTGCAGCCGTGCAGGACTAGACGGACGACAAAGACTGTTCCTTATACCCCATCTCTCCCAAAGACCCGTTACAAAAAAATCCTGATCCATCCGCGAATGAGTGATGGGACTCAGATTCAGAGGAGGAAATATTTTACGCCTTCCGTCCAGTCAGCTGATCTCCTCTGATTGCCCACCGGGTACCACCTCAAACCTCACCCACAGTACAGCCAAGGTGAACACTCTTCATAAAAAAAAAGTCGCCTGAACCCCACACCCCACCCCCACTCTGAGGACCAATGTGCCAAGGCCCACGCCCTTCCCTCAATGAATCATTTGTCCCTGTGTGTTTTAGGAGTGTTACAACTGCACTGATAAGTGAACTTAAGGCCAATGATTCTGATCAAATCTAACTGCTGCTTTTAAAACCAGAAAGAAAACAATGTACTGCTGAAGGAACCAAAACTTTGCTAGTTTTTCAAAAAGAAAGTATTTTAGTTTGACTTTAAAACAACCAGAAGTGCAAATTAGATACAAACTAATGCAATTTAAAATTCTGATTCGAAGGATTAGGCCATCGTACAGGTTGGCAATTACAACTCTGCCTCCTAATTAGTATTTACAGACAGCCTGTGGCCTTCTACTGGGACCACATTTAATTCATTCAAGATGGAAGTACATGTGACTGCTACACGATTATTTTAAAATTCCACCCACATTCTCCCCACCATTCATACTATGGTAGCGGCTGCCCCTAATATGACTTCACATCAAAATATAGAAGTCTGTACATCCCATTCTGTGGTATCCTTGCTTACCTCTAAACGTGCTCAACACCTCACTGTGGTTTGACTCTGTCGCTATGAGATTTCAATACTTCAGAATCCACTTCTCTCCTTTAGAGACTGCTCCAAAATGTACCCCGGTACATTCCTGCAGGAAGAACCTCTTGAACTGCCTGATCCTCCCCATGTTTGTGTTCTCATAAATGAACTTGTTATTAAACCATGTCCTGATGTTACAGATCAGGCTCTTGTTAACCTTGACCTTACACTTTATGTCGATGGTTCTTCTTCTACTTCTCCAAAGGACAAACGCATGTCAGGATATGCAATCGTCACTTTGTCCTGAACAATCGAAGCTTATACTGTCGACCCACTCTGTTCCGCCTAACAAGCGGAACTCTTTGCTTTCACCCATGCCTGTACACTTACTAAAGGAAAGTCAGCTAATATCTAGACTGATTCCCACTACGCTTTGGATGTGCCCATGATTTTGGTCAACTCTAGCAGCAGCGCAGCTTCCTTGCCTCATCAGGAACTCCTATCCTCAATGCTGCCTGTGTTGCTAATCCCCTCAGTGCTATTCAACTTCCCTCTCAGCAATTATCAAATGTTTTGTTCACTCATAAAGTAATAGAGATGTACAGCAGGGAAACAGACCCCTCGGTCCAACTCGTCCATGCCAAACAGACATCCCAACCCAATCCAGTCTGACTTGTTGCATCCGGTCCATATCCCTCTAAACCCTTCCTATTCATATACTCATCCAGATGTGTTTTAAGTGTTGCAATTGTACCAGCCTCCACCACATCCTCTGGCAGCTCATTCCACACACGTACCACCCTCTGCATGAAAAGGTTGCCCCTTAGGTCTCTTTTATATCTTTCCCCTCTCACCCTAAACCTCTGTCCTCTAGTTCTGGACTCCCCGACCCCAGGGAAAAGACTTTGTCTATTTATCCTATCCATGCCCTTCATAATTTTATACACCTCTATAAGGTCACCTCTCAGCCTCTGACGCTCCAGGGAAAAAAGCCCCAGCCTATTCAGCCTCTCCCTACAGCTCGAATTTTCCAGTCCTGGCAACATCCTTGTAAATCTTTTCTGAACCCTTTCTACATCCTTCCACTAGGAAGGAGACCAGAATTGCACGCAATATTCCAAAAATGGCCTAACCAATGTCCTGTACAGCAACAACATGACCTCCCAACTCCTGTACTCAATACTCTGACCAATAAAGGAAAGCATACCAAACGCCTTCTTCACCACTCCTCTGATGCTTCCGATGTCACCCAAAGCAACAATTCTGCTAAGCGGCTAAGAAAGCAGCTTTTGAGCAAAAAGACGTGGTTACTCAAATGACAAATACTCTTCTGACACCCTGACCATGCCTGACCTAGAGCAACTACGGACCCATTAGGGGGACACCTCTGATGAGGAGAAACAAAGATGGATAGACCATGGTTGTTATGTTACAATAAGCTTTGGGTTATGCTGGAAGGACAGACATGTCTGCCCAACACGACTTTGCCTATTCTAATTGATTATGTTCATACACGCACGCATATAGGTAAGGAAGGAATGGTGGACAGAATTCTCCAAATTTGGTGGAATCCCCACCTGCAAGAAAAAGCAAAGCAAGCAGCTGCAAATTGCCTAATTTGTTAAAAGCATAATCCGGGGAGAGGAGTAAAGTGTCCACCAGATGAAACTCCCTTGCCAAGTGCACCTTTTGATACTATCCAGTTAGATTTTGTAGAGTTACCGAGATGTCATTGTTATAAATATTGCTCAGTGATAATCAATGTATTTAGTAAATGGATTGAAGCTTATCCCTGTACTGACTGCACAGCAACAACTACTTGTAAAATTCTACTAAGGGAAATCATACCCAGATTTGGAATACCAGTAACAATGGCCAGTCTTCCAACAATAGCCCCCACTTCTGTGTGGAGCTAGCCAAGGCACTGTGTAAGAGGTTGAATATGAATAAAAAGTTCCATTGTGCCAACCACCCCCAAGCAGATTAATTCAGATAAATGTGAGGTGCTGCATTTTGGAAAAGCAAATCCTAGCAGGACTTATACACTTAATGGTAAGATCCTAGGGAGTGTTGCTGAACAAAGAGACCTTGGAGTGCAGGTTCATAGCTCCTTGAAAGTGGAGTCGCAGGTAGATAGGATAGTGAAAAAGGCATTTGGTATGCTTTCCTTTATTGGTCAGAGTATTGAGTACAGGGGTTGGGAGGTCATGTTGTGGCTGTACAGGACATTGGAAAGGCCACTGTTGGAATATTGCGTGCAATTCTGGTCTCCATCCTATCTCAAAGATGTTGTGAAACCTGAAAGGGTTCAGAAAATATTTACAAGGATGTTGCCAGGGTTAGAGGATCTGAGCTACAGTGAGAGGCTGAACAGGCTGGGGCAGTTTTCCCTGGAGTGTCGGAAGCTGAGGGGTGACCTTATAGAGGTTTACAAAATTATGAGGGGCATGGATAGGATAAATAGACAAAACCTTTCCCTGAGGCCGAGGAGTCCAGAACTAGAGGGCATAGGTTTAGGGTGAGAGGGGAAAGATATAAAAGATACCTAAGGGGCAACGTTTTCACGCAGAGGGTGGTACGTGTATGGAATGAGCTGCCAGAGCATGTGGTGGAGGCTGGTGCAATCGCAACATTTAAGAGGCATTTGGATGGGTATATGAATAGGAAGGGTTTGAAGGGATATGGGCTGGGTGCTGGCAGGTGGGACTAGATTGGGTTGGGATATCTGTTTGGCATGGATGGGTTGGACCGAAGGGTCTGTTTCCATGCTTGACATCTCTATGACTCTAAACCAGTCATAATTAGCTGCAAGTACTCCCAATTTTAAATATGCCAACCATTTTCGAGAAAAAGACGGGATTCTTAGCGGCTGAACTGATATATGGAAAACCTTTGAGAACTTGCTGGTCTGCATCATTAACTGCCCAACACCCTATTGATGTGCATGCCATGACGGAAGAGATGCCATGACAGAAGAGGTACCTGATTAAGCTAACCAAAGCATTGCAGTCTTATCATCAACAGGTCAAAGAAGCCTATCAGACACCAGGGAAGGAAGAAGAAAAAGCCCCAACATTTAAAGACATTAACCCTTGTGACTACCTGCTACTGAAAGACTTTAATCATGAAAAATTGGGCCTCTGCTGGAAAGATACTCATGAAATTCTTCTGACAACTGAAACTACAGTAAAGGTAGAAGGATGTTCAACATGGGCGACGAAGGACATTGCAAGCTTGTATCTTCCTCACAGTCCTAGTGTTAGTACTGATACAGGCATCTGAGGAAAACCCAACCCAAGTACATGTGCCCAGCTGTAACCAATCCATCTGTGATATCTCAGACCGGCTAAACTCCAGTGTAACTGTATAAGTGAAACCTGTACTAAAACCATGGGAAGTCATGACTGCAGCTGCCCAGCTGAAACTCATTTAAACTACTCACATTGTGTAAGTAAATATCACTCTCGATCTTATTGTCATCCTCACAACACTTCTATGCCAGTCATCATGAGATAGTATAATTCCATAACCTCATCCGTTCTGTCAACCAAAAACCGTTACTTGAAATGTTTGTCTATTCCCCTCTCAAACTGAACTGTACAGATTGCAATATTGAGCACACAGTACCGAAATGAGACTGACCATCTACACTTTCTGAATGGAATCCTCTCCTATCCAATCTAACGCCACCGACAGCAATACCTTTACACGTTTCCTGTATTCAGTAGCTACAGTAATTGACAAGACAAGCTGGAAAGATGAACCAAGACCAAAAATTCTATGCACTCCCAATCCTCCTCCTGTTACTAATGGTTTCTTGATTTAAGCTAAACCTCCTGATCCATGTGTTATCTACTCACTCTTCTATCATTCTGATGTACAGTGTGTAAATAGGACTCATCCACTTATGCAGTCCCTCATTTGTGATGGAAACACCCATTTGGTAGAAGAAGCACGTCACTGTATAAAGTGTACAAACCTAAAGGATTCAATATTAATGTTGTTCTGCTGTTAAAATGGTACACTGAAAGACCTTCTGGTACCCTCAATATGGGACAAGTGAAACAAAAACTATGTAAAAATATTATCAAAGACACTGATCATACCCCTGTTCTCCATCCGTTAATACCCTTGGACAACTGAATCCTAGGATTCTCTGGGAAGCAAGGGAGGAGATTGCAGAGCCATTGGCCTTGATTTTTGTGTCCTCTTTGTCTACAGGAGTAGTGCCAGAGGACTGGAAGCTAGCAAACGTGGTTCCCTTGTTCAAGAAGGGGAGTAGGGATAATCCTAGTAACTATAGGCCAGTGAGTCTCTCTTCTGTTGTGGGCAAAGTCTTAGAGAGAATTGTAAGGGATAGGATTTATGCACATCTGGATAAGAATAATGTGATCAAGGATAGTCAGCATGGTTTTGTGAAGGGCAGGTCGTGCCTCACAAACCTTATTGAATTCTTTGAGAAGGTGACGAAGGAGGTAGATGAGGGGAAAGCG